>NC_087580.1:55352371-55655401 GCF_036250125.1 Pseudopipra pipra | reverse complement strand
ACAGAAGTGAACAAGTGCAGTTTTCCAGAGCACTGTCTTAAGAATAGTAGTATAAAGTATTTGTCATTATTAACTTTTCACGTAACAGAATTAGGGAGTATTTTATTAATCTAAAGATCACAATGAGTTTTTGGTGTTGAGTGTTTGAGGCCCACAGCTGCTTTTAAAAACAGAATCAAAATTTACACTTTTCTTGACTACTTGGAATAATCTTTTGAAACAAAAGAAATTCACTAAGAAGCAGCACAAACCTTTTATTCATCTGAGAAAGAGTAATTTTAACAACATGAGAAGAAGATAGATAAGCTCTACAGAAAGACAGCAATATGTTTATAACAGCTTGAACACAAATCTAAATTATCACCGAAAAAGCAGCTATATTCATATGACAGTAGTATCATACAAGGTTGTCTACAGTACTTTCCTGACTACTCATCCTTCTAAGTCTTTAAATAGAGCTGTATCTATGACTTAGGGTGGTACAACATCAAGACAAATACCAACCAATTAGAATTCAGATAAAAAAATCAAAGACAATTACAAGCTCAGAAATTTCTTATACAAAGATGATAGAAGGAAATGGTGTTGTTCAGTCTGTACAAGTTAGTGCAAGACAGGATAACATTATTTGATATGTAAATGATTGCTAAAAATAAAAAAAATGAAAACAATGTGAATTGTTTGTCCTTGTCCACTGGAAAGAAGTCAAGAAGTGTCATGCCTAACTGCAACAAAAATTATTCAGGCTAAGCATTAGGAGAAAACCTTTCTAGCACTAAGAATTTGAACAGGTTGCATGGCAAGAGTAAGGAAACTCCATTACTGACATTTTAACAAAAAAAATGAGATGGAATTTATTCAGAGTGATACTGGTACAGCTCATTCAACATGAGGTTAAGAAGATGGGAAGCCCCTAAGGCCTTTCCTGCTGTATTTTCTAAAATTACAGAATCTTCCTCTGGAAATCTTCCCAAGTTTTGTACTAGATATAAAGAAATTGCTACTACTTATTTCGATTAACAGACAATATTGACATTCATTTTCAAAGAACATAATTTAAAATTCAAACAGGGATAGCATATGACACAAAGAAGAACGTACATTTGTGAGGTTTTTCAGGACAGATTATATTTGCTTTCTACACGCTTTCAATATTTTTCAGGGAAGGGTCCTGCCACTTTCTCCAGAGCTTCCAATGCCTCATGAAAAACCTCAGCTTTGGCTGTTCCAGCTTAAAACCGCTTCGTTCAGAAGAATCCTTGTGTAAAAAAAAGTTAAGACTTGAAGAAAGAAACAAGAATGAATGCTTATTTTGGCTTTGTCAGAAAATATCTTTGAATACATTTCTTCCACCTTTCTTCTGAATGACAGATGATAATTTTTTTTGACAATACCTTTGAGAGCACTAAAGTCTGTACTACAGATTTGAGAAGATTGATAATTCTTCTTGCCAAGCACTGTACATGCAAAGACCAAGTGTAGAGAAATCTCCATGGAGAGGTCTTAAAAATACCTAAGAAAATAAAAGCGATCTTTCCAAATTATTCAGAAAATAATCAAGTACCCATTAACAATTTCTGGAGGAAATACAACTTAGTTCTGGAAAAGAGTGCAAAAACATACAGTTTCAATAGAGTTGTTGCTCTTCCTTACAGATGTTTTCCCAGAAGTCTAGGAACTGTATGGAAACAAGATGGTAAATATATGAATTCTTCTCTTTGGAAAGCTATGGACTAAAAATATTGTGGATAACTTTCCCTTTATACAGATCTATAGAAGTTGTCTTAAGTGGGAAAAAAAAAATAAATTTCTGAGATTGCAGAGTATTGGGAAAGTAGAGCAAATGAATAAAGGATTTCGATCTTGGGTAATGGATACCATTCCTCTCATAGAGGAATTTATAGAAATTAATTTTTTTATGAAAGCAGATGATAGCAAGAAAGCAGAGCAACTATTCTGTTTGCATAGCTAAAAATATACAAATTACATAACAAAGAAAGGATAAAGCCAAGCGTAGAACTTCTGGATAAAACTTCAGGTGCTGTGGTACCTTTACTGGAGCAGAAGTGAGGCAAAAATTTCTATAACAGAGAAATTTTACTCCATTGAGTAAGTGAATAACCAACCAAAAGAATAGATATAACTTCTGTCATCTCTCAAATATTTGCCTGAATTGCAAACAAAACTTCTTCCTCATTCAGATTCTGTTTATTAAACAGTCGTCATTCATAGAATCATAGAATACCCTTAGTTGGAAGGATCATCTAGTAGAACCCTTAGCCCTGCACAGGACCATCCCCAAGAATCACACCATGTGCCTGACAACGTTCTCCAAACACATCTTGAACTCTGTCAGGCTTGGGGCTGTGACCACTGCCCTAGGGAGCCTGTTCCAGTGCCCAACCACCCTCTGGGGGAAGAACCTTTTCCTAATATCCAACCTAGACCTCCCCTGACTCAGCTTCATGCCATTGCCTCGGGTCTTGTCACTGGTCACCACAGAGAAGAGATTGGTGCTGCCCCTCTGCTTGCCCTCGGGAGGAAGCTGTAGAGTGCTATGAGGTCTCCCCTCAGTCTCCTCCAGGCAGAACAAACCAAGCGACGTCAGCTGCTCCTCATCAGTCTTGCCCTCAAGGCCTTTCACAGAATCACAGAATCGTTAGAGTTGGAAGAGACCTCTGGAGATCATCTAGTCCAACCCCCCTGCCAAGGCAGGGTCACCTAGAACATGTGGCACAGGAATGCATTCAGGTGGGTTTTGAATGTCTCTAGAGAGGGAGACTCCATGCCCTCCCTGGGCAGCCAGTTCCAGTGCTCTGCCACCTCAGGATCTCATTGGCCCTCCTGGCCACAAGGGTGCACTGCTGGCTCATGGTCAACTTGTCATCCACCAAGACTCCCAGGTCCTTCTCCACAGAGCTACTCTCTAATAGGTCAGCCCCCAACCTGTCCTGCTACTTGGGGTTATTTCTCCCCAGGTGCAGGACCCTACACTTGCCCTTGTTGAACCTCATTAGGTTTCTCTCTGCCCAATTCTCCAGCCTATCAAGGTCCTGATGAATGGCAGCACAGCCTTCAGGTGTATCAGCCACTCTCCCCAATTTTGTATCATCAGCAAACTTGCTGAGGGTCCATTCTATCCCTTCATCAAGGTTGTTGATAAGCAAGTTGAATAAGACTGGACCCAGTATTGATCCCTGGGGAATGCCACTGACTACAGGCCTCCAACTGGATTCTACTCTTCTGATCATGACCCTCTGAGCTCTTCCATTCAGCCAGTTTTTGATCCACCTCACTGTACATTCATCTAACCCACATTTCCTGAGCTTATCTATGGGGATGTTATGGGAGACAGTGTCAAAAGCCTTGCTGAATTTGAGGTAGACAACATCCACTGCTGTCCCCTCATCAACTCATCCTGTCATGCCATCATAGAAGGCTATCACGTTGGTCAAGTGTGGTTTCCCCTTGGTGAATCTATGCTGACTCCTCCTAATGACCTTCTTTTCTTCTACATGCTTGGTGATGACCTCCAGAATGACCTGTTCCATCACCTTTCCAGGGATGGAGGTGAGGCTGACGGGTTGATAGTTTCCTTGGTCCTCCTTCTTGCACTTTTTGAAGATAGGAGTAACGCTGGCCTTCCTCCAATCATCAGGCAACAACATCTGCCAGCTCCCTCAGCACCCTTGGGTGCATCCAATCAGGGCCCATGGATTTATGAGTGTTTAGTCTGCCTGGCTGATCTCTCACCCAACCCTCTATGACCAAGGGTTTTTCTTTCTCCAGCCTTCTTCTCTTACCTCCGTGGTCTGGGACTCCTGAGAGTCATCGGCAGTGAAGACTGAGGCAAAGAAGACACTCAGTAATTTCACCTTCCCTTGTGTCTTCTGTCACCAGTACATCCATGTGATTCAGCAGTGGCCCCATATTTTCCCTAATCTTCCTTTTGCTGTTAATGTATTCGTAGAAGCCCTTCCTGGTGTCCTTGACATGCTTTGCCAGACTCAATTCCAAGTGGGCCTTGGCCCTCCTCCTCGCATCCCAGCATACTCTGATGATGTTCCTATAGTCCCCCCACACGGCCTGTTCCTTTTTCAACATCCCATAAATTTCTTTCTTGCATTTGAGATTTACTAGGAGCTCCCTACTCATCCATGCAGGTGTCCTGCCCCCTTTGCCTGATTTCTTCATCATGGGGATACACTGGTCTTAAACTTGGAGGAAGTGATGCTTGAATATTGACCAGCTCTCTTGGACCCCCTTCTCTTCTAGAGCCCTATCCCATGGGATTCCTCTAAGTATGTCCCTGAAGAGGCCAAAGTTGGCTCTCCAGAAGTTCAGGGTTCTAGTCCTGGCTTATTGCTTAGCTTATTGCTTAGCTTATTGCTATCCCACACAGGATCCTGAGTTCCACCATCTCATGGTCGCTACAGCCAAGACTGCCCCCAAACTTTATATCTTCAACAAGTCCCTCCTGGTTTGTTAGTACAAGGTCCAGCAACACTCCTCGTTAGCTCTTCCACCACTTGCATCAAAAAGTTATCTTCAATAATCTGCAGGAACTTCCTGGACTGTGTGTGCCTGGCTGTGTTGTCCCTCCAATAAATATCAGGGTGGTTGAGGTCCCCCAGGAGAACCAGAGCCTGTGACCATGAGGCTATTTCCAGCTGCCTATAGAAAGCCTCATCAACTTCCTCCTCCTGATCAGGTGGCCTGTAGTAAACACCCACAACAGTGTCACCCATATCAGCCTGTTTCCTTAATTCTCACCTATAAACTCTCAAATTGTCTGTCCCTGGGTAGAGCTTGATACATTCCAGTTGCTCTCTCACATAAAGAGCAACTCCACCACCTTACCTCACCGACCTGTCCTTTCTGAAAAGTACAGAGCCATCAATGGCAACATTCCAGTCATGTGAGCTATCCCACAATGTCTCTGTTGTTGCAATGAGATCATGGCCCTGTGACCACACAGAGATTACATTTCTTGTTTATTTCCTGTGCTGTGTGTGTTTGTATACAGGTACTTCAGAGAGGTAATCAAGCATGCAGGTTCCCTGGAAGGGGTGTCAGAGGATTCCCCACACCCATATACACCCTTGGTGTGGTTTGCCCTTTGATTGTCATCTTGAGAGGCTGTCAAGGAACATATTTCACTGAAATGATCGGTATGACCTACTCCCCAGGAGGAAGCAATGGCATGAGCACTGCTGCTTTGGACCCCACCCCCCAAGTCCTTCAGTTTAAAGCCCGTCCCACCAAATTGGCCAGTCTGCTGCCAGAGATTCTCTTGCCCTTTTTAGGCAGGTGGATCCTATCCCTCCCTAACAGGCCACAATCATGCAAGCACAATCCATTGTCATAAAGGCCAAAAGGACTCTAGCCCGTAAGTTGTCGGGGCTGATAAGGAGGGCTTTAAACTAGGTTTGAAGGGGGAATGGGTTGAAACCAGGCTCTCCAGAGATGAGCCTAAGGGTGGAAAGCCAGAGTTAGAAGTGATATCAGCAGCCCAGCTGAAGTGCATGTACACCAATGCACGTGGTCTGGGCAACAAACAAGAGGACCTAGAAGCCATTGTACAACAGGAAAGCTATGATGTAGTCGCCATCACGGAACCTTGGTGGGATGACTCGCATGACTGGAGTGCTGCCATGGGTGGCTACAAGCTCTTAAGAAGGGACAGGCAAGATGGGAGAGGTGGAGGGGTGGCTCTATATGTTAGAGAGTCTCTTGACTCTGTAGAAGTTGAAGTCAGTAACAATAAGGTTGAGTGCCTGTGGATCAGAATCAAGGGGAAGGCCAACAAGGCTGACATCCTGGTGGGAGTCTGTTACAGACCACCCAACCAGGATGATGAGGGTGATGAATTACTCTACAAGCAGCTGGCGGATGTCTCAAAATCCCCAGCCCTTGTTCTCGTGGGTGACTTTAACCTGCTGGATGTCTGCTGGGAACTCCACACAGCGGAGAAGAGGCAGTCTAGGAGATTCCTAGAGTGTATAGAGGATAATTTCCTGCTTCAGCTGGTAAATGAGCCTACCAGGGGTGGGGCCCCACTAGACCTGCTGTTCACAAACAGAGAGGGGCTGGTGGGTGATGTGGTAGTCGGAGGCCATCTGGGGCACAGTGACCATGAAATAATAGTTTTCAATACTCAGGGACACAAAGAGGGCCATCAATAAAACTACCCTGGACTCCCACAGGGCAGATTTTGGCCTACTCAAAAGACTGATTCAGAGGGTACCTTGGGAAATAGCCCTTGAAAACAAAGGGGTCCGGGAGGGATGGACGTGCTTCAAGAAGCAAGTCTTGAACGCACAGGAGCAGGCTGTCCCAGTGTGCCGAAAGGTGAGCTAGCAGGGAAGATGGCCAGCCTGGCTGAACAGGGAAATTTTAAAGGAAATTAGGGGAAAAAAGAGAGCTTACCGACTATGGAAAAAAGGGATGGCTACTCATGAAGAGTTTAGGAATGTAATTAGGTCATGTAGAAAGAAAATTAGAGAGACAAAGGCACACTTTGAACTCAATCTAGCCACTTCTGTTAGGGATAACAAGAAGTGCTTCTACAAATACGTCAATAGCAAAAGGAGGGACAAGGAAAACCTCCATTCTTTGTTGGACATGGGGAGAACATAGTCACCAAAGATGAGGAAAAGGCTGAGGTACTTAACACCTTCTTTGCCTCAGTTTTCAACAGTAAGACAGGTTGTCCTCAGGACAACTGGCTTCCGGAACTGGTAGACAAAGACGGGAAGCCAAATAGCCCTCCTGTAATCCAGGAGGGACAGTTTGCGACCTGCTGAGCTACTTGGATCCTCACAAGTCTATGGGACCAGATGGGATCCATCCTAGGGTGATGAGAGAACTGGCGGAAAAGCTCGCCAAGCCGCTCTCCGTTATTTACCAACAGTCCTGGCTCACTGGGGAGGTACCAGATTATTGGAATGCAAGGAGGACCTGGGAAACTACAGGCCTGTCAGCCTGACCTCAGTGCCTGGCAAGGTTATGGAGAAGATCATTCTAATGCAATCACACAACACTTAAAGGATGGACAAGGGGTTAGACCCAGCCAGCATGGGTTTAGGAAGGGCAGGTCCTGTCTGACCAACCTGATATCCACCAGGTAACCCGCCTGGTGGATGAGAAGGCTGCGGATGTGTTCTATCTGGACTTCAGTAAAGCCTTTAACACCATCTCCCATAGCATATTCCTGAAAAAGCTGGCATCTCATTGCTTGGACAGGCACACTCTCTGCTGTGTTAAGAACTGGCTGGAGGGCCGGGCCCAGAGAGTGGTGGTGAACAGTGCTGCATCCAGTTGGCAGTCGGTCACTAGTGGTGACCCCAGGGATCAGTGTTGGGCCCAGTTCTATTTAATATCTTTATTGATGATCTGGATGAGGGGATTGAGTGTACCATTAGCAAATTTGCTGATGATACTACGCTGGGCGGGACATGTTGATCAGCTGGAAGGCAGGAGGGCTCTGCAGAGGGATCTAGACAAGCTGGAGAGATGGTCTGATTCCAACGGGATGAGGTTCAACAAGGCCAAGTGCCAGGTCCTGCACTTTGGCCACAACAACCCCATGCAGCGCTACAGGCTGGGGACAGAGTGGCTAGAGAGTAGCCAAGCAGAAAGGGACCTGGAAGTTCATACAGGAAGCCGAACATGAGCCAGCAGTGTGCCCAGGTGGCCAAGAAGGCCAGTGGCATCCTGACCTGTATCAGGAACAGTGTGACCAGCAGGACCAGGGAAGTGATTCTTCCCCTGTGCTCAGCGCTGGTGAGGCCATGCCTTGAGTACTGTGTCCAGCTCTGGGCCCCTCAGTTCAGGAAGGATATTGAGGTGCTGGAGCAGGTCCGGAGAAGAGTAACTAGGCTGGTGAAGAGACTTGAGCACAAGTCCTATGAGGAGAGGCTGAGGGAGCTGGGGTTGTTTAGCCTGGAGAATAGGAGGCTCAGGGGAGACCTCATCACCTGAAAGGAGGTTGTAGCCAGGTGGAGGTTAGTCTCTTCTCCCAGGCAACCAGCAGTAGGACAAGAGGGCATGGTCTTAAGCTGTGCCAGGGGAGGTTTAGGTTGAATATTAGGAAAAAATTTTTTACAGAGAGAGTAATCAGACATTGGACTGGGCTACCCAGGGAGGTGGTGGATTCACTGTCCCTGGAGGTTTTTAAGATGAGACTGGATGTGGTACTTAGTGCCATGATCTAGTAACCATGGGTGTTGGATCAAGGATTGGACTTGATGATCTTGGAGGTCTTTTTCAACCCAGTCAATTCTATGATTCTTCCCTTGCCCAGTGATGGAGTCACTCCATCATAGAAGGCCACTGGGTTGGTCAGGCAGGACTTGCCCTTGGTGAAGCCATGCTGGCTGTCCCAAATCACCTCCCTGTCCTCCATGTGCCTCAACAGAGGTTCCAGGAGGGTCTGTTCCATGATCTTCCCAGGAACAGAGATGAGGCTGACAGCGCAGTAGTTCCCAGGGTCCTCCTTTCTACCCTTTTTAAAGGTGGGTGAAATGTTTCCCTTTTTCCAGTCACCTGGGACTTCCCCTGACTGCCATGACTTTTCAGATATCATGAAGAGTGGCTTGGCAACTCCATCAGCCAATTCCCTCAGGACTCTGGGATGTATCTCATCGGGTCCCATAGTCTGATGTACATTCAGGTTCCTCGTGGTCACAAACCTGATCTTCACTTACAGTGGGAGGGACTTTGCTCCCCCAGTCCCTGTCCTGCTGTCCATCCACTCGAGGTGTGGGAAGAGAGGTTGCCATTGAAGACTAAAACAGAAATGTTTTTGAGTACCTCAGCCTTCTACTCATCTGTTTTTACAAATTTACCAGCATTGTTTATTGAGGGGGGGGGGGCGGTAATTCCTTCTGTGACCTTCCTTTTCTGTCTGACATACCTGTAGAAGCCCTTCCTGTTATTCTTTTGTGTTCCTTGCCAGGTTCAGCTCCTGACCATCCTCATCCTGGAACAGATCGGTTATTTCTGCACTGCCTTTTGCTACTGACATATTTAAAAAAACTCTTTTTATTATCCCCCACAGTACTGCCCAGCTTCAACTCCAATTGAGCTTTGGCTGCACAAATTTTCTCCCTACAGTGACGAGCAGCATCTCTGTATTCTTCCCATGTCACCTGACCTTGCTTTCACTGGCCATACACTTTCTTTTTTTGCTTTAGCTCCAGAAGAAGATCCCTGTTCAGCCAAGCTGGCCTTCTGCCTTGCCTGCTTGACTTCCGACATTTAGGAAGTTCTGCTCCTGTGCTCTTAGGAGGTGGTGCTTAAAAAGTGACTAGCACTGATGGGCCCTGGTACCTTCAAAAGTTTTTTCCCAGGGGACCTCACTCACTGAGCAGCCTTAAGTCTGCTCTCCTCATATCCAGGGTTGAAGTTTTGCTGGCACTTTTCCTCCTGTCAACGGAGATTTTAAACTCGATTGCTTTGTGGTCTTTGTGGCCAAGACAGCCTCCAATCCCCACTTCATTCATGAGACCCTTTCTGTTAACAAGCAACAAATCAAGGAGGGCACCCCTTTTCTTGTTGGCTCCCTTATTACCTGTACCATGAAGTTATCATCCAGGTGTTTTAGCAATCTTCTGGACCTGTTTGTGCCAGCTGTGTGGTATTCCCATTTAACATCCGGCAAGTTCAAGTCCCCCATAAGGACAAGGGCAGTTGATTTGGAAGTGTCCCTTAGTTCCTCAAAGAATAATTTGTCGGTGTCATCATCCTGGCTAGGTCTATAGCAGACTCCCATGGTGACATCTGCATTATTTGTTTGTCCATTACTCTTTACCCAGAGGCTCTTAGCTGTGCCACTGCCAACTGTGAGCTCCAGACATTCCAGCTCCTCCATTGCATACAATGCTACACTCCCCTCCACCTCACCTGCCCTTCCTATACCTCCTGAAGAGACTGTAATCATCCATCATGGCACATCAGTCTTGAAGTAATTCAAGGCTGTACAATCACAGTCTCAGAGTCTCCAGAAGTCCTTGCTACTTCCATTTCAGAAGTACAGAAATGCAGTCTGTACCCATACCTTTGGCAATTGCCTCACATTTCTATGTTATATAAGAAAGTTTAGATATTATAACATCCTTCCTGTGATTTTTCTCTGAACTGGTGTCTAATGCCATTCTTTTTGTCCTCCCAAACAAACAATTAATTATTTTGCTAATAAATTATTTTGCTTTATCAAAGTTTGCAACTTCTCAACCAGACTTTCAAGGATGAATGAGAATAGCAACAAAAAGCTCAGTGTAAATACTTGATGTTTGTTCATCAGTGGAAAATTTATCAGCATAACCAATTGCTTATAGCCCAAATTATAGGCCAAAACCTCACTGTCAGGGATCATATATTCTAAGTAGCACTAATTATCCACAAATCTACAATACATTTCTAAAATGCAAGATTAGAGGAAGTAAACATCTGGCAAGATTCTTGCAGCATCAAGAACTGGTCCCTTTGATCAGGGTTCATTAATTTCTTTAAGAAGGCAAAATGGTAGCATTATTAGTAACAGTATTTCAATTGTGTGCTTTATCAATGAGAAAAGTAAAGCTAACATACAGGTAAATCAAAAAGCTCCTCTTCCACTTTTTCAGCCTCTTGAATGCTGAAATGTTACAATCTGAATTGTACAATCAGACTGTAACCCCCATTCCCTGCCTTCTGCACCACTGGGGGGAGGAGGGAGAACATGGAAGGAGGGGTGGGAGGAAGGTGTTTTTAAGACTTTTATTTCTCACTCTTTGGCTCTTATCCTGTAAGTAATAAATGTAATTAATATCCCCACTTTGAGTCTGTTTTGCCCGTGAAATTAATCAGTAACTGACCTCTCCCAGCTCTTAACTCATGAATCCTTAGCTGTTTTTTTCCTCTCTCCTCTGTCCAGTTGCAGAGGGAGAGTGAGAGAGCGGCTTTAGTGGGTTCCTGGCATCCAGCCAGGGTCAACCCACTACAGTGTCCTAATTACAGGGGCTGGGACCAGTTTATCACTATGTGAGTATAACCAAAACTGTGTATTCTACACCCTGTATGTCATTTCTGATGGACTGTTAATAAATGCATTGTTTGCAGCAGATGCCCAGGGCACACCTGACACCTCAGGCTACAAGCTGGGTGTTAAAGAAACCCTGCAAGGCAGGGGAGTGTTCGTTTGTTTTCACACCAATGACAGCTATGATAACTCCCTTCCAGAAAGGCATTAACACCTTCACACCCAGCCTAAGGGGTCATCTCTGCTAATGAGCCACCTTGGACTGGCATAATAGGAAGCTGCAACACCTAGACCATCAAAGACTCCAAAATTATCCCATAACTCACAGATTTAAATCACCCATTGTGAAACACCCCACCCTGGGGGAGGTACTGGGCATTCCCACCTGAACCTGAGCATATATATAAACTTTGGGTTTTGGGGCCTCTGGTACCACTCGCCGGATTGAGAGGAGGACCCGAACTTCAAAAGGACTGCAACTGCCACTGTTGACAGGACTGAGATTATTACTTCAACAGGACTGTGACCATCATCTGGACCAACAGGTTTTCCTTTCATTTTACTTTGCACCCACGGGGGCCATGTGATGGTCAGCACAGGGGCGAACGAACACCATTCTGTTCTTGTCCCAGAGTGCTGGGTTATACATCTGTCTTTAGAGGTTAAAACCAGTTTTCTCTGTATCACTGTATTTATTGGAATCTTGTTAGTAAATTGTAACTCTGACTCGTAATCATTTGAGTTGGGTTCATTCCTCCCGCCATCATGGCTAGGCTTCACGAACGAAGATTTGGGAAGGGCTCTACCCACATTTGTTAAAAGTGCGCTAGTGGCTAAAAAGGCCAATACGAGATAGACACATCCGATTGCAAAAGGCACATCAGAAGGACTCCTTAGGTGGTATATTCTGCAAGACACGGTTCTTTCTGCATTGTCTTTTCTCCTCAAAAGTGATCCTGCATGCTTTCTCAAAAGCAGCAGCAGCATTAAAGATAGTGTGTCTCCAGGCCTCCCGATAGCAGGCCAGAGTAGACCAGTTATGTTGATCAATATGGCCAAGGCTCAGATGTTGTTTCAGGGAGTCCTTGTATCTTCTCTTCGGGGCTCCTCTCTTGCGGCAGCCGGTGGCAAGTTCACCATTAAGCATGATCTTAGGGAGGCGGTGGTCCTTCATCCTTGAGACGTGTCCTGCCCAACGCAGCTATGTTCTCAGCAACATGGCCTCAATACTTGTAACTGCTGCTTGTTCTAGAACAGACGTATTTGTCACATAATCTGACCAGTGGATGTTTAGGATTGTACGGAGACAGCGCTGATGGAAGTGTTCTAAGAGTCGCAGGTGGTGGCGGGAGATGACCCATGATTCGGATCCATATAAAAGAGTAGACAGCACAATGGCTCTGTAAACACTGATCTTTGTACTTTTCTTTAAGTGTTTATTTCACCGTACTCTTTTATGGAGTTTTCCGAAAGCGCTATATGCCTTTGCTAACCTGTTGTCTATCTCTCCGTCAATCTTACCATCTGAGGAGATGAGGCTACCTAGGTAATTAAACTGTTGGACTGATTTGAGCTCTTATTGGCCAATGGTGATATGGGGATGAAGGAAGACTTCCTGAGGTGCAGGTTGATAGAGAACTTGTCTTCTTTAATCTGACTTCCAGCCCAAAATCTCAGCAGCGTCTGCGAAGCAGGATGTTAAACGCTGCAGAGCTGCTTCTGTGTGGGCCACAAGGGCGGCGTCATCAGCATAAAGCAGTTCCCGGACAAGATGGTTTAAGGTCTTAGAATGGGCCTTCAGTCGCCTTAGGATGAATAGGCTTCCATCAGTACAATACTGAATATAGATACCGTTCTGATCATCCAGGTCTGCCATGGCCCTGTGGAGCATCATGCTGAAAAAGGTTGTGAATAGGGTTGATGCAAGAATGCAGCCTTGTTTCACACCATTCTTTATTAGAAAGGGCTCAGAAAGTGCGTTGCCATATGTGACTTGGCCTTGCTGATCCTCATGAAGTGAGATGATCATTTTAAGGAACTTGGGGGGACATCCTAAACGTTCCAAAATCTGCCATAGTCCTTTTCTGCTCTCAGAGGTGAAAGCCTTGGTGAGATCAACAAAGGTTACAGAGAGACCTTTGTTCTGTTCCCTACACTTCTCTTGAAGTTGTCTGAGAACAAATATGTCTGTGGTACTCCTGTTGGCTCTGAAAGTACACTGGCTTTCAGGTAGAATTCCTTCTGCTATAGTGGGTATTAGTCTGTTCAAAAGTATTCTTGCCAGGATTTTGCCAGCAATGGAGAGCAGAGTAATACCACGGTAATTTGAACAGTCTGATTTAACTCCTTTCTTCTTATACAAAGTGATGATGACTGCATCACGAAGGTCTGATGGTAGTTCACCTAGTTCCCAACAGGGCACCACAAACTCGTGAAATTTAGCATGGAGTGCTTGGCCCCCATGTTTCCAGACTTTAGGTGGAATTCCATCAACCCCAGCTGCCTTGCCAATTTTCACCTGCTGTATGGCCTTAAGGGTTTCTCCCAAAGTGGGGTCAATATCCAATTCATACTTCATTGGTTGCTGTGTGATGTACTGAATTGCTGAGTCTTGAACTACACGGCTAGTACTGAAAAGAGTCTGAAAGTGTTCAGACCATAGACTCAGAATGGAGGTTTTAGAAGCATTTGACCATCTGCGCTGAGTAGAGGGCTTTGGACCTGGTATGTAGGCCCGTATGCTGTTTTCAAGGCCTCATAGAATCTTCTGTGATCACCCGTATCTGCGCATAATTGCGTTTTTTCAGCTAGATTGATCTATCACTTGTTCTGGATGTCACGGAGTTTCTGTTGGAGCTTGCTGCATGCAAGACGAAAGGCTGCTTTTCTTACATGACAGGATGGCAGTGCAAGGTGTGCTTGGTGAGCAGATCTCTTCTTCCTCAACAATTCCAGGGTCTCTTGATTATTTTCATCAAACCAGTCCTTGTTGTTCTTGAAGGATTCTTCAGAGGACTGCAGGATGCTGTTTTTTATATGGTGCCAAAGTGTTTCAGGAGAGGCATCTATCGAATCTATAGAATGATTTTTGAGCCTAGTTTGAAGATTTGCCTGGAATCTGACTCTCACTGTGGTTGATTGGAGATTGTTAACTTGGAGTGTCCTCCTTGGGATACCGCCCCTTTTAGGTTTGAACTTAAGATTGAAGTTTACAGCGCACAAGTTGATGGTCTGTTTGGTATTCTGTGCTGGGCATCACGCGGGTATGGTGGACATCATGGACATCTCTCCATCGCACCAAGACATAATCGATGAGGTGCCAATGCTTAGATCTAGGATGCATCCAGGTTGTCTTCCTACAATTTTTCTGTTGCAAGATAGTATTAGTGATGGTGAGTTGTTGCTCCACACAGAATTCTAGCAGAAGACAACCGTTATCGTTGCAGTTTCCAACGCAATGCTTGCCTAATACTCCTTTCCAGGCTTCAAAGTTCTTTCCTACTCTGGTGTTGAAATCACCAAGGATAATGATCTTATCATCTGCAGGAACCTTTTGGGTAAGGCAGAGCAGGGTGTAAAATTCATCTTTTTCGGTAGGGTCAGCTTGGAGAGTTGGGGCATATATACTAAAGAGGACAACGTGTTGCTTGTTGTATAGTGGAAGGCGTAGGGAGATAATGTGGTCAGAATGACCTGTCAGCAGATTTTCGAGTTTAGGAACAATGGTGTTTTTAATCATGAAGCCAACTCCTGAGAGATGCCTTTCGGTTCTGGGTTTACCTGACCAAAAGGGTGTGTAACCGGTGCCATGTTCTCTAAGGCTGCCTTCCTCATGGAGATGAACTTCACTGAGAGCAGCAATGTCAATGTTGAGACGTGATACTTCGTGGGCAATTAGGGCAGAACGATGCTCAGGGCATCCACTATCCACAGAATCAAGCATGGTTCTGATGTTCCAGCATGCTAGAGTCAGTTTAGGTACACCCTTGGAGGCAGGTGTATACCTTTGTCTCTTGATCTTTGTGTGATCGCATTAGAAGAAGATGCCCGTTGGCCGCGGTTAACCAACCGGGTGAAGGGTGGAGATGAGCTTTGGTTAGGCCACCTTTTCTAGGTCCGTATCCAAGTGGAGCAAGCAGTGCTCTCCTTGAAAAAGGCTGCTTGGTCATTCAGGATGCTGCCTAAAGAGACTGTCATCTCCGGGGTCAGTCTCTAGCGACCAATGTCATGAACTGCCTGCATGCAGGGTTGGGTCTGCAGTTTCCAGTGCACCTTATCACCTGCTGTTTCGATCCTTGCCTGTCGCTACAGGGCTTTACAAATGTGGATATCACCCTCGAACCTGCGCAATGGATTTTTTAGGTGAGACGCATCATGCGCGGAACTGGACCCACCCTTTAATCCTAAAGTTCATCTGTCAGGGCCTAGCAAGCTTGGACACTGACAGCGAGGTCCTTAGGACGTAGGTTTGATTAGTGTCCTTCTCTTGGATGACCTTACAAGGCTAAGCCAGCTCCATCTGCCCAGGTTTGGAATTAGAGTTGTCCTTCTCCTAGGATGACTGCCAGAAGGCTAGCGAGCTCATCCTGCCCATGGACAGATTTTATCTGACCCTTCGGTTTGGACCTGTCTGGCATGGGAGACCCTACCAAAGGCATGTACTATCGCCAGCATAGCTCGCAACCGTGTAGGGGTACACAGGCTTCTTTCCCACTCAAATCGGTTAGGGCAAGCCTTTCATTCCCTACTTTTCTGCCACCCATCTATACTCAAACCCAGGGAAATACCCAGGAACATCCCTCTCTCCTGACCACCCTTTCGGGATGCAATAAATAAATCCAAAACAAACCGAACCTGGGCAGTAGCCGCAGGTGAGCCAAAAACAAACTGTTCCGGCCCCTGCACCCACCCGGGGCTCAGGTACCTCCCATGGTCCCAGCCCGGCCAAAACCCTCCAACCCCCCAGAAGAACCCACAATCCACCCTGTCCTTATCTTCCCCCCACCGTGGTACCACAGATCTTCCCTCGCACTGCTCACCTGCAACACTCCTTTCAGGACTGCCCCGCTCGCCCTCCCAACACCCTTTCCCTCCCCTAAATTGGACTGGCAAACCTCTGTGCACTCCGTAGTTCTTCCTCTCCTCTCTCACGAGGGCGCAATCCCCACTGGTGGCCACTCGGTGTGCCCGGTGGCTGTGCAGGCCTGGCACAGCCCAGCGGTCAGTGCGTGGCCCCCTGGAGCAGCTCCGGCGGCCAGTGCCATTTCTCCCGCCAGTTTACTTTTAAACTGGTGCATTAAGGAACTTCAGGAGGCCTTCAGTTGATCCTCATGCTCAAAGCAGGGTGAGCAAAACCATCTGTCCTGGTTCTGGCCAGGACAGGGTTAATTTTTGCAGTAGCCAAGAGGGGGCGTGGCCAGGACCCGGAGGTTATTCTATACCACCCCCTGTCATTGCCAGGGGCGGGGGAAGGGTACTCCATCTTCCATCGGAAAGGGGTTCCTTCCAGTGGAGAGAACATGGCAGAGGGAGCTGTCCCGTAATGTCTATTATTGGGTGGCTTCCATGTGAATTGTTTCTTTTCTTATACTCTGTCATTAGTATTGTTGCTGTTACTGTTAATTTTCTTATCTCATTGCTGTTTCCACTTCCTATCTCAACCCATGATCTTTACCTTTTGTGCCTCATATTGTCCTCTCCAGCCTGCTGCAGGGGGAGGGGAAAATCGGGGAGCAAGCGAGTGGCACCTGGTTTGGAGAGTGTCAGTGAGGGCACTGAATTGGGGAGTACCATTCCTAAACCACAACACCATGTTATGCAGGGTTTTATCCAGACTGGTCTTGAAAACCTCCAAGGATGAAAAATGCACAGATTCTTTGGGTTTTTCCAATGCTCGACTGTCCTGATAGTGAAAAAGGTTTTCCTTCTACCTAGTCAGAACCTCCCATTTCAGTAGAAGTCTATTGTCTCTCATTCTTCCTCCACAACACTGTGGAAAGCCTGACTCAGGTCTTCCTGATAATCTCCTCATAGGTATGAGGAGACTGCTTTAAGGTCTGTCTGTCCACTGTACGTCATCCTGTCTGTGTCCCTGTCATCATCATCCCTGTCTCCTCTCAAAGACTTTTCTTATCCTAGCTGCACAAGCCCAATACCCTCACCTTCTCTGGAATCTTCCCCATCTCCTCTTCTCCCTCTCCACCTAACCTGACCACCCACAAAGACTTAATTTTTTGGGGGGGCTAAAGAGAAGAAAACACTGTTGCATCTTTTTACTAGTGCCATGTAAATACATAAACACTGAAAACCTAGATTAGTAAGAATATGTCCAAACCCCTACCTTACTAAATCTCATCTATCTCAGTCATTGCTTCTTAGGGATAATATTAAAAACAGCAGTATGCATTACATATTTTAGCATAAAGAATTATTTTCTCATCTGGCCGACAGTTTACCCTATTCCTTCTCCACAGCTAAGGTTTTCAGGTTTCATTTATGCTATGTATATTGTGTTCATTGAACTACTTTTAATTTCACATTCATAAAATTTGATGATTGCAATCAAGACAAGCATTGCATGTTAAAACACTTTTGAGCTGGTTAAGAGTTCAGTACTTGTAATGCTGCCTTTAAATTTTTTCTTATGTAGAGCAACTGAAATAATTCTTATCTTTTAATCCTGATATTGGAAAGGATTTAAAATTATTGTGTCCTCTATGAATTTGAGCTTTGTTTTGAAGTATGATTAGTCAATTTTTGAAACTTCAAAAATTTCTTCTGAATCAGGGCTCAAAATAATTTTGTATCCATAACTTAATTACATACACTTTAGTACTATTGGAATACACAAGTTGGGAGAATTAACTAAATACCTCTTTAAACTCTGGTTTTTGAAATTAGGAAAAAAATACATGACTGCTAGATTACCTTTAAGGGTTCCATCACTTCCAGCTGGAGAGCAGACTGACTGTGGTGACCTCAAGGAAAAAGATGCAGCATTCTTTACTGAAGGATCGCCATCCTAAAGTGACAATGATAAAAAAAGCCCCAAAAATATTAGGAACATGAACATTTGATAAAATAAAGACTGAAATTAGTACATATACTGATAAAATGGATTGGATGAAAAAGCATACAAAAATATTAGAAAAATATTTATTTATATAAAAATCTTTGTAATTTAGACTGCTATTAGACTACTATATAGGCAACATTCCAGAAAACAATTAGCCTTAAGATATTAGAACCTGAGTCCCCAGCACAGGAAGGACATCAACACATTGGAGCGAGTCCAGAGGACGGTAATAAAGATGCTCAGAGGGATGGAGCACCTCTCCTATGAGGACAGAATTAGGACTGTTCAGCCTGGAGAAGGCACCAGGGAGACCTTAGAGGACCTTCCAGTACCTGAAGGGAGCCTACAAGAAAGCTGGAGAGGGACTTTTGACAAGGACATGTAGTGACAGGACAAGAGAAAGTAGCTTTACACTCAAAGAGGGTAGATTTAGATTGGATATGAGGAATAAATAAATTCTTCCCTGTGAGCATGGTGAGGCCCTGGCACAGGTTGCCCAGAGAAGCTGTGGATGCCCCATCCCTGGAAGTGTCCAAGGTCAAGTTGAATGGGGCTTGGAGCAACCTGGTCTAGTGGAAGGTGTCCCTGCCCATGGCAGGGGGTTGGAATGACACGATCTATAAAGTCCCTTCCAACCTAAACCATTCTGTGATTCTCAAGTTTCTCAAAAAATGGTCCTTAAATTGAGTATACGTGCAGTGAGCCTTCAAGTCTATGCTTGCTGATTTAGTAGAATCAAATATTGTAAATATACAATATCTGGTAGGTATTCATAATTTTTAAGGAACAAAATACTAAAACTAAGAAAAAAATTAAATCATAAAATTTTTAGGTTTTATGATTTAATAATCCTTGTTCATAACTATCTCTGCCAATGGTCACACTGCTTCTAAAAAGGCTGCAACATTATGATTAATCTTATTATTCATACACAGATGCAAAACTTCTTCATTACCCCAACTTCTTCAAACTGTTTTCTGCAGGATTGCTATTCAAATCAGTTTTTAAAGGTATAATTAATTTTTACCCTTAGTATTTATCCCATTAAACTGAACAATGATGGTATGTTTTATCTTTTCATAGTCAGTTTTGAATGAGTTTCATAGAATCCTTAGGGTTGGAAAAGATTTTTGAGATCATCAAGCCCAACTGTTAACCCAGTACCACCACTGTGTTTACCACTAAACCATGCCATCAAGTGCCATATCCACATGTTTTTTGAACAATTCCAGGGATGGTGACTAAACTACTTCCCTGGGCAGTCTGTTCCAATGCTTCATAATCCATTCCATTAAGAAAGTTTTCCTAATATATTATCTAAACCTCCCCTGACACAACTTGAGGCTCTTTCCTCTTGTTCTATTGTTACCTGGGAGAAGAGGCTGACCCCCATCTCACTATAACCTCTTTCAGGGAGTTGTAGAGTGCAATATGGTCTCCCCTGAGCCTCCTTTTGTCCAGGCTAAACATCCCCAGCTCCCTCAGCTGCTCCTTACAGGACCTGTGCTCCAGACCCTTCCCCAGCTCCCTTGCCCTCCTCTGGACTTGCTCCAGCCCCTCAATGTCTTTCTTGTCATGAGGGGCTCAGAACTGGACACAGCACTCAAGGTGGGGCCTTACCAGTACCAAGTACGGGAGGACAATCACTTCCCTGGTCCTGCTGGCCCCACTATTTCTGATACAAGTCAGGATGCCATTGGCCTTCTTGCCCACCTGGGCACATGCTGGCTCATATTCAGCCAGCTGTTGACCAGCACCCCCATGTCCTTCTCCACTGGGCAGCTTTCCAGCCATTCTGCCCTCAGCACTGCAGGGGGTTCTTGTGATGGAAGTGCAGGACCTGGCACTTTGTCTTGTTGAACCTCATACAATTGGCATCAGTCCATTGATCCAGCCTGTCCAGATCCCTCTGCAGAGCCTTCCTGCCCTCCAGCAGATCAACACTCCTGCCCAACTTGTTGTATGGGAACTTACTGAGGGTGCATTCAATCCCCTTATCCAGATCATTGATAAAGATATTAAACAGGACTGGCCCCAATACTGAGCCCTGGGGAACCCCACTGGTGAGTGACTGCCAGCTGGATGCAGCACCATTCCCCACCACTCTCTGGGTCTGGCCATCCAGAGAGTTTTTTACCCAGCAAACACTGCACCTGTCCAAGCCATGGGCTGCCAGTTTCTCCAGGAGAATGCTCTGGTAAACGGTGTCAAAGGCTTTACTAAAGTCCAGGTAAACAACATCCACAGCTTTTCCCTCATCCATCAGGCAGGTCACCTCATCATAAAAGGAGATCAGGTTGGTCAAGCAGGACATGCCTTTCCCAAACCCATGCTGGCTGGGCCTGATTCCCTGGTTGTCCTCCATGTGTTGCATAATGGCACTCAAGGTGATCTCCTCCATGACCTTTCCCAGCATCATGGTCAGGCTGACAGGTCTGTAGTTTCCCAGATCCTCCTTCTGACCCTTGTTATAGATGAGTGTCACATTTGCCAATTTCCAGGCCCTGGGACCTCCATGGTTGACCAGGACTGCTGGTAAATGATTGGAAGTGCCTTAGTGAGATCTTCCACCAGTTCCCTCAGTACTCTTGGGTGGATCACATCCAGGCCCATGGACTTGTGGGGGTCTAAGTGGCATAGCAGGTTGCTGACCATTCCCTCCTGGATTATGGGGGCTTCTTTCTGCTCCCTGCCCTTCAGGTCTGCCTCCCAAGGGACTCTCTCAACCAGCCTCCTAAATAGGCCAATCTGCCCTCTGGAAGTCCAAGGTGGCAGTTCTGCTGACCCCTTCCTTACTTGTCCGAGAATCAAAAAGTGTCATCACATGATCGCTGTGCCCAAGATGGCCACCAACCATCACATCATCCACCAGACCTTCTCTGTTTGCAAACCGCAGGTCCAGCAGGGCACCTCCCCTGGTTGGCTCACTCACCAGCTGTGTCAGGGAGTTTTTCCACACACTCCAGGAACCTCCTGGACTGTTTCCTCTCTGCTGTGTTATAGTTCCAACAGACATTTGGTAAGTTCAAGTTCCCCACAAGAACAAGGACCAGTGATCGTGAGGCTTCTCCCAGCTGCTTATAGAATATTTCATCTGCCTCTTCATCCTGGTTGGATGGTCTATAACAGACTCCCATCAGGAAATCTGCCTTGTTGGCCTTCCCCTTGATCCTTACCCAAAAGCACTTGATTCTATCACCATCATTAAGCTCCAGACAATTGAGACACTCCCTAACACACAGGGCTACCCCATCACCTCTCCTTCCTTACCAATCCCTTCTGAAGAGTTTATAGCCATCCATTGCAGTATTGCAGTTATGCGAGTCATGCCACCATGTTTCCATGATGGCTACTATGTAATAGTTTTCCTGCTGCACAATGGCTTCCAGTTCCTCCTGTTTGTTGCCCACGCTGCATGCATTGGTGTACATGCACTTCAGTTGCATTTGCTGATGATACAAAACTGGGGGAGTGGATGTGCTGCCATTCATCAGGACCTTGATAGGCTGGAGAATTGGGCAGAGAGAAACCTAATGAGGTTCAACAAGGGCAAGTGTAGGGTCCTGCACCTGGGGAGAAATAACCCCAAGTAGCAGGACAGGTTGGGGGCTGACCTATTAGAGAGCAGCTCTGTGGCGAAGGATCTGGGAGTCTTGGTGGATGACAAGTTGACCATGAGCCAGCAGTGCGCCCTTGTGGCCAGGAGGGCCAATGGGATCCTGGGGTGCATCGGGAAGAGTGTGGCCAGTAGGTTGAGGGAGGTGATCCCCCTCCTCCTCTACTCAGCCCTAGTGAGGCCCCATATGGAGTGCTGTGTCCACTTCTGGGCTCCTCGGTACAAGAAAGACAATGAACTACTGGAGAGGGTCCAGCAGAGGCCACAAAGATGATGAGGGGTCTGGAGCATCTCTCTTATGAGGAGAGACTGTGAGAGCTGGACCTGGTTAGTCCGGAGAAGAGAAGACTGACAGGGGATCTCATTAATCCATATAAATATCTCAAAGGCAGGTGCCAAGAGGATGGTGCCAGACTCTTTTCGGTGGTGCCCAGTGACAGGATGAGGAGCAATGGCCATAAATTAAAACATAAGAAGTTTCATCTCAACACGAGGAAGAACTTCTTTCCATTGAGGGTGGTAGAGCACTGGAATGGCTGCCCAGGGAGGTCATGGAATCTCCCTCTGGAGACATTCAAAACCCACCTGGACACATTTCTGTGTCACCTGCTCTAGGTGGCCCTGCCTTGGCAGGGGGGTTGGACTAGATGATCTCCAGAGGTCCTTCCAACCCTGACGATTTGTGATTCTAAGTTCTCATGAACTAGGATGCAGTTGCATTGCATCACAAAATTAGGGATGAATATTTTTAAATACTTCCTCTTTAAACATTGTGAAGTAAATTATCCTAAGATCAAAGTTTTCCAAAAATCTTGTCTTAACAAAACCAAGATTCTCTTGAAAGTGTACCTTTAACATAGTTGGGGGATATACATACATTTAATGCCAAGAACAGCTTATTTTGAAGAATTTTCATTGTTGAAGCAGAGACTGAGAAAAATATCTGATGATTGGGTATTATGATAGATTCCTTCATTACAAAACTCTCTTGTTTAAGATACTACTTCTTAGCTAATATTTTAAATCAGCATAATTAAAAAAAAAAGACTAACAAAACTAATAACTCTCTTGGAGTTGCAGTGTATTAATCCCTGTAAGGAATTTAGGTAGCCTGGTGTTAGTAGTACACTTGAATCCAACAGTTTTTTGCTTCCACAAGCTAATTTAGGAAGACAAGAGTTGCCCTCAGCTTTCATAATGTAAATAAAACACATCGTTAAAAAAAAAAAAAAGGCCTGCATGCCACCAGGTTTTGATCAAGTTTTGTAACTTATAGGCATCACTATGACCACACAGTTCAAAGAGCTAAAGTCAAAAAATAAAAATGAAACTTAAGTGCTCTCCCTATAAGAGGTGTTAAGAGATTGTGTGCCAAACTTGTAAAGAAGAATCCAAACATGCTTCATTCACAGGATGAGATGCTCATTAAGAAGAAAATTAACAAGTTCAAAACACCACGGGAGAAAGTTGCTGGGTTTTTTTCATTTATCTTCAAGGCCTCAGTAAGAATTTCTCCCAAAGTCACTATGGGAAAACATGTTATAAATAAACCAGGCCATAAAAGCACATAACAGACCTGTAAGAAAAAGTGTTAAAAGAAATTTTTGCCTTTGACCACACTACTATATTACTCAATAGGTTATGCAATTATGTCAAGTCTAATTGACAGTTAGGGGAATCTTCAGAAAGACAAGTTAACTATACACCTATTTAGAATCTAGTATTGTTTTTATCAACATATTGATACAATAATTGCAGAGAAACTCTATAATTTCTTTAAAATAAACTCACATATGGGTAGGATTTTTTACTTTTCATACTTTGATCAGAATGAATGTTACAAACTGTTCCAAAGGAAAGAGATCTAGAAAAAATTGAAACTCGCACATTAAAGTTGCACAGTTGAGTGCACACATCTGAAACTGAAATATATTTTCAATGGTTTTATTCATCAACAGCATCATCATAAAATATCTGACTTCTAGGGCAGCTTAACACATACTTGCTTTATCATAGTAAATATTTGTTTTATCATCATAAACTGATCTAGGTAACATACATCACTACTTAGCCTGTGCACCATTTGTAGATAGTCTTCATTTGAGCCATGTCTAGAATTATCAGCATGATGATTAGCTGAATTTCCAGACAATTGACTTGAAACTTTATTTTCATGGAGATTCCTCATCCCAGCTGTGACAATGGGACTGGATACCGAAGCTGAAATACAGAAAAATATAAATAATTATACCAATATATTCACACAATAGTTAACTCAAAAATTTCACAGAAAACACCATAATATTAATGAGTTGGATGCAAGAGGTCTGGGATCTGAACAAGAATCCCACCTTTCTTCATTGAATCCTTTTGCCACAAATTCTAAGCACATTGCTAAACTTTAAGAACAGATGATTTAAAAGAATCTAACAAGAATTCTACTTACAAAAAAGGATAACACCTAGATACTTCACAGTGCTCATTTTGTTCAAGATTGGTTTTAGAAAAGGGAAGAACAAAGAAATCCATTTATTCTGAAGGTCATCTTTGCCAGTTATTGCATACCTTGAATATAAATCTGGACAACTTAGTCTAGCCTACACTGAAAAGGTTTTGTAAAGTTAAATAAGGTGGCAGCAAAACTTACATTACACTGGTAAAAATTAGGTTTTTGCTAATACAAATAATTGCCATAGCTAACAAATAAAAGTTTTAGGGTTTTTTTTATTTTTTATTTTTCTATTGTCATATATACGTGACAGTAATGCCAAGGTCACGGGTTTGATCCCTGTATGGGCCATTCACCCAAGAGTTGGACTTGATGATCCTTGTGGGTCCCTTCCAACTCAGAATATTCTGTGATTCTATGTGTTTGATGATTTCTTCTTCCTTCGTTTGGGTTTTTTTTTGAAATAAAATAAATACTACCACTCTGTACGGTCAGGAAAGCAAAGCTTAAACATACCCAAAAAATTCCCTATCAACTCCAAGATTTGCATTAAGCATGTGACTCCTTCAAAGAAATCAGAGAGCCATGAAACACACATGAAGGTAAAGTTGACATGAGATAGGAGAATAAAATGAATATCAAAGACTTACCTTGCTGCATCTGAGGATGTGGTGTATAACTTGGAGGATGTGAATATGGCATGTATCCTGCAGGACTTTGAGGAGCATATGGACTAGGCACTGGACTATTCTGTTGTGCCAAAAATCTGTTACCAGAGCTTGTTTGTGGTGGCACAAATCGGCTAAAAAATAAAATTAAAAAAGTTTGCAAAAGTTGGAAAAGGAAATTTATACAAGTTTCTTATTTCTTTTGAATATTATACTTTTGGAACATTATAACTTCTGTAAGAGGCAAAATTTCAATGCAATCAAGAAACCCCTTTAAAAGCAGTATTTTAAGCTATCAATACCTTACCAACTTCAATTATTACTTAAGAGCCACAGTTTAGGTACAGCATTAGTAAAAGTAAAGAATAGAATAAAAAGCATTTTAAGACCTCCACCTAGGGAAAGGAAACCATGACAAAATAAGATCTTCAGATTTACTAAAACAAGATATGTAATTTCCCAAAGTTAGTCCTAGAAGTTTGAATGAAGGTGACAGCTAAGGTTTAATTATCATATAGCAACTATCTTGTTAGGATTAACAAGGAACCATCTACTCTAAATATGATTTTTCTAGTAATATTTCAAAGAACTTCATTTAACAGAACAATACTGCCAAGACATAGGAATGTGATAGGCAGGACCTGACCCAAAGTCTACTGAATACATCTTATTCTTTCACTGGCTTTATCTCAGACTCCTAAAGATAGAAAGTCATAAAAACAAAATAGGCATATGACAATAATACATGTACATTATAACCTACATTCTTATATGAGCTTTTTCAAAACAAAAATTAAAAAAAAATATACTTCAGAAAGTACATGCTTTCACAATCCTTGCTTTTAGATAGGAACTCCATGAAGGTAAGCTTCCATAGATAGAAATATCAAAGTATATAACACAAGGATTTTGCAAGGATTTCAATAAGACCTAGCATATTGTAATATTCATTATTCAAAACATTTTTTCAATATCACTTTTAGATATAAAAGTAAAAATTTGTACTGTTTTTTTGTGCAGATACAGAGTGTTTAATTTGACAAAACAATTTCAGTAAGTGAAATAAGTTTATTTTAATAATGATATCTAATAACTGGAGATTAAATATGTTACAGTCCAGTAACTGTGTTGAAACTACATGCAGAATTCTTTCCTCTAGTCCAGAGTACTTTATTATATTAACAAAGACTGAGGGAGCTGGGGTAGTTTAGCCTGGAGAAAAGGAGGCTCAGGGGACACTTTATCGCTGAAAGGAGGTTGTAGCAAGGTGGGGGTCAGTCTCTTCTTCTAGGTAACAAGTGATAGGACAAGAGGAAATGGCCTCAAGGTACTCCGGGGGAGGTTTAGATTGGATATTAGGAAAAATTTCTTCACCAAGAGGTTTGTCAACCACTGGCACAGGCTGCCCAGGGAAGTGGTTAAGTCACCAACCCTGGAGGTATTTGAAATACATGTTCGTGTGTCACTTAGGGACATGGTTTAGTGGTGGACCTGGCAGTGTTAGATTAATGGCTGGACTTGATCTTAGAGGTCTTTTCCAACCTAAATGATTCCATAAGTACATGCTACTTGCTGACACTCAAAGTTTGAAAAAGAACCAGAAAATTGATGAGGAAGCTGCTGGAAGACTGGCCAAATTACTGGGCCTATCTTCCTCCGAGCAACCTTTTGGATAACTGTTACAGCAGTATTCCATGTTTTTACAAGCCTTCTTTCCCACCCTTCTGTCACACTGGTAATGTTATACATGCTGGAACACAGCCTCTTCTATCCTCCTGCCACCAGTCTCAACCTCTGCCACAGGTAGAGAATAGCTGGAGGGGTGGCAGGAGGCAGGGGGATTACTTAAGCAGAAAAAAGTTTGCCAAAATTATGGGAGGGAGAGAGAGCAGGGAATCCTGACTAGCTGGAATACAAAGATTAACTCACTAGCAAAAAGATATTTCTTTGACAGCTGAAGAAACTCACCCTGCTGTCAGACAAATGCAAAATATGTCTTGACACTGATCACCTTTCACTCATACTTGCAACAAGAACTGACTGTCACTGTAGGAAGAATTTGCAGTTTGTTGCCCATTCCACCCCATTTAAAAGAGAGTGTTACCTGGAAGGGCTATGTGAGATAGTGGTTTGTTGATAATTAGAAGATGCAGGACTACCTCTCATGGAATTCTGAGAAATATTAAACTGCGACATCATCATCCCTATTAAGAAGAAGATAGCAGAATTACTTTACATGCATTTCCTTTTCAATCAATGAAGTCTCTCATTTCAGAAATTATTATATACAAAGATATTATAAACTTTAAAACATTATCATCTTTTACCTACAACTTTTAGAAAACATTAAAAAAAGATCGATTTCATGTAAGATGTCCATTTTATACCATGATATAAAAAGAGTGTTCCCTAAAGCAGTGTTAATTCAGTTATAAATATCAACGGCAGTTCCTTCATCTGTTCCTTAGCCAAAAACGTGCTAGTAAATAGAAAGATTTTATAACAGGACATATACTTCACACTCCAGACTGATTTGTGGAATACTCATTGTACCAATAAGATTTGGAAACTTCACAAGTCAAAGAACTCAGAAAACTTATCTCCCATTTTTAGAACAAGTATATGTCATGGTTTGAGATCCCCAAAATCTAATTCCCTAGTCCTAGCCCCCTGTCACATCTCAATTCAATGTGAGATGGTTTTTTTCCAGACAAAACACACCAGACTCAAAATGGGGAAAGGGAATATATTACAATGACTGTACAAATAAATATTATAATACATTATACACACGATCACAACTATCTCTACCATGACATAAGTATTTACAATGGATCAGATCTCTTCTCCCCTCCAAATAAAAGTCCAGGAGGGAAGAAGGACAGATCCCTTCTAGTCTCTGAGAAGCAGTATCTTCTAAGGCAGCAATCTGTCTTCTTCACATGCAGCAGCTGATAGCTGGATCTCTGCCAGTACTCACGAGGGGGAAATCCAAGCCCGTCTCGGCCCCTTGACGCAGGCAAAGGGGTCTTCCGTGGGCTACGTTCACCCCAGACAAAGGTCGTTCCACCACGGTCATATCACGAAGTACAGGGGGTCTTCATGACAGTCTGGTATCTTCAGGGAATTCAGATTCCCCTTTGCAGAGCTCCTGTGCTCTGCCTCAGGCTGCCACCTTGGCAGCAGTGGCGAGTGGGGACGGGAAGGCCAAGGTCACCCCCCTCTGCATTCCTCTCCGTCCCGGTCCAATTTCAGGATGCTTTTGAGCTTCTCAGCTCCTCTCTCTCTCTAGTGCTGCATGTCCAAGACTCCTCTCCTTAATAGGAGCCCATCTCCCTCCTTTCTCAGAGGTCTCAAAGGAGTTTGGAGGGTCTGGTTCAGTTCTTACCCCCAAAACTCTGTAGCTCTGCTGCTGACTCTCTTTTCTCGGCTCTCCTTCCAAGAGTCCTCTCTGCAGTGTTGCATGCTTCTGTTGCTTCGTCTTATCTCTTCTGGCCCTGTTCCACCATTTCTCCGGTCAGTGTTGGTCTGTCGCTACTCCTGCCGCTGCCCACGGTGGAGAAAACATCTCCCAGCATAACTACAGACACTTAGCTCAGTCTAACACTGTTCCAAGTCTCTGCAGTCCCCCCAACCGGGGGCAAGGGGCCAAAGCCCCAAGGGCCTCAGAGCCCCTTTCCTCATGGTGTCAGAACATGGTTACCACTTCTACCACCAAACTACAACTCGTCTCTTCCGGTCTGGTTGTGGTATGTTTATATTTCGTGGGAGCGCAGATTGGTTCAAATCTCCAGTGTCACCACCCCTTGGGGGTTACCACTTTTTCTTAGCTTCAGGGGGAAAACCTGGTTCAAACCACTACAACACTCCATCCCTCGCTCCTGCGAAATGTCAACATATCACAACAACTGAAAAAAAATTCTAATCAATATTCAATCTTCAATAAACTAAAATATAACCAAAATCTCTCTACTACACATCAATATAGTATCATCACAAACTTTACTCAAACAGTCATCTCGGGCTGAGTGGTGCAAGATATTCTCCCTTTTCCCCTAATACCTTAGTAGTTCTTTTCTACCCAGAGACAACAGCTTTCTATTCCACCTCCACCACACTTATAAGGAATGTTATCAAAGAAGGCACTGAAATATTTTCAATTGCAAAGAACCACCAATATCCCATCTGTAGACTTCAACAGCCTGTAGATTTCCACAGTCATCCTTTGAAAATTCAGGAGTTGTACTAGATGGCAAGCCACAAGTACAAATGGGACTGAAATCAACTTGCATCTTTATTAGGGAGAATTTAAATGAATCATTTTTGTTTCCTCTGTTCAATACAAAGAATTTCTAACCACCACATGACACTGGAATTTGAAGTGGTACAGGTACACAAAAACTTATATGACTTTTAACCAGGTGATCTTAATGACAGAACCGAATGTCTTGCAGCTAAAACAGCATCAGAATTCACATACACACTGCAGTTTAGGAAGCCACAGCAAGTGATCCAAAGCCATGGGTAAAAGCACATCGGTAGTGCAAATGTTTAAACCAAAGGTTAGATAGATGGCTGACAGTAGTCCCTAACCCAGAGTGTTTGGAAGTCATCAATCTTTGGATTACTATAACCAATTTCAATTACTGCAATATTCACACAAGCAAAGCTAGTTTTAGAAATCCTCCATGTCATCCTCTTTTCTCTTCCCCTCTCCCCAAAAGAGAAGTGATGGGATAATCCCCCAGGAATTAAGCTGTTACTATTTCCCAGTATGTATGAAGTGCTGCATTCCAAGTATATTAGCACAGGCAAACTAGCCCAGAGCAGGAGTGAAATTCTCCTATTGTGCTGGAAAATAAATAAATAAGAGACTTCTGAGAGAGAGAAGCTGTGTGGATACGTATGTGTGCAGACTTAAAAATACTTTACGGGGGTGTCAAGATTTTAAGAAAATGTGTTATGTGAATCTGTCGGACCATAGTGAGTCCTTATTCTAGATGGTAGATGACCTCTCTAACTTTTTTCTTGGTGAAGTGTTGTTATCCATCCTTGTTGTGAGATGCTGCATTTCTTCTTAGCTTTGAATCAAGGGTTGTCGATACTGATGCCTTGCTTGATCATAAATTAAAAAAAAAAAAAAGAAGAATTGTCAGAAGGTCAGCAGGAATGGATGTGTCCACCTCTGACACAGTAACCATTCTATCAAGACGTGACTAAAGTTCCTTTAGATGCCTGGGGACCTATTGGACGTGAGTTAAGTGCCTTGTTAATTGGTCATTCTAGTAGCACAATTGCAGGACTTTTTGTTCATATCGGAGTCATTGATGCTGACTATACAGGACAGATCTGTGCTATGGTTTCCACACCTTATCCACCAGTGACAATTCCTAAAGGGACACGAATAGCTCAACTTGTGCCTTTTGTGAGTTGTGTTCCCCAAGCAGAGCCTCGTGAGTGTCAGGATGGAGGATTTGGTTCTACTGGTGCACCACAAGTCTTTTGGTCAGTGCCGCTTTCTGCGAACGTCCACAGATGACCTGTACTCTCTACAATGCTCGAAGCTTGCCATCAGTTGTCCAGGTGAATGGACTTCTGGATTCGGGAGCTGACGTAACTATCATTGCACGGTGTCCTAGTTTGGACAGCTGAGACCAGTTCATCATGGTATGGGTGTAACCCAAAACTGTGTATTCTATAGCTTTCCATGCCATTTCCCAGAAATTGTTAGCAGTAGAGGCCTGTAGATGTTCCTGTCCTCATACCCTTTTATGGAATTCCCCGCTCTGAGGGAAGGACTGAGCATCCTCATACCCTTTTATGGAATTCCCCGCTCTGAGGGAAGGACTGAGCATCCTCATACCCTTTTATGGAATTCCCCGCTCTGAGGGAAGGACTGAGCATCCTCATACCCTTTTATGGAATTCCCCGCTCTGAGGGGAGGACTGAGCATTCCTGCCTGAACTGGAGAATATATAAACTTGGAGTTTTGGAACCTTTTTACCACTCATGGGATCTAGAGGAAGACTGCAGCTCACCGCTCTCAACCGGACTGCAGCTCACCGCTCTCAACCAGACTGAGACCACCACCCTCAACTGGACTGCAATCACCACTTTTGACCAGACTGCAACAGCTCTCCCACCAGCAAGTTTTTCCCCTCTCCCTTTACTTTGGACTCGGGGGGGGGGGGGGGGGCAAGGAACACCACTTTGTTCATGCCCCAGGGTGCTGGGTTATACATTTGGGTTTTGTGGGTTAAAACCAATTGTTTGTTTGTATAATTGTACTTATTGTATTATTTTATTAAATTGTTATTCTGACTTATAATCTCTCTTTTGAGTTGAGTTCATTTCCCCTGCTGGTTAACTTTTAAACCAGCACACACGGACATCCTGGCCGGCCTCTTGGCCTTTGGTCACGGCAGGGGCCGGGGTTGTGGGGCTGGGAGGTACAGCTCAGTTTTGTTTCAAAACATGCAGTACTCATTACTAATCCTGAGGGTCAAACTGCTACCGTCAGGCCATATGTGACTGTGGCACCTTTAACCCTGTGGGGACGAGATGCTCTATCTCAGTGGGGGTTAAAGATCACTACAGATTTTTAACTGGGGTCACTGTATTGCAGGGTGTGACACGACCCACCATTGCTTTGACATGGCTTACAACTACTCCTGTGTGGGTTAAGCAGTGACCCCTACCTACAGAGAAGTTGTTGGCCCTGCAACAGCTTAAGGAGCAGCTTGACGTTGATCACATTGAACCATCTCAGAGACCTTGGAATACCCCTGTATTTGTGATAAAGAAAAAATCTGGAAAGTGGAGACTGCTGCATGATCTCAGACAAATTAATGCAGTCATGGCTACCATGGGAGCATTACAGCCTGGTTTACCAACTCCTTCTATGCTTCCTGCAGGATGGCCCATTGTTATTATTGATTTGAAAGATTGTTTTTTCACAGTATGGTTAGACCCCAGAGATAGAGAAAAATTTGCATTTTCAGTTCCATCTATTAATCATGCAGAACCTTACGAGCGTTATCAATGGAAAACTCTCCCCCAGGGAATGAAAAACTCTCCTACGATTTGTTAGTGGTTTGTGGTTCTAGCATTGTCTCCTGTACGAATACAATTTCCTGACTGTCTCTGCTATCATCATATAGATGACATTTTGCTGGCTGCAGCCACTGAGGATCAGTTGGGTGTGTTAGAAACTGAAACCAGAAAGAGTCTACAATCCTTTGGCCTAGTAGTTGCTCCTGAGAAGGTGCAGCGAGAGGAACCCCGGAAGTATTTAGGGTTCAAAATTACACGGAAAGAAGTCATTCCTCAGTCAGTTCAATTGGATATTAATGTCAAAACTCTTACTGACGTACAAAAGCTATTAGGGTCTTTGAATTGGATTAGGTCGTATTTGGGATTGACAAACACTCAGCTGGCACCTCTATTTGACCTGTTCAAGCATTCTGACAATCCTCAGGAACCGAGACAACTGACTAACAGAGCAGTTCAAACCATCCAGCAAGTAGAGCAGGCTTTACATTCTAAATTTGTTTCGTGAATTAATCATTGTCAAATTGTCCAGTTTTTTATTCTTGCAGATCACAGTGTTCCTTTTGGGGAATTGGTACAGTGGTCTGACCAATGGTCTGATCCACTGCACATCATAGAGTGGCTATTTTTGCCTTATCGGGCTCAAAAAACTGTTCCTGGATTGTTTGAGCTCATAGCTCAAGTCATCATTAAGGCTAGAAAAAGGTGCGTAGAGTGTACCGGCAGAGATCTGGCTCGCATTGTTGTACCTGTACAATCTCATTACTTTGAGTGGTGTCTGGAAAACAAATATGAATTGCAAGCTGCTTTAGCTGGGTTCCACGGTCAAATTTCTTATCATTAACCTTCACATCCCCTTCTTAAGTTTTTTAGGGAAATTCCAATTGGACAAAAAATGCTACGCAGCAAGGAGCCCCTGGATGGTCTTACAGTCTTTGCGGATGGCTCGGAGAAAACAGGTAAAGCTGCGGTAGTGTGGAAAACAGAATGTGGATGGCAACATCAAATTGTTCATCAGGAAGGTTCTCCTCAAATTGTGGAACTTCGAACTGTAACTCTTGCTTTTCAGTTAATTCCTAATCAACCTTTAAATGTTATTACTGATTCTGCATATGTTGTTAATTTGTTACAGCAACTTGATCAGGCGGTGTGGTATTGTCCATCTCCAGGTCTTATTTTTCAAGTTTTGTTTGAGCTCTGGAGAACTCTTTTGCAGAGGCCTGTTCCTTATTTTGTGCTACATGTTCGTAGTCGTACCTCTTTGCCAGGGTTCTTTACAGAGGGTAATGCCCAAGCAGATGCTCTTGTTTCTGCTGTTGCTTTGGGACCTGTTCCTAACATTTACCAACAGGCTGTCTTGTCTCATCAGTTCTTTCACCAAGGTACAGAAGCCTTGAGACATCAATTTGGCTTAACTCATTCTGTTGCTCGCTCAGTTATTGCCTCCTGTCCAGACTGTCATAATGTCTATACTCCTGTCTATTTTGGTACTAACCCTCGAGGCCTTAAAGCCTTACAGATTTGGCAATCAGATGTCACTCATGTTAATGAATTTGGTAATTTAAAGCATGTCCATGTGTCCATTGACACATTCTGTCATGTGGAGGTTGCTACTGCACATACTGGACAAAAAAGTCATGATGTCATTAAACACTTCTGTTGTGCTTTTGCTACATTTGGAGTGCCCGCTCAAATAAAGACGGACAATGGGCCGTCTTATGTCTGTAAATCTGTCCAAAATTTCTTTGCTTTGTGGGGGGTCACTCATGTGGCGGGTATTCCACATTCTCCTACAGGACAGGCTATTGTAGAGAGAATGCATGGTAACCTGAAGAAATTGCTTCAAAAACAGAAGGGGGGAATGAAGGGACAACCCCCTCAGTCTAGGCTAGACAAAGCTGTGTATGTCTTAAACTTTTTGACCTTCTATAGCGATTCTCCTTATTCACCTTCTTTTTGGCATTTCTCCTCTCTTTTATCAACTCAGTCACTATCTGGCAAAGCTCCTGTGCAGATACAGGATCTTGTCTCTGGTCAATGGTCTGGATTTTAGATTTCTAATGTGGCTCAAACTGCCACATCCACATGAGTTGATAACTTGGGGAAGGGGATATGCTTGTATCTCAACAGATAATGGCCCTCGCTGGGTACCTGCGCGGTGTGTGCGTCCTGCTGTTGGCCCTGGAAGTTGCCAGTGCAGTTCCTGATCTGTCAAAGTTCACTCCATGGAACAGTCGAAACATCTGAGTGACACTAATGAAGGAACTGAACCAGACCATCTTTTGTGCATCACTGGCGTATCCAGAACAGCCATTTCACACCTGCCTTGTTGGTATTCCTCTGAATGACACTGAAGCATCTCTCCTGGTACAAGATGTCGTCCGACAACATGACTTGTTGAAACGGGACTGATTCTTTGGCTTAGAAGACCTATTTGGCTGATGGGAATGCCTAGTTGGTTAGTTTCACTGTTTAAAATGGGATGCTTAGTAGTGTTGGTAGTTGTAGTTGTGTTACTAATGCTGCCGTGTCTAGTATCATTCCTGCAAAGGGCCCTGAAGGATACAATACGGGCAGTCTTTGTTGCACAACTACAGACAGGGGGAATTGTGGGGGGAAGCGGCAGGTCCGCCAAGCCCCTGGAGCTTGAGGAGCTTGAAATATTAAATGGTATAAAGCCTTTCCCATGAGAACAGTGAGGCTAATTAAATGTTCCCATGGACACAGAAGCCTTGAGTATTAGGGAGTTGGCTGGAAGATGATAAGCAGTACAAGGACAGGCCTGTTGACTGTGTTTCACGGTGCAGGTGTGAATTCCTGAGTGTTTTTATAAAAATATATTTACAGTAAGTGTGTGGGAAAGTCGGGGCCAGCTACCTCAATAAAGCTGCCTGCTGCTCTTAGGCAGGCAGACACCATTGTCTCATCTCTCTTCATGTGCATGTCTTCTTTCTCTACGGACCAAAACCTAACGATACGACAGATACCCTGCGACAGACTTCCATACTTCAGTACAGAGGACATTTCATTGCCCAGAGTAACAGAAGGGGATTCCTCAATTCCTGCAAAATTTGATTAAATGAACACTGGTTGTCTTGCACAGAGGCAAGTGAGGAGAAAACTCCAGAGGTTTTGTGTTGGAGGCAGCACCTGGCATGCCCACTGCCTGCTCACCTCTCACAGCCACTCACCATAGCTAGATAGAAGTTAGTTAAACTACTAACCCTTAACATCCATGTACAGAAAGCTGACAGAATGTGCCATATGAGTATGAACTATACAGAAGTTTTCATTTTATGCTTAAAGCAAAGACTGCACTTTTAAAATACTTGAAAAATATATCTATCTGTTTTCTCCGTTCTAAATTTAAAACGTTTTGAACCAGAGATACAGTAGTTTTTGGTTTAAAAGAACTACAGAAATTATAAAAATTAATCAATTTTTAATGCCATTTAAAAAACTTAAAACTTATTCTGTGACAGGCAGTTCTCATCTCTTTATCTCTGTTGGGGGAGAAACAATACATGGGGGACACAGTCCAGATAACTTTAAAAAAAACAACCAAAGAAAACACACAAAATCCCCAGTACCCATCCCCCTCCCCACTAAAAAAACCAAAACAGCAACAAACAACCAAACAAAAAACCCCACCACCACAACAGTGTCTCCAAAGTTTCCACACAGTTAATAAGTCTAGTAATGATGTAATGAGGAAGGAGTAAAACTAAGCCCTAACATTTAGTCTAAAAAGGAGTTGAAATTAGTCTGTGGCTATTAACACTAAAATATCTTCTTGTACATTTTTTACATTGTTGTTCATATCACTAAGCAGCAGATTTATGGCTCCACTGTTCATTTCCATACCTTAAAATACTTAATAACTTCTTTTAAATGCAACTTTAATTTTGATTGTTGGTAATGTTCGGTTTTGAGAAAACAGCATCCTAGTAATAACATTCACAGAATCCCAGAATGGGTCAGGCTGGAAGGGACCACAGTGGGTCATCTGGTCCCACCTCCCTGCTCAAGCAGGGTCATTCCAGAGCACATGGCACAGGATTGTGTCCAGATGGTTCTGGAATATCTCCAGTGAGGGAGACTCCACAACCTCCCTGGGCAATCTGTTCAGTGCTCAGTCACCCGCACAGGAAAGTTCTTCCTCATGTTCAGGTGGAACTTCCTGGGCATCAGTTTGTGCCCATTGCCTCTTGTCCTATTGCTGGGCACCACCGAGCAGAGCCTGGTCCATCCTCTGACACCTCCTTGCAGATACATTGATGAGGTCCTCTCAGTCTTCTCGAGGCTGAACAGGCCCAGCTCCCTCAGTCTTTCCTCATAAGAGAGATGCTCCAGTCCCCTAATCATCTTTGTAGCCCTCTGCTGAACCTGCTCCAGGAGCTCCATGTCTCTCTTGTCCTGAGGAGCCCAGAACTGGACACAGTGCTCCAGGTAAGGCCTCACCAGGGCTGAGTAGAGGGGCAGGATCACCTCCCTGACCTGCTGGCAATGGTCTTCCTAATGCACCCCAGGATCCCATTGGCCTTCTTGGCCACAAGGGCACACACTTGTCCACCAGGACCCCCAGGTCAGCCCCAGCCTGTACTGGTGCTGTTATTCTTCCCCAGGTGCAGGACCCTGCATTTGCCTTTAATGAATTTCAGACAGTTCTTCTCTGCCCATCTCTCCAACCTGTTGAGGTTCTTCCAAAGGGCTGCGCAGCACTCTGGGGTGATGCCGTAAGGTCCATCTGGTTTTTTCTTATTTTCCTAATTTTTATAAGCTTTATAAGTAGTTATATAGTAGTAGATTTTAGAAGCAGCAACCCTTATTCACTTACCCTTAGCATAGAAACTACACACATTCCCCTACCCTATCACCCCATTCCATGTTCCCATATCATTATCCCCTGAATTCCAGTAGAAAATGTTTAGTCTCTCTTTAAGAGTAGGCCCATTTTGTTTAGAGAACACTTGTACCTTGGCCTAAACCGCAAGAGTACAGTCAAGAACTGGGTGAACGTGTGCCCCCTGTACCCCAAAGAAGATGAAGACGATGAAGAAGGGGTCTTGAAAAGCCCCTAGCCCCAATTCCCAAGGGGCGTGACTGAGAGTGGTCCAGGGCAAAAGCCAGTGGGTGGGCGAAACCTGGGATTGGACAAGCAATATTATAAATTGTAACATCTGTACAGAGGGGTGCATGCGTCTTGTTACTCAATTAAACCCTTTTCTTATCTCATCTCCAATTAAATTGCTTTGGAGTTTTTTTCCTCAGCTCCTTTAGGCATCAGGGGTATCGGCCAGCTTTGTTTCCTTAACACATACTCCCAGTCTTGACTATAATTTTTTTGCTCAGAAAAAAGTGATACGTATAAATCCATTTTAGCATTCCTACTAAATGCCAAAGAATGTAAAAACACAGCTCAAAATCACAGACAAAGTCTTGTATGATTAAACTGTATTACAGCATCGTGCATCCTTAAGCAAGGACTGCTCACCAAAAGGTGATTTTTCAGTTAAATATATACTCTTCTTGAAAGCATATGTCTATAAAGTTTTTCCCTTTTACAGGCACATGTGCATTTGAATTCTCATATAAATGAAAAAATATCAAAGCAACTGATGCTTATGGAAAGATGCATAAGATTTTAATCCTCAAAAATGTACAAGTTGTGGTAAATAGTTTAAAGTGAATTTTAAGTCCTTTCTGCACCCTAAGCTATGCTATGAAGACTAACCTATTGCAATACATTATTTTAGTTGATCTTCTAACATACATCTGCTGAAAGACAAAGCCAAAATGTTGAGAAGAAAGAGAAAAAAATTATGAAAACTGAAATTAAATAATAGCTTAATTTTAAATAAATAATTATAAAGAAATCCACTTCACTCGTACACTATAAGATACAAGCCGTAGTTGAAAGACAGTACCCAGAACTTTCTCTGTCATTTGATTAAAAAGGTCTAAAATAAAATTAACATGCTGTCCTTGTACTGATGCTGCACAGTGATGTGACTCAGTCTGTTCAGACAACCTAGTAATAGAAAACAGTCTGAAAAATCTAATTAAACATATTATCTGCATGAACTCTGTTTTCAAGAATGGCATTATTATCATAAGACATGGAATAAGGGTTTGAACACTGCTGCTACATTACCTGAAATGAAATATGCCAGCAGTTTTTCAGGAGTGGAGGTGGTGGGGGAGGGTAGTACGCCCAGGATACTAAGTATTCACATAATACATCTTTCTTGCACTATTTGTTCATCATAACTAAAAACAATTCTGGCTCTAAACTTAGTGTTGAGCTACAAATAAGTATGACTGTGGAAAAAACCTTCAGCACAGAACTCTATTTGTGGTTTACCTTATATTCACAAATATTCCACACATAATATTTAGGTTTCTGAAGAGGCCTTTATTTCCTGACAAATTGTACTGAACCAAGAGTTTTATTCCACATTTAATCTAATTCTTTAGCCAGGTGGTCTTTCTGTTCTTGCATTAGAAAATAGCAAGGGGGTAGAGCTTTAGTGTTGAATATTCAATACCACCCACATCACCACCCTGTGGGGGTGGTTTCACTAGGAAAAGCGAGGGGGCCGAAAGTGTCACCATTTTCTCTTGCCCAGCTCTTGGGAGATGTAGCCGCCACCCAGACTGCACCTCCACTACTGCCATTTCCCTACTTGTGCCTTCTGAGCCGCAGCTTTGTGGTGGTGCCGAAAGGACAGCTCTGGTGTGGGAGGTTGCCATAGGGAACGGAGCAGCAGGGGTAACCCCCAGTCCAGCTGAGTGGGGCAGAAAAAAAAGAGTGCAGCAGAGCTGCCCACCACCACCAGGAGACCCCTTGTTGGCACCTTCATCGCTGCGGCCACTGCCACTCTTCCTGCTACTGCTGCCACCGCCACTGCTGCCACAGCAGAGAGAGAGAGAATACGCCCATTGCCACACCTCAGTTTGGGGGAGTTTGAGCCAGGAGAGCCTCTCCACCATCTTGCCTTTGTTCTTGGTGGGGGGGTAGGGGTTGTCACATGGCATGCAGCACGGGGACGGACACCATTTTGTTTTTGTCTGGGAGAGACCACATGGCGCACAGCGTGGGAACAGATGCCATTTTAGTTTTGCCCTAGGAGGGCCAGGCAACACTTTGCCTGTGTTGGTTAAACCATTCCCTCTTCTGTACAATCTTTTACTATTATTGTTGTGTTTATTGCAATTTCTTCAGTAAATTGTGACTCTAACTTATAATCTTAGTATTTTTTTCTCCACTATTGAAAGGGGGTGGTTTGAGTGGGTGTGGTCTTCCCGATGAGTTTTAAAACCATCACAGAAAAAAAGGCTGGGAGAAACAAATTTGAGTTCGGTTTGTCCATACTAATGCTGGAACTGATGCTCAAGGGATCATGGTGCAGAGGCCCACCGCAGGCTGAGCAAATAGACCAGGGGTCATGCTGCCTTCATTCCTTCTCAATTCTGGGCATTACAAATACTGGATCGCAGTACCCAGCACTGACTTCACCACATGCTAGACTCAACAGAAGGCAAAAGGACAATATTCAGAACGAAGACAGTAAGGAAAACAGAAGAGGTAAATTTGAAATACTAGAAAAAGGCCTAAATTTCATTCTTATAGCTGGTAAAATGCATTACATAAGGTCTCTACCAAATTCCCAAGTGTTCTACAAATCACGACTTTACAGAGATTACAAAATCTGTTCAGAAAGCAGAAGAAAGCCCAACCTTTGCTGTCAGAACACATCAGTATACCCTCCTTTGGCCTCGGAGATCTGAATGAGATGTACTAACACCTAATAAGGCTACCACAATTTGCCGACATCTAGCTTAAAGATCCCCCTATTTCTAGGTAAAAGTGTGGTCTTTTTCCATAGAAAATAAAGTCACACTTCACCTAGCTTTTCCAAACATTCATTACAGGGCCTTCTTCCTCTCAGAATACTTCGTGTACAGGTATACTTTTTCTCTCTTCCCTCTTTCAATTTTTCCAATTTCACACTTACATTGCAATGTTTGTACTGGTACAAGTATTCAGAATTATGCAAAATAAAATCAAATATGCAAGGGAGTTTTAAAATCTGATCTCTTCTGGCTCTCTGAAAGCACTTTGTTAACTTTATTAAAATAACATCAACTATTCTTTTATGTTTAATTGTTTTTTAATTCTGTACTAGTACCTCCCTTCAAGCACATTTACTAAAGATAGGTGGTTTTATTTCATTAAGGATTATTCTTAATCGATCTGCAAAAGTGTTTTCCCCTCTGAAGCACAGAATTAGAAAAAATTAGAAAGAATCTAACTCGCTATATCTTCTTTCCTTCAAAAACCTCTACAGGAACAAATAATTTTAAAAACAATGTCTCTCTTTTGCACTGGAAAAGAATTATTTTACTCTACAAAACTGGTGGAAAAATGTGTGTTATCAACACTATTCTCATACTAAAACAAAAAATCACAGCACTGTACCAACTTCTAAGAAGAAAATGAACTCTATCCAAACTGAAACCAGGACAAGTATATGTTCTTTGTGGAACCACTCTGCAAAAACTGGCAGGACAGTCACAATTCTTCCAGCAACTGGAAAAATCATACTCTGCAACAGCTACCACCAAACCGAGAACCTGGAGACTGTTTTAAGAGCTTATATTTCAGGATATAGGTATCAATGACCTACTAAATATTTAGCACTCCTTTCACATTTTCATTCCTGGAAATTTCTGCATTCTTTCAAGGAACAATATGTGTCCTGTTCCTAGCAAGTTCTTTTCAAATACTGTATTGCTTTTTACTCACTAGCCTAGGTGAATGAACTTAATAATCTAATTTTATTATTTTTTCCCCTCCAAAAACACCTTAACACTTTCTATCCCCTGTGGACTCCAGTAACACTTCTGTCTATATCTCTACAGTGCTAGTAAAGCTTTATCCTCACATTGTGAAAACTGAAAATTCACCCACTCATTTCATAGTTTAGTATTTAAAGAAAAGATTTCAGGTGCAAATGAAGAAGTCTCCAGATCTACAAATAGAATCTGTCTGATTAATCCTTTGCTTGGTCTCTCCCCTTCTCCATCTTTGCCATCCAGCAGTATGTCTCACTAAAGCTCAGAAAAGAATTAGCTATAGAAACAGTAAAATCTGTAGGGCATCACAAATTGCTGAGAAGAGGAATGGCAAGGAGGAGATGTTATGTATGGTTCATTCAATCTTATTCCTTACCCCAGAACTATTAAGAAATACCACTATAATGATAAACTATAATTGTACAGATTTTCAATATAGATCAAAGCATATTTTCTCAACTTAAATTATTTACTACGACAAATATATGAACCTAGTTATAAAGAAATTCAAATAAAATTGTTTTAAAATAATATCCAATCACTCATCCTAGAAATTAAATTTTGTAGTTAAATTCAACATTATTTTTTACAAAAATACCTAGTAGAGTGTATTTCTGTGCTTATTCTAATGCAATTGCTCTTAGAAGATCTCAAGACACATAGCTTTATGTCATTATCAAATACAAGGTAAGGCATAAATATCACAGTTGTGCTCCATATATATTTGTGGTTAGTACCAGTCCCCTAAACTTACAGAACAACATAAAAAACAATCAGTAGTCAATCAAAAATCCTTACCGCTTTGTACCCCATATCTGTTTTGCATGCTTTTCTCCCTGAAAACATTAGGATTCCTTGACAGGACAGCCTGCAGCAAGACTGGTATATCTCCCTCTGGATCATCACTGCCAAGGTTATCTTTCAATTCTCTGGAATTGTGGAAGTAAGCAAATAAAGAGGCAAATGCATTTTAAAATTATAAAAAATCATGAGTCAAGTAAAAAAACCCAAACAACCAAAACAATCAAAACCAAAACAAAAAGACAACATTTTACTGTTAAAATATAGAAAAAACCCCCACAAATCTTCAAAGCACTGTTCCCTGCCTCTACTTTTTTTCCTCTCATGCTAAAGGAATGGCAGAAAAGGTATTCCTACTAGCCTTCAAAATTATTTTCTGTTAATAAGCACTTATATATACATGGCTGTCAGTTTCAGAGTATTATAAAAAGCTTCTTGTGTCCACTTCTCCATAAAAGAAGAATGCTTTGTCATAACATCAAGAAAGTACTGTTGTAGGAGTGAAAATAAGATATGTATGAATGCATAACATTCAGGTTGCAGCCCAATCCTTTGAGAATCTTTTATTTTAAAAAGGGAAATTGGCATATCTTTGACATCACAGGATTCCCTTTGAACCATCAAAAATGTAATGGATTTTCTATAAATGCATCCGTACATTCACTTATTCTTTGCATTGATGACTTTTAAGAGCTACTTCCATTTGATCAAAATAATAGATTGGAACATGTAGGAAAAAGACAGGGCTGTCAACATAAGACAATTCAAAGGACACCAGTGAAAAATTAAAAAACAAAATATATATTAACAAAAAGATGACATTAGCATAATTGCTGGTTCAATTCTTAAAATATTTAAGTTCAATATCTAATCAGAACCGATATAGATATTGCATGGGTGTCTCAAAAAAGTATCTCTTTGTATAATACTGGATATATAATTTGTCAGTGTTCATTATTAATCAAATTGGAACACAAATGACTATTGCACAATCAATACTACAAAGTTTGCACTCCTAACTAGTAAGAATGGAACAAGCAGCAGATTTATTAAAAAAAAAATTGTTACACATAAGGTCTGTCAGACAATGACTAGCATTTTGACTGACTGAAACAATTGATTCCTATACAGCAGTAATCTGCTAAGATGGCCTAATAAAAAAAATGGCACGTTATAATCTTCAGATTTTCACAAACACCCTTCTCAATTCAGTTCACTTTAATTTCAAGTAATAAGGATGATGATCTAATATAGTTGAAGTTCAAAATACATACATGTGATCTGTTGACACCTGATTGAGACTGTGGATGAGCTGTGAAACCAGATTTTCATCCCTGCAAGCCAGAAGGCAGTTCACCTCTTCAGCTATCCGTCCATTGAAAAGCAGGCTTTTTGTTGTTGTAGCAGGTAAAGGTGATGGAAGAGGCAGCTGGTTCAAAACTGTTATCAGAAAACAGAAAGGAGTTCAGAATCATTTCACAAAACATGAGCATACAAAGATGGACACCTTCTTACTCCCTCGTGATTAAGAAAGAAAACCTGACAACTACATTCAAAATATAGAAAAAATTTCTGGATTTTTTTTTAATCATGAACACACACAAAGGCAGGACTCTGTTTTACACAAAGTAATGCAGTCAAATCCATAAGTTATATTATTATATTATTGTAAATATTTAACTGTGCTAAGGCAAGTATTATTAATAAAAACATACTTTTAAACATTCCAGCATACTAAGATATTTAATGTTATGGCAGTTTTCTCTTTGAGCTGAAAGCATGGACAACGGTAAGGAAGGAAATGTTTTCTATTCTGAACTTGAGATTTAATTAGTGTTCCCACTTTGTATGGTGAGGGTCGTTTAAAACAAACAAACAAAAAATACCACCAAAAAACCTTAACAACCCACTTTCATGGGTCCACAAAAACAAGTTGACTCTGACTTCAAGTTCCCGGGCTGATTACATTAGAAATAGCTACAGAACAAAAAAGTCTTTTGTCTCTTTTATATTTTGAAATTATTAAAAAAACCCACAGGAGACAGGCAGAATTTCAGTATTTTTCTCCCTCCATACAATGTATATTATTCTGTATTTATAAATAAACTGCAATTGAAAAAAAATTTAATATATCAAAATAGATTACCTTGAATGTGCCTTGAAACTCGGAAAAATTAGTAAGATCAGCTAAACATATTTATTAAAACAGTATAAATTCAGCTAGTAAATTGAGCCTACTCTACTGCCTCTAGTCATCATGTCTTCCATGTTTTTAGGGCAACAAGACTTGTCCATTCCAGTACCTTCTTTTCACACAAAGAAGAATAAGGTAAAGCAGTGACATGCCTTTCTCTTTCCCACACTCTTGAGTTTCTGAACATCAGAGAAATATGACAGATAAAGAAGGAAATGCACCTAACACAAGGGCTAATCCCACCAAAGGTAGTTCAGTGTTTTAAGAAATTCTTGCACTGGGAGTCTAGCCAGTGACTTCTATCAGTTAAGTATTTTGACTTGAGAACCTTACCTGCAAATACTTAGAGCTGGAAAACAGCCCATAGCGCAGAAACTTATGATTTGCATCCTGATGGCCCATAATTAGACACACATAATGATACATATAAAAATACATAAGTAGCATCTTCCGATTTGATAATTCAGAATATGAGAAAGACATGAAGTGTTTTTTTCCCCCCCATTGAATGCATTTACTTTTTTTTACTATAGGTAATTAAATTCAATTGCTGGGTATATACTTTTAGTGTCTCTTGGAAAGTCTCCAAATTTCAACAGTATAATAATAAAAACAAGAGCTCAGAATAAGCACTTGGATCACTGAGTTCAATTATCCTCAGTCAGACAACTGAGCTATAAACTCTTGCTTACACTTTATAAAAAAGATCCACCTTCGTCCCAATTTCTCTTATTGGAATGGTTGTTTTAGGACTTCATTATAGTAATGATAAATCTACTCAGTTTCCACTAGAAATTTATTTTTTGTCAGATTCTAACCATTTGGTTTTGTGCCAGCATCAACTTTTAATGTAAATAGTTCTTTTTCTTTCCTTGCATTTTGTCTTCCTGACATATTTAAAGACAGTACACACACCTCATCTACTCAGACGAGAAAGAAGCCTCATAGGTTCAGCTGCTTATTTCCATTCTAGCAGCCATTTGCACTTGTTAATTAGAGCAACTTTTTTGTACTTTGTCCAAAACTAAGGAACTAGGTTTCAAGTATATTCAGCATATTCCACAACTCTCTCTAGCTGAACATCAGTCTAATCATCTCTCTCTGTCTCTCCAGTGAAGATGATAATATGCATGTTTTAGAGTATTTTATCATTTATATGTTTTTCTTTATTTGTGGGGTTCCCAGATATGTTACCGAATGATATTCCAAATGAACAATGAATTCCTATATTTTATGTTCCGTGTGTACTTCAGGGCTTTTTTTTTAACCTACATTTCATTTCATGTTTAAATTAGCATATTTTGTTTGAATATATTTTTAAACTTCTAGCAAGGACAAAAAATATTTTAATACCAAATCTGGTTTTCAACAGATTTACTTTTAAGAACTTTAAAAATAAAACTATTTTTAGTATTTTGAAAATACGGGTATTTACTGAAGAGGTAGAAGGGAACATAGCAAAGACAAAAAAACAGAAGAGTACTTACGGTCTGTAAGACTAGCAATCCCTGCAAGAGTAGTGATGGGAACATGAGGCATATCCCCATTCATCCTGAAGTTCTGAGATGGTAGCGCCTACACAGATATTTTAGTTCAGGTGCCAGCTATCATTACTTCCCATCTCCCAAGCACTAAAAAAAAACCAACAACAAACAAAAAACAAAACACAGAAAACACACACACACAAAAAAACAAACCACAAAACCAAATTAAAACTCTGTTTACTTAAAAGAATTTTAAATTCAATAACATAAATGAAATATAGACCATAACCTCAGATGCATTCTAAGCAATTTTGTCAAAAGTGGGTAGAACAAGGTAAAATTTAAATATTAAATGGCATTAAGCAATCAAAAGGCAAGCTTCTGTTTTCAGAAGCAGAGTCCTTCACCAAAAAAGATTCAACATAAGGCAATCAAAATAAAATTTACTCAGGTTATATGGTACCAATGCAAAAATTAGTAATAAAACTGCTGGCTCATAATGCAGTGAACAGCTCTTAATCCATAATCAGTTTAAGTAATTAGCTGCTATATTCACTTCTCAGTTTTGGAGGAGATATTTTTCATACAAGAAGATAGCAAAAACAAAAGGAACAATTTACAGGTGCAAAAGTCAAACAGTAAGCAAAGTGACAAATACAAAATCTTAGCATATTTTTGTCATGGTTTAACCCCAGTCAGCAATTAAGTGCCATGCAGTCGTTCATTACCCCCACTGCCCACCCCAGGTGGGATGGGGAGAAGAATCGGAAAAAGGCAAAAACACATGGGATAAGAACAGTTTAATAATTTAAATAAGGTAAAATATACAACTACTACTACTACTACTTGCAATGAAAAGGGAGATAACCAAAGACGAGAGTGGAATAAAACCCAAGAGAAACAAGCAATGCACAGTACAGTTGCTCACCACCTGCTGATCGATGCCCAGCTTGTCCCTGAGCAGCGATCGGCCCCTCCTGACCAACTGCCTCCAGTTTATATACTGGGCATGACATTCTATCATGTGGAACATCCCTTTGGCCAGTTTGGGTCACCTGTCCTGGCCATGCTCCCTCCTGGCTTCTTGTGCAGCTCCTCCCTGGCAGAGCCTGAGATACTGAAAAGCCCTTGACTCAGGGTAAGCACTGCTCAGCAACAACCAAAACATCAGCATTATTGTTATCCTGAATCCAAACCACAGCACTGTGCCAGCTACTGAGAAGAAATGAACTCTATCCCAGCCAAAACCAGGACAATTTAAAAAGTAGTAGCATTTCAAAATTTATCTAAAAATATCTCTTTAATATTAAACATTCTCTCGTCAAACTACTACCAGGAACTGTTTCACCCCCTCCACAGAAAGAAAAAGTTTAGTCACCACTGAACTATCTTGTTTATTTCCTGTAAAACAGCATAATTTATATTCAACTACTGAAAAGGAATTTGTTCATCTAGTTCTCAGTCACTATAAAGATCCCAATTGTAAGGAAGCCCACACTATTTAAAACAAAGAGAAGAACAAAAAAAACCCACCCATCACCCCCCCCAAAAAAAGATCATCACAATAATTTGAACTGCATTTCCAAAACAACAAAAATTTACAAATATCACACATTACAATCCACTATTGTTATACTAATGAAATGACAAAAATTTAGCATATTTTTTGAAGACAAAATAAATTAAATGAACTTGATGTATATACATTTACCTATTATAGACAGGATCCTGTGTTAACAATTCATGAAATAGTAAGACTACTTCTGTCAGCATTTATGTTGTTTACTGAAGATTCTGAAATCATGATTTGCTTACGCTTTAAAAGTCCACATTTTTGCAAATTACATATACAATACATATAAACAAAAATATCACTGTCATTTTCTTAATAATCTTTATCTCATTCTTTGTTATGCCATACCAATGACAACGTATAACACCACTGCTAATTCATATGTACAGATTCCAAGTAAAACAAAGAAACTTAATATTATAAGCACTTTTCTTGCACAAAGTTTTTATAAACCACTGAAGTAAACTTTTCAATGTTTCCCTATCATGCAATAATTATGGCTTGACAAGCCAGACAAGTCAAAACAGACAAGTTTTGTTATGTTTTGTTTTTTCATTCCCCAACTGTAACGAGTCAACATTTATCAATATTTATATTATCAGCTTTGTGCAGTATCTATTACCAGTAGTAGTCGAGTATTTCTGCCTCTAGACTGAAAAAAGAAAACTGTTACTTTAATATTAGCTGAATTAAGGAAATCAAAGAACTGTTGCATTGAAAAGCTTTTAAACAATGCGTCAGAGTAGCAGTTCAAACAGAGAAGTAGAAATCCAATTTACATATGTGCAAAGATAGTCTTGCATATTCAGTATATACATATTTAGACTCTTACTGCTTTATGAGAAACAACAGATATTGTAAAAGACATTCCAGGGAGGAAGAAACTACAGTGCACAAAGGAAGTGATAAAAAGGACCCCTTAGTGAAAGGGAAATAGTGAAAGGGCAGCACATACTGAGAATAATATATGAAAAAGTATCATCATAACATAATACACAATTAAAAAAAGGTGAAGCCAAGCCTAGATAGCAAGGAGAGTAATATTAAAAAAGTTTATGCTACAGATAATAATCACACATTTAAAGCACTACTTCTGTATGTTATCTTCTTCCCCTTTTTTTGTCAATTATGTATATTCTCATTTACTGCAAATTAACATTACAAAGAAAATTCCTATTGAAATTTTAAATTTAAAATGTTGTTGGTTGGTTGGTTGGGTTTTTTTAAAGTGTGTTGTGGTTTAACCTGGCTAAACACCACACAGCCATTCCCTCACTCCCCCCTCCCCAGTGCAATGGGGGAGAGAATCTGAAAAAAGGTAAATCTTGTGGGTTGAGATAAAGCGTATTGTGTCTGGCTGAGCTGGAGTTCATTTCCCCACAGCAGCCCTCCCAGTGCTGTGCATTGCATTGGGATCTAGAAAGGTGTTGAGAACACATCACTGTTTTGGCTGCTGCTGAGCAGGGCTGGCACAGCATCAGCACTGCCTCCCCAGCATTTACCCCCTCAACAGTAGGCTGGGGATGGGCAAGATCCTGGGAGAGGACACAGCCAGGCCAGCTGACCCAGACTGACCAAAGGGATATCCCAGATCATATGACCTCAGCTCAGATATAAAAGCTAAGACAAGAAGGAGAAAGAGGGGGCATTTGTTATTTACGTTTGCCTTCTGGAGCAGCTGCTCGGCATGGTGAAGCCTTGCTTCCCAGGAAGTTGCCGGACACCACTTGCTGATGGGAAGTAGAGAATAAAATCTTTTCCCTTTGCTTGTGCATGGCATCTTTGCTGTTGCTTTAGTAAACTGCCTTATCTCAACCTACAAGGGGTTTTTTTCCATCTTATTTTCTCCCCTCTTTCTTTCGTCTCAGTTGAAATACATTCTTTTCCCCTCAACAAATTACTAGTTCTTCCATGGCTTAGCTTTGTACACTCATGAGAATGTTGGAAAACAAAGGGGAAAATCTGTTTATGTGCAGTAATACGCAGGTTCAGTAGTAATGCAAAGATAAGTATCACACCTCAGAATTCAGAAATTTCGTATGTACATTTTAATGTTTCCTTCCCCATACTACAGAGTATTCTTTAACTTTTATCTTTAGACTTAAAAAGTAACTTATGACTAACCTAATATATTTCTGAGAAAAATAAACATAGATGGATTAAAATTAAAGAAGGGATAGGCTATTAAATCTCTATAGGTTTCTTTTTTTTTAAAATATTGTATTAAATAGAACACTTTAAATACAGTTGTGTTTTATGTAGTTTATATTATGAAATCTTTAGTTAGAATGAAAATACTTTAAAAAGTTGTTTTAATTTCTTATATGTTGAATAGCATTGTACTGATATAACCACAGCACTATGATCAAAGTTGATTTCTGCAGCTGCACAAAGTAAATCAGTACAACTCATTTATTAGCTACTTTATAATTTAGATGAGCAGTGGATTCTTCTTTTAAAAAAGCAAACATGCTATAATAAATTTAAGAAGGCTTGTCTCATAGCCAGGTTTAAGCTTCCACATTTTGCAATAAACTACTACTCTTGTTAGATAGTACATGAAGTTCTGCTAGTTATCAGTCCATAAACTGTCCTAAAAAAATTTAAAAAACCCCAAACACTTGAATGTGAATGAGAGAGGCAGAAAGAGAATGAATTATTATCCTCTAGTTCTCATTCAAATAAGATGCCATGATTGAGTACGTCAGACAGATTTAGCTACAAGAGGATAAATTTCTGGTTTCTATACCAGAGCTACAGTACAGTTACAGTACTTTTGCTACAAGTTTCCAGAACGAAATGCTTTTAAAAATACTTTAAAAAATACTATAGAAGGAGATAGGGTTGTCAAAACATACTTCAACACTTAAGTTACATAGAAACAAAAAGCATACATATTCGCAATATAAAGCATTTTAACACTAATTCAATCTCAGAAAAAGTCTATTGGAAGTGAACAGTGATGCAGCTGCCTAAGGTTAAAATAGTAATTGAAGAAACCTGATATGGAGCTAACTTGAACAACCAAAAAGGGGGGCAGCAAGTGGGAGGAAGCAAAGAGAAAGGGGAAGAGGGAGTGTCAGAAATCCAGAAGACTCATTATTAATTATAAAAGCCCAGGAAAACACATGAGCGTTTATAAAACCAGAAAGTTCACAGCATACACAGAATAGTTTCACCTACAATACTGGCTACAAAAAATTAAGTTTGAAAAGAAAGAGACAGAAATCCCAGAAGCACAAAACCAGGTGAAATTCAGTGTACTAGTGAAATTTGTATGTTTGGTTCAAAAAGTGATCAGCCAGCAGGCTGAGCGATGCTGACAAAGCAAGTGAAAAATTAAAAAGTCTGAGATAAAGATTATTTAGTATAACTTCTAAACCAGCATTAGCATAATGTTTTTCCTAAAACTACTTCAATAGTAGCCGTTTAAATCACTACAACTACTGTAAGAAAAAAAATTTAGTGAAAAGTACTGTACTGGGCCAGGGAGAGTTGCTTCTGAATATAAAACAATCTTTAGAAAAAAATTTTAGAGCAACCAGCTTCGTCCTCTGTGGCTACTGACACACTTCTTTGGTCTCTGCTGTTCTGTTCGATAACAATGACACTGATGCCTCTGCTGCCTATGTGTTAGTAGTCGCAGTGACACCACAGTAAATGGCAAGAGAACCCACAGTAAAGGTGGTGGAAGCATACTGTTACGGGTTTAGGCTTCTCGGTGAATTTTCCCATTACCATCCCAAAGATGCTGGAAGGCTGGGAGGGGGAGGGGGTAGCTCACTGAGGGGGGGGGGCGGTGTCTGCCTGCTGGAGCAGGGCTCCCAGAGGCGGATAGCTGGTAATTAAGCTACACAAAGAAAGTAGCTAATAGCTCTCCTATACCAACTGAATTACTCAGGGGAAGCCCTGTCCCCTGTTTAGTTATGGGCTGAGGCTGCCAGCCCAGAAGAGACAGGGGAGCTCTCGGGTGAAGCCACCGTGGGTGTTAGAGAGCTATAAAAGACCGCTGGTGTCACATGAGCGGGCTCTTTGTTCCTCGCCCAGCTCTGGATTAGGAACTACCACCTCTCTGTCGCTGCTGGCTCGCCCCCCGACCCCGCGCGTCCCGTGCCGTCTTCTCTGGGGACTGTCATCACCGCCGGAGCTCGCGGCACCGTCCGCGGAGGAGCTTCTAACCTCTCCCCCTACTCCGGGACACGGTAAGAGGGCCCTTGCGCTGCCCACGGGAAGGTTCCAGATCGTCTCTGCCACCGTCTCGGCCGCCAGCGCGGTCACGTGGGCACTGGAACTCGGCTCCGCGCTCTTGGCTTCACCTTCGCCTCCCAAAGCGCGCAGACACCCCCTGCTGGCTGCGAGTCACCACAGCCTTTGCCTCCAGAAGCGTGCCAGCGCCCCCTGCTGGCTGTGATTATAACTGCACCGAAAGGGTAAAGTAGTACTTAGCTGGTTGAAAGCTTCTGTTACGGTGTCGTTGTTTGTTCTGTTTTGTTCTATATATTTTTAGTAAAGAACTGTTATTCCTTTTTCTACATTTTTGCCTGAAAGCCTCTTAATTTCAGAGTTCTAATAATTTGGAGGAAGGGGGTCTTCTTTCTCTTCCGGGAAGGTTCCTGCCTTCATTGGCAGACATTTGTCTTTAAACCAAGACACATACACAATATGAGAGGTTTGTGGATTCAAGGAAAGATGCCCCCCAATACAGGAGTGCATGCACAGTTCCTATCAGGGTAAACTAACATAAAGCATAATTGTGCTTTGCACCTGTAATAACTCTTCCCGGGGGAGGAAAAGAACTGACACAAGCAAACAACAACCAAAACAAAACCAGACTAAGTCATGTGCAGAGAGCAGATACCTATGGGTGGTATACAGCTTCCCTAATCTATAATACATGAATGTCTAGCAGGTAATGTTTACGTTTCTTGCTACCCTGGACTCACAAAGGATGAAAATTCATTAGAATACAGTTTCCTGAAAAGAATGAACAGCATTAGTGCCTTCTTCTGTTAAAGCCATTTCCTTCTTGTAAGCACAGGAAGCTTTTCCTTTTCATTAATTTAATTTTCTATAAAAATTAAAAAGCACTTATAAATAATGTTCTCCACTTTAAAATAACATCTCAAATATTTAATTCAGGTACCTAAGCACTAAGAACCCTTTAAAATGAGGCCATATCATGTCCTTCATATACAAATAAGACATTTAAGCTACAAGAAAAAGTCTATTCATTAAGGCAACACAACCTGTTTTAAAATTTTGCAGAAAACAAAATTATACAACAAAATGTTGTAATGATTAACAAGTGTACAGTATTTCAGCCAAAGAGAAAAACGCAAATCTCAGAATTACTGATTTTCAAGGAAAATGCCCAATGCATCAATGAAGCTATACAAAAAAATAAAATAAAAACCAACCAACCAAACAAAAAAAAAACCTCAAAAAAACCCCACTGTTCCATGGGAAAGTGTATTTCCTGCTACTTCATTACAGAACTAATGCAAAACGGAATCTGTTTTAAGAGCCTTACTGTTAAGACAGCTCAGTTGTCACCTTAAAACATGAGGATTAAATTTAAATGAATGGAACAGAAATCCTGCACCTGGTTTCAAAATATTACTGGCTCCTTCTCATTAGAAAAGGGGTACAAGATCAAGTCCAACTGCTAAGGTAGAAAAATCTAAACCAAGAACTGGTATGTTTCAAAAACTTAAGCTATATAAAATACACATTATTTTTGCAGTTATGTTCACCAGTTCTGCAAAATAAAACAGCTAAAGCTTCTGTCAGGGAGAATCTAGTTATTCAGGGAATTTATTACTGCTTCCTTACATCTTTTTAAACAATAAGTATCTTCTTTATGAGCCTTTTGACATCAAAGATTCTGACACTACTGAGAGCTACTGAATTATTTTTGTTCTGCAGAAGTGAACATAGAATTAAACTGTAAAAAAACTTTGCTTGGAAGCAGTTGTGATATAAAGCATAACTGAGAAATTCAAACATAAAGGGAAAACCCCAAGCTACTTCAGTAGTTCATACATTTATTTCCCGTCTGCACTACATATTCCTCATGCAACTTCCATTGCGACAAAGAAAGTACATCTGTAATTATGCTCTTTTTAGTGAGTACAGCCTTTTTGCTTGTTCAGACATACAAACAGCAGCTGATATTAGATACAGTTCATTTTATTGAAAGAATATAGTTAAGAGATGTGTAGAAGAGCAAGAGCTGTTAAAAGGGTTTGGTACATCAGCCCTGTCAAATGGAAAGCACTTTCAGTTGCAACAAACATTTTTGTTAACAAAATAGTTGTGACAGAGAGGAAGTAGTAACTTGAGGGTTTTTTCTACTTCTTGAATGTCTGTCTCAGTTATGCTGGCTGGTAGGAGTGTTATACTTTCCTAAAAGCAACTGTGTACTTACTTATATTTTAAAGATTTTTCTGTCTTTAATTAGGTTGGATGTTAACCAGGCCAAAATCTTTAGTGACCAAAAACTAGACCAAAATCTATTTAATTCAGAAGTATTTTCCAACTTTTAATCTTGCCCTTCTGTCTTTGAACTTTCTCAGATGATTGGTAACATTTATAAAACAAAACTGGCAAGAAATATACCTGTTGATGAAGTAGCTGATTTTGCACAAGACTCATCACACCATTTTTGCCTCTTTTTTGGCTTTGAAAAACAATTAAAATACCTCCAAACTTCTCTAATACACATTAAGAAAACAGGTGCACGACTATTACATTTCTTTAGAGATCTGCAACAAATGCCAATGGAAAATTCTATATAAAAAGATTTAGTGTGTTGCATTTCAAAAGCAGCTGTGTTTTTATATTTGAATTAATATTGACCTGTGATGTGCTATTCCCTTTTGTCCTAATCTTCTTGCCTGTTTTTAAACTGAAGCTCCATGCACATATAAGAGGAACGCTGTACAGAACCACAAGTCCATCTCTATAGGGCTGCTCTCGATCTGGTCATCTCCCAGCTGGGGATTGCCCTGACCCAGGTGCAGCACCTTGGACTTGGCTTTGTTGAATCTCATGAGGTCTAGTATCCCATCCACTCTGGTAGGGCTGTCTATTATCTGGCTCAAGAAGTTGTCCTCCATGCATTCAGGAGTCTCCTGAATTGCCAACAGTTCACTGTGCTGCTTTCCCAGCAGATGTTGAGGTGGTTGAAGTTCCCCAGCAGGATGAGCCTGTGAGTGCAATGTCTCCTATAGCTGGAGCAAGAAGGCTGTCAATAGGTTCCCCTTGGTCAGGTGGCCTGTAACAGAAACTGATCACGAGTTGTTGCCTCGGTCTCTGATTCTTACCCACAGGCTTTCCACCTGCTCATGGCTGTTCTTCACAGACAGCTCTTCACACTCAATCCACCTCTTGATGTAGAGGGCAACCCCTCCGGCCCTCCTTCCTCCCCTGTCCCTTCTGAACAGACTGTAGCCATTGATAGTCATACCCCAGTCATGTGATTCCTCCCACCAAGTTTCAGTAATGGCAACAAGGTCATAGCTTTCCAGTAGCACAGTGGCTTCCAACTCCTGTTTGTTGTCCATGCTGCATGCATTGGTGTAAAGGCACTGCAGCTGGGCTGTCGGCTGTGTCGGCTGTGTTGCCTTCTTAGAGGAACGCCCCTTATTTCTTTGAGACACTTCCCTGTTGGCTTTTGTTACCTCAGGAACCTCTGGCTTAAAAACCATAAGCTCCAGTGTGGCCAACACATCTCGATCACCAGTGGAGGGTCCTCACTAGCGCTCCATCCCTTTAACATTGGCCTGTTGTCCCACAGCTTGTTAAGGGCAAGCCTGGTATTATCCCCCTTCCCCACCACATCTAGTTTAAAGCCCTATCAATAAGCCCTGCTAGCTCCTGGCCAACTATCCTCTTCCCCTTTGAGAGGTGAATCCTATCTGATGCCACCAGGCCTGGTGCCATGTAAGCCATCCCACTGTCAAAGAAACCAAAATTTTGGTGGTGACACCAGCCATGGAGCCAATAGACTGGGTGCATCCATTTCTTTCAATGTCTCTGCCTGCAACTGGAAGAATAGAGGAGAAAACTACCTGTGCTCCAGAATCCCTCATCAACCATCCCAAGGCCCTGAAGTCCCTTTTGATCACCCTTGGACTATGTGTTGCGACTTCATTGCCACCCATGTGGAGGACCAGTAATGGGTAGTAATCTGAGGGCCAAACCAGGCTATGAAGTTTTCTGGTGACATCCTTCAACATCCAGAGCCTCACATCTATTGTACAGAGGCACCTGGGAGGGTGAGGTAGGCAGGGAGAGCTTTTGCCTGTTGTCCCGAGCAAGGACTTGCCTCCATTCACCCCTTTCTTTTGATCTACTGCCTTCAGCCTGGCAGGGGGAGGATACAGGACCCTCTTGATGTGGGTTTCTTTCTGGTGGCTGTTCCTGTCTCAGGGAGGCCAGAGCATGGTTCCACCAGTCTGTCTCCTCCTTGGAGTCCCTGGTACTTTCTTAACCTTTCTACCTCCTCTCTCAGCTCCACCACCAGGCTAAACAGATCATCCACCTGGTCACACCACACCCAGCTGTCATCTCTACCGCCGTCTGATACCAGTGCCAAGCTCTGGTTCTCCCTGCAGCCTGAGACCTGGATGGCTGCATGTTTCTGTGGGAACTTCATCTGGTTCACCACATCGCTTTTGGCACATGCAGAGGATATGGCTTTCAGTCAAGTGGCCACCACTGCTGGGCTCCTTCTGAGAGTACAGTGACCACAAACTAAGCTCACCTCTTGAGCTGGTGGGTGACTGCGCCTTCCCTGTGCAAACTGCCATCCCATCTTGGCTGCCGCACCCCACTCTGTTCACTCACACTCCCTAGGGGCTATGAGTGTTGGGGGGGCCACCAGTACTCCTGGCCCCACCTATGCTGAGTCAGAGCTGGCTCTGAGGCAGAGCTTCAATGCTCCCCACTCAGGGGGCTGGGACGCCTTTCACAGCACTAATTTTGAGGTCTTGCCAGTTTAGGAAACCTCCCCACGATCCCTCAGCGTGATCCTCTGCTCAGTTCTTCCTTGTTTCTAAGGACAAGGTCCATCACTGCATCTTGCTCATCAACCAGTCACCTCTGTCAGGAAGTTGTCAATAAACTCTAGAAACCTCATTAATTTCTTGTGCCCTACTATGGTGTCCCTCCAGCAGATACAAGGGTGAAGTCCTCCATGAGGACCAGGGCATGGAAAAGTGAGGATTCTTCTAGTTATCTAAAAAAGGCCTCAGCTGGTACTTTTTCCTGACTTTTTAAATCAAAGAATTACATAAACATGAAAAGTATTACTACAGATGGTGCTTTTGAGCATATAACTTGCATACAATAGAATGACCTGTAAGAGACTTTATAATAGAAACTGGCGATGAAGAAGAGGAAGGCAGTTAAATCAAATCCTCAATTCTATGAATAATGCAAAACATCTAAATACATTTCTAGACTTTAGATAACAGCAGCACTGATGAGTCCTGTACAGAAATATGAAGAAACCAAAACCATAGAACCTTTACGGTTGGAAAAGACCGCTAAAAGCACCAAGTGCCCTCTGGAAGTCCAAGGTGGCAGTTCAGCTGACCCCTCTCCTTACTTGTCTGAGAATTGAAAACTCTATTATTTCGTGATCGCTGTGCCCAAGACGTCCTCCAACCATCACATCACCCACCAGACCTTCTCTGTTTGCAAACCGCAGGTCCAGCAGGGCACCTCCCCTGGTTGGCTCACTCACCAGCTGTGTCAGGAACTTATCTTCCACACACTCCAGGAACCTCCTGGACTGTTTCCTCTCTGCTGTGTTATAGTTCCAGCAGACATTTGGTAAGTTCAAGTTCCCCACAAGAACAAGGACCAGTGATCGTGAGGCTTCTCCCAGCTGCTTATAGAATATTTCATCTGCCTCTTCATCCTGGTTGAGTGGTCTATAACAGACTCCCACCAGGAGATCTGCCTTGTTGGCCTTCCCCTTGATCCTTACCCAAAAGCACTCGACTCTATCATCACCATCATTATCTCCAGACAATCAAAACACTCCCTAACATACAGGGCTATCTAAAGCCTCTCCTTCCTTACCAATCCCTTCTGAAGAGTTTATATCACTGCAGTCATGCAAATGATCCCACACCATGTCTCTGTTATGGCAACTATGTCATAGTTTTCCTGCTGCACCATGGCTTTCAGTTCCTCCTGTTTGTTGCCCATGATGCATGCATTGGTGTACATGCACTTCAGTTGGGCTATTGACCTCTCTGCCTTTATGCAGGGAGAAGCCCCAATTCCTGTGTGACCATTCCCAGGTACTTCTGGGATTTCTAGCACATTGATAACACTTGCATCCTTGCTGCCACATGGATTTTCATCCCCTACCTCAAGTGAGACAGCAGACTGAAGGACCTTGCTAGCACATTGTCCCTCAAACAGTGGTGTGCCACTCCCAGGCTTATCTCTGTCAGGCCTGGCTTTGTCCCCATCCCCCTTCAAATCTAGTTTAAAGTTCTCTCAAGGAGCCCTGCTAACTCCTGAGCTAAGATCCATTTTCCCCTTTGAGATAGGAGGACCCCGTCTGTTGCCATCAGGCTCAGCGTCATGTAAACTGACCCATGATCAAAAAACACAAAACTCTGCTGGTGACACCAGACTCGGAGCCAGGTATTAATTTGAAGATTTTCCTGTTTCTTGCCCCATCATTCCCCGCAACTTGCAGGACAGAAGAGAACACAGCTTATGCTCCAGATCCCTTGACCAGTCATCCCAAGGCCCTGAGGCCCCTCTTGATTGTCCACAGCCTTCTTGTTGGGACTTCACCATTGCCCATCTGAAAAACCAGTATTGGGTAATAGTCAGTGGGCCATACCAGGCTGGGAAGCTTCCTGGTGATATCCTTAACCCAGGCCCCAGGGAGGCAGCACACTTCCCTATGGGTTGGGTCCAGTCCGCATATTGTGCCCCACTCAGAAGGGAGTCACCGATGACAACTACCCTTCTTTTTTTCTTAACTGAGGAGGTGGTGATGTGGGGGATAGGCTGCTCTGCCCTAGGCGACCTCTCCAACCTGAATGGGCCTTCATCCGCATTCTCATTTCCCTGGTCCTCACGTTCCAGGACCTCATACCTATTGTATAAGGGCACCTAGGAAGGTGAGGTAGGTTGGCAGGGGATTTGCCTGCCGCCCCAAGCAGAAACCCCTTTCCATTCCCCTCCGTCTCTAAGGTTCGCTCCTTCTGCCTGGTGGTGAGAGGGTAGGGGATCCATTGCTTCTTGTGAAGTGGATGGCAGGTGCATTTGTCTAAGGGATGGTAGCGTGCAGCTGCACCAGTCAATCTTCTCCTCAGAGTCCCTAATACTTCTTAGCCTTTCTACCTCCTCTCTCAGCTCTGCCATCAGGCTGAGCAGATCATTCACCTGATCACACCTCACACAGCTGTTGTCTCTGCTGCCCTCTGAGAGCAGTGGCAGGCTGTGTCACTCCCTGCAGCCTGAGACCTGGACAGCTGTATGTTTCATGGGCTGCGTTGCCACATCCTTTCTGGTGCGCACAGGGGATGCAACTTTTGTCCAAGTGGACACCATACGTGAGCTCCCTCAGTGGTGGTAAGGACCACCAACTGAGCTAACAGCTTGAGCTGCAGCACCTCACTGCCACACCACACCCTGTTTGCTGGTTCAGTTCCCTCATGCTCCCTGGGGGCGGATTTTGTATGGGTGGGGGTGGGCGCTATCCCTGCTGGAGTCAGAGCCACCTCTGAGTCACAGCTCCACTGCTTCCCACTTGGGAGGCAGGGCTGGGGTGCCTCTCTCTGCTCTAGTCTCCAGGTCTTGCTGGATATAAAAGCTCGCCATGCTCCCTCGGCATGATCCTCAGCTCCAGAGCATGTCTGTCCATGCCGTTTGCCTGCATTTGGTGGCATTCCTCTGACAGTTTTGAAAGGACTGAAGATCAAAGAACAAATGGAAAAATGGAAATTAACAAGTTTCTCAAGGGATGCATAATACATAGTGGTCAAAACTGCATAGCTACTTCAAAAAGGCACTAAATGACCTTCTGATTATTATACTACCAAGTCCTACTTTCAGTATCTGAAAAAGTAGTTTAAATGCCCATGCTGAGCTAGAGTTCATTTCCCCATAGCAGCCCTCCCAGTGCTGTGCTTTGCATTGGTAGCTAGAATGGTGTTGATAACACGCCAGTGTTTTGACTACTGCTGAGCACAGCATCAGTACTGTAACATTCCTTCCCCAATCGAGGGCAAGATCCTGGGAGGGGACACAAGCAGGCCAGCTGACCCAATCTGACCAAAGGGATATTCCAGACCATATGATGTCAATTTGGATATAAAAGCTAAGGAAAGGAGCAGGAAGGGGGGGCATTCATTGTTTCCAATGGCTGCCTGCTAAGAAACCACTATGCGTTGCTGAAGCCCTGCTTCCTGGGAAGTGGACGGACATCACTGCTGATGGGAAGTAGAGAATAAACCTTGTCAGTTTGCGCTTCACTTTTGTGCGTGCAAACTTTCACTTTTGCTTTAGTAAACTGCCTATCCCAACCCACAAGTCATTTTCCATCTTATTCTCTCTCCCCTGTCTGGCTGAGAAGGGCAGTGATAAAGCAGCTTGGTGGGCACCTGGCATTCAGCCAAGGTCAACCCACTACAACATGCAACTATGATACTAAGAAACCCAACTCCACAACTCATGAAGATTCCAAGTTATGCTTACATAATTCTTGTAGTTAAAATGCCATGAAAAGTATGACTACAGATGGTGCTTGTAAATATACAATTTACATACAACTGATTCCAAATTGTTTCTAGAACAACCTTTAAGGGACTTTGTAATAGAAACTGGTGACTAAGCAGAGTGACACAAATAAATTAAAAGCTGATTAAGGCACAAAAACTTAAGAAAGAGTAAATAATCAGAGCTTAACATAGTCACTCATCAGGAACTCAGCAATACTTTCAAAGGCATTATCAAAATCTGTCACACAGTGCTTCATTATCTTGCTTTAACTACATCATTCAATATTAAATGTCTTTCCAAAACTAGCAGAATGAGAGAAAGTGTTCAATACAAAAGAAAAATAATAAAAATCAGAAGGACTAAGTTATTTCTATAAACTAACGATTAGGGGGTTAAAGTGAGGAGGAAATGGCCTATTCTTCACAGTTAAAATCTGACATTTCCCTCTTTCAATAGTGCAGAACTTCCCAGTCTGTCTTTTAGTACAAATAAATATAAACTAGGAGAGATACATCATTACGAAATGTTAAAAAAAAAAAAAAGAGAAAACGAGCAGGCAGTCAGAAAGTAATCAGCTTTCCTCTGATTACTGCTTCAGTCAGCACTTAAGCTTTTAGCTATAAAAAAGCACAATTCCCTAGTTCAACAACTTCTGATAAGAGCATATTTTTCACATATTTTAGATCAATTCACTAACAGAAATTACTCATCAGCAAAACCTGCACCTTTACTAAGACCACCAAGAAAACATCACAGACACACAAATGTCCTAACAAATGTCTGCAAAAGTTTTTATTGTATACTCCATCTTAGTAACCTACATGAAAAATTATTATCATCTCCTTATCTGAAATACTGTTTTCCATTTGAAAAAGGCCAAAATAACCAAAGTTATAAACATGAGGAGAAATTTAGTATATACAGAGAATGTGTATCTAGATAAGCCTTTGCAGAGGTAACCACTTAAGGTAAAAAGTGAAATGCATCTGGGAATTGCAATATTCTTATTCCATAAAAAGAAAAATTATTAATTAAAAGGGTTAAAAGTTAATAGTGTTGCTTTAATTTGTTATTAAGCTAGAATAGCAAATGTTATAAATTACTAAAGTAAAGGAGATAAGAATGAAGAGGTCATTTAGTTGCATTTAAATCTGTAATTTTTTAATATTATTTTGCATAATTTTATTTCAAGAACTACCACATCATAAATTCATTATTAATGACTGTTAGGATACAGCAACATACTACAATAGATTTTTAAAACTTGAAGGATACATACTGAAACATTCCACCCCCAAAACAGAAACTTACACACACCCCTCGCCCTGAAAATTAGTACAGAAAACGTCTCTTGAGCAATCAGCTTCAATAGGAACAGATTTATTGGTCCACAGAACAGTTTTGGTATAGCTACTGGAACTACTAACCACCAGTCAGAACCTTTCATAGCTGTGTAACACATTTCAGCAACAAAATGTAGCAAGGGCAGTGCTCTTTGAGAGTGGAGCTGGAAAATAAATTGAAAAACTGCAAAAAAACCCCTAAAATAATACCCTGTCATTCATCACCTTTCTATCCACTGTTTTATACTTGCATCCCCAATTGTTTAATATCTTGCTCTAATAATAATTCTCTGTTTCTATGGGCAATACTGTCTGTATGGTAATGCTGTCAGAACAAAATTATGAGACAAAACAGTACATGGAGTCAATTTTACTTGGCTTCTTCTGAGGTAGACAACCACTGTATTATTATAGCTATTGCAGGAGCTAAACTTGATGACCTGGGTAGCCCCCACCAATCCTATGTCACCCTAATTTCTTGGAGAAACTACAGGGAGCAAAAGGTATTTTTCCTTGACTATCAAACCAAATCACACTGTCATTATACAAATGAACATTTTAAAGGTAACTTTAAGAATGTCTCTCTGTCCTCCATCCTTACTTCAAGCATGAAATTTCTGTACCATATAATAAGGATTTTCCAAACATCCACAAAAGATAGGGAAAGGACTGAATGATGACAGCATCCTGGCAGGACTTTGCAATGCAAAAGATTATAGGGAACACCGATACCAGGGATTGGGGTATGTTTGGAAAAGCACAGGATGCTGTGTGTCTCTGCTGGGTGCACAGTAGAGGACAGCAGTAATAAATTCAGCATTTACGTGTTGCATGCTAAAGATGCATGAAAATCACACTTACACTTACTCCCCCCCCGCTGCCAAAAAATAAAAGGTTTCAACCTCACATTTAAATGAATTAAATTACAAACCTAAACAAATATGGTTGGAATAAATTAAATCACTAACATCTATTTGCAGGAGTAGATGTTGTGGTAGGTTGACCCTGGCTGGCCGGCAGGTGCCCACCAAAGCTGCTCTATCACTCTCCTCCTCAGCTGGACAGGGGAGAGAAAATATAACAAAAGGCTCCTGGGTCAAGACAAGGACAGGGAAAGATCACTCAGCAATTACTGTCACGGGCAAAACAGACTTGACTTCAGGAAATTAGTTTAATTTATTGCCAATCAAATCAGAGTAGGAAAATGAGAAGTAAAACCAAATCTTAAAAATACCTTCCCCCAACCCCTCCCTTCTTCCCGGGCTTAACTTCACTTCCAGTTTTCTCTACCTACTCCACCTCAGTGGCACAGGGGGACAAAGGAACAGGAGCTGTAGTCAGTTCATCTCACATTGTCTCTGCCACTCCTTCCTCCTCAAGAGGAGGACTCCTCACACTCTTCCCCTGCTCCAGTGTGGGGTCCCTCCCACAGGAGACAGTTCACAAACTTCTCCAACGTGAGTCCTTCCCATGGGCTAGAGTTCTTCACAGACTGCCCCATCATGGGTCCACTATGGAGTCACAAGTCCTGCCAGCAAACCTGCTCCAGCGTGGGCTCCTCTCTCCACGGATCTGCAGGTCCCTGCCAGGACCTTGTTCCAGTGCGGACTTCCCACAGGGTCACAGCTTTCTTTGGGCATCCCCCTGCCCTGGTGTGGACTCCTTCACAGCCTGCAGGTGGATCTCTGCTCCACTGTTAACCTCCACAGGCTGCAGGGGCACAGCTGCCTCACCATGGTCTTCACCACAGGCTGCAGGGGAATCTCAGCTCTGGCACCTGGAGCACCTCCTGCCCCTCCTTCCTAAACGACCTTGGTGTCTGCAGAGCTGTTCCTCTCACATGTTCTCACTCTTCTCTGGCTACAATTACATCTGCGCAGTAACTTTTTCCCCTGTCTTAAATATGTTATCACAGAGGCATTACTACTGTTGCTGATTGGCTCAGCCTTGGCCAGCGGCGGGTCCATCCTGGAACTGGCTAGCATTGGCTCTGCTGGACATGGGGGAAGCTTCTGGCAGCTTCTCACAGAAGCCACCCCTGTAGCCTCCCCACTACCAAAACCTGGCCACACAAACCCAATACATATGTCAAGAACTTCAGATATTCTATCCCTTCCAGCACAGAATGCTCTATAGCAGCATTTGAACTATGCAGCCCATTGTATCTGTGTACTGACTATCGGAGAATACATACTTATATCACCAGCTTGAGGTTTTATTTACACATTTTCCATAACTGAAAGGGTTTAATTTTGCAGGAAGATAAATAAAAAAAAGAGCTCAGTTCCTTCCTAGTGGCCTGAAAGTGTTATGAATCCTCACACTAAGCAATTCACCCAGTATCACCTGAATAGAGGTTTACATCTCTAACTTCCAACCAAAGTGTTAGGTCATTTAAATTGCTAAAGAAGTTTTGTTTCTTCTGTAGATTAAAAAAAAAAAAATTAAAAATCTGAACTAAAACTAAAAATCTAAACACTTAGCATAGGCAATATTTTAAACAGCTAAAACATATCCGTAGCAGAAAAAGAGTATGAACAGTATCTGGAATAAAGGACCTCTCTGCAACTAAATGACTGTTACTTAGGAAATGCTTGAAAGACAGTTTCAAATATTGTTATGAGATGAACTCACACCTTCTAAACCGACATCTAATGAAGACCCTCAAACTGCCATTAGCCTCACTCCCCCTTCACTGTGCATAACAAGCCTTGTTGTAAATCTGGTCCATTAAGGAGATAAGGATGTGCTCAAAGACTATCTAGCAAAGGTCAGGCAGCCTGTACTGCCACATCAGTGGGTGGAGGAGGACCAAAGTGTTTATTCTACCTTTTATATCAACTATAAATTCTGACAAAAAGCAACCAAGATGCTCATTAAGCCCTATTTGTATATTAATTTTCACACCCCTAAGAATGCAAATGAAAAGAAAACATGCCTTACAGGTATGACCACAGTCACCAAACCCCACATATAGCATGCAATTGTTCCACCCCATTTGGGAAGGGTCAAAAATTATAGTATAAAAGGGGGGGTTCAAAGGGGAAAAAAAAAGAAAAAACAAGTGAGAGGGGGAAACACTTCTGTTGGCTTAGGATTGGTCAATGGACTGTCTCTCCTCTTCCCCTGAAAGGATGCCTTTAGGTGAGTTTTGTGCTTCCAACTGTGTTAGAGCATACCCAGGAATATGCATTTATATATATATATATCACTATTAGCTCTCTCTTACTGTACATTCTGTTGCGACATGGGTTAATGCTCTGTAGTTAGTGCATCTATCACCAGCAACCCTGAACTTGCTTTCCTCTTGTTTCAGTAAGTCGTAAAATTCATGAATCTGGATCAGGCAAGTCCTTATTGAATGCAATCAGACCTATAGTACTGGATTGGTAACTGCACTATTTGTGCATTTGAGCTCATGCAAGTGCCTATTGAACTTGACCAGGCTGATAGTGCTTAATTGGCTATAATCAGAAATTAAGCCCAACCACACTCAGCCCCTCTGATCACAGAATCACAGAATATGCCGAGTTGGAAGGGACCCACAAGGATCATTGAGTCCAACTCTTAGCCCTGCACAGGACCATCCCCAAGAGTCACACCATGTGCCCAAAAGTATCATCCAAACACTTCCTGAGCTCTGTCAGGCTTGCTGCTGTGACCACTTCACTGGGGAGCCTGTTCCAGTGTCCAACCACCCTCTGAGGGAAGAACCTTTTCCTAATATCCAACCTAAACCTTCCCTGACATAACTTCAGGCCATTCCCTCAGGTCCTGTCACTGGTCCCCACAGAGAAGAGATCAGGGACTGCCCCTCCTCTTCCCCTCATGAGGAAGTTGTAGACTGCAATGAAGTCTCCCCTCAGTCTCCTCCAGGCTGAACTGACCAAGTGCCCTCAGCTGCTCCCTATACGGCTTCCCCTCAAGGCCCTTCCCCATCTTCATTGCCCTCCTTTGGATGCTCTCTAATGGCCTAATGTCTTTCTTATATTGTGGTGCCCAAAACTGCCACAATATTCCAGGTGAGGCCTCACCAGTACAGAGCAGAGCGGGACAATCCCCTCCCTCGACTGGCTGGCAATGCTGTGCCTGATGCCCCCCAGGACACAGTTGGCCCTCCTGGTTGCCAGGGCACTGCTGACTTGTATTCAACTTGCCATCGACCAGGACCCCCAGGTCCCTTTCCCTTCACTGCTTTCCAGTCTCTCATTCCCCAGTCTGTCCATACATCCGGGATTGCCCCATCCCAGGTGCAGAATCCAGCACTTTCCCTTGTTGAACTTCATATGGTTGGTGATTGCCCAGCCCTCTGATTTGTTGAGGTCTCTCTGCAGGGCCTCCCTGCCTTCAAGGGAGTCAATGGCTCCATTGAGTTTTGTGTCATCTGCAAACTTGCTTATTATCCCTTCTAGTCCTGTGTCCAGCTGAAACACAAAGGGAGTTATTTTCTGACAACTGGCAAACAACAAAATTAAAAACACTGTGGAAAAAGACAAAGACTTCTGCAATGTTAATAGGCGTTAATCAAAGATCAAACAAAACCAGAAAGCACTGTGAAAAAATGCAAAATTCTATTAGACAGAAACATTAGTAGAGATAAAGAATCTTAATGAAGTATTTGACTAATTATATTGATTCATTTATAATAATGTGCCTTTCAAAAAAGAAGGCTCTCTCAGAACTTATTTCATAAGGAATCACCTGGATGGTCACACTCAAAGAGTTGTGGTCAATGGCTCAATGTTCAAGTGGAGAGCAGTAACAAGTGACATTCCTCAGGGGTCGGTGTTGGAAATGGCACTGTTTAACATCTTTGTCGGTGACATGGACAGTGGGATTGAGGGCACCCTCAGCAAGTTTGCTGATGACATCGAGCTGTGTGGTGCAGTTGACATGCTGGAGGGAAGGGATAGGCCATCCAGAGGGACCTGGACAGGCTGGAGAGGTGGGCTGATGCAAACCTCATGAAGTTCAGCAATCCCAAGTGCAAGGTCCTGCACCTGGGTTGGGTCAATCCCAAGTACTAATACAGGTTGGGGGATAAATGGATCAAGAGCAGCGCTGAGGAGAAGGACTTGGGGGTGTTGGTGGATGAGAAGTTCAACATGACCCGGCCATGTTCACTTGCAGCCCAGAAAGCCAACCATGTCCTGGGCTGCATCAAAGGAAGCATGGCCAGCAGGTCGAAGGAGGTGATTCTGCCCCTCTGCTCTCGTAGGACCTGGAGTACTGCATCCATCTCTGGGGTCCCCAATATAAGAAGGACATGGACCTGTTGGAGTGAGGTCAGAGGAGGCCACAAAGATGCTCAGAGGGATGAAGCACCTCTGCTACGAAGACAGTCTGAGAGAGTTGGGGTTGTTCAGCCTGGAGAAGAGAAGCCTCCAGGGACACCTTAGAGCACCTTCCAGTACATGGAGGGAGCCTATAAGAAAGCTGGAGAGGGACTTTTTACAAGGGCATAGAGTGATAGGACAAGGGGGAATGGCTTTATACTGAAAGAGGGTAGATTTAGATTGGATATTAGGAAGACATTCCTCCCTGTGAGGGTGGTGAGGGTCTGGCACAGGTTGCCCAGAGAAACTGGGGCTGCCCCATCCCTGGAAGTGTTCCATGCCAGGTTGGATGGGGCTTGAAGCAAACTGGTCTAGTAGAAGGTGTCTCTGACCATGGCAGAGGGTGGAATAAGATCATCTCTAAGGTCCCTTCCAACCATTCTATGATTCTATGATTTTACGAATTATAATACAAATTTTTTTTGTCCCATTTTTCATGTCAGTTGTTTTGTAATAGATACACAATTTCTAATTGGAGATAAATGCAACTTCCCAGTAATTCTGGTTGGACATATAAGGCATTTAAAAGCTTCAGTTTAATATTACTATCCCTCTGTGCTGGTTTTGGCTGGGTTAGAGTTAGTTTTCTACCCATTGGCTGGTATGGGGCTGTGTTTGGGATTCTGCTGAACACAGGGTTGATAATATTGCTCAGCAGGTCTTAAACAGAGCCAAGGCCTTTTCTGTTCCTTGTACAGCCCCGCTGGGGAAGGGGCTGGGGGTGTGTGGGAGGTTGAGAGGGGACACAGCCAGGACAGGTGACCCCAGCTGACCCAAGGGATATTCCAGACCATATGACATCATGCTCAGTATATACAGTGGGGGCAAGAAGGAGGAAGGGGGGGATGTTTGGAGTGATGGTGTTTGTCTTCCCAAGTCACCATTACGTGTGATAGGGCCCTGCTCTCCTGGAGACAACTGAACACCTGCTGCCCATGGGAAGGGCTGAATGAATTCCTTGTTTTGCTTTGCTTGTGTGAGTGGCTTTTGCTTTCCCTATTAAACTGTCTTCATCTCAACCCATGAGTTTTCTGGTTTTTACCCTTCCAATTCTCTCCCTGATCCTTCTGGTGGGGGAGTGAGTGAGCGGTTGCAAGGGGCTGGGTGGCTGGCTGGGGTTAAACCATGACACCCTCTAAATATTTAAATAGAATTGGTAGCAATTATGAACAGCCAAGAATTTCAGCATAAGATTTCTTCTGAGATGCTGAACCTTTTATCATAGCTTTTCTGTTAAACTGAAATCTTGTCTATGAAAAACTCTGTTAAATGGGTGACAGATCCTTTAATTTTTATTATCTGCTTAGGTTCAATTTCCCACCAAAGCACTAATTGATTCTGTATCTCATCTGATAAAGAATGTGAGGGAAATTAGGTGTCTTCTCAGATTTGACACATCAACTTATAGTAAGCTTCATTCTACATCTTTCAGGTATCAATTATCTACAGATTAACAAAATGTTAAATCCTTCAATCTTCCCAAGATATAATCCCTAGGAATCTTTTTTAAATAAATGCCTATCCTAAAAATCACATCACTGGCTCCTTCTCTGAGTATGGGTAATGCCATCAAATATAGTTTAACTTGGTTTAAAATAAAAGTCTGTATGACTGAAGCATATATTATAGTTCTGTGATTGTACAGTTTTCTTTCTGTTTTGTTTGCGGGTTAAGATATCTACTCAGTAATCCAAGATTCGATTTTAAATAATAGCTACAGAGCTTCTGGATGAAAATAATTACACTGTCAACTGTTGGACTGCTGCTTTGTACTATCTGTATAGATACTGGGATATACTAACATTTTCTTTTATCTGTGGACATAACTGAATGTTTTACAAATTATTCTGTTTTGACATTGCTCAGTAATACTTTGCACAATTTGTAAAGAAACTACAGAACTAACTAATTAGCAGCACAGATTGATAATTCTGTTTTTCCTCTTTGCCAGATTACTGAGGACTAAACAAAAAGCAGTCAAACTTTTAGACCCTATAACACGGGTTCTCATTTGTCCTTCTTAGCTCCTGCAATTGTTGCAGCAACTTCTAAAGACGTGTCCCCCTCATCACAATCTACGTGGACTGAATTTTGTTTCTATGTAGAATTTCCCTCAAGAAATGACTGCTGTTACCTTGATAATGTCTGGTTTAGTTTTGCATATGCTTCTTTCATTTTAAAACATTTTAGTAACTTTAAATAAATTTTAAGTAAACGAGTAACTTAAAATTTAAAAACAGTAACTAACATTTCAAAACAATAATTCAAGTAAACTAGATTTAATCCTCTCACCATCTAAACTTATACATACTACATGCAAAAGGTATACCATCATGGATAATAACAGTCTATATTTTTCATTTTGAAAATTTTAAAAATAAATCAGTCATTTTTCTTGTTTACTATTTGAAGACCATAATGCATAGGCTACGCATTTTACATATCATGAAGTTTACACTAATGATAACTCATACAGTTCTACCTACCGGATCATAAGTCAAAACCCAGGAAACTAATGCAACTCAACATTTTACAAGCTGAGAGGAATTTATTGTGGAAAAAAATAAAGACTTAACTTGCATATTTTGACTATACAATTGAAAGTCATTGGTAACAGAAATTTTCAGTGGGTATCCCAGACAGAATAAAAACTAATGGAAGTTATATATACAATCAAAGCAGTTTAGAGTATCAGTAAAAGATACAGCTTACACAAATTCATGCTATCCAGTTTGGGGTCTTTTAATATAAGATGGTAACATTGTTGCAATTTAAATATTTTAAGATAACTAAAGAAAAATTTCAAGAATACAGTGCAGCATTATCATATTAGAAATGGAAACACAATGCAGCATTTTCAGTTCTACCTTACATGACAGCTAAAGCAGATTTAAACCATGGATGGCACAGATGATAATGACAGTGGTGAGAATCTACCAATGATTTTTTTAAGATTTTTAATGTGAGAGGAGCCTTGCAAGTCCCACAAAACTCATTCTTGCTCAAGCTGAGTGCTGGGAAGTTTTCATCATGAAAACCTGAAGCACTTACTTTTTGCAACAAACACTTCACACAGAGTATGAGAGAAAGACAGGCAAGTCAAGGCAGTTTACCTTATAAATTACTTTTTGCTACCAATGAAAACTGATAGTAGTCACTTTCACAGATGTGGAATTGATTTTTTTTGTAATTTTAACACCCATTTAAGAGTTTAATGCAAAAAACCTTCATCAAGTTGAGCAGAAATCTGTATGTAAAAAAAGTAACCAAAACAATGGAAATTAATGTCTTCATAACTTGGGTCACAAACATTTCTCTGTTGTAGACTCGATTTTATTACAGACTAGAAGGGATTTTTCGCATTTTAGAAAAAAAGCTTGTGAGAATTTAAAAATATATTTCTGCTCTGTAAAACTGCTTTGAGGAGATAAGGGACGGGGGGACAAACAGGACTGTTTTGCTATTTAAGTGTACCTCCTAGCAACAAAGTAGCCTAAAATGGCAAGGTTTGCCCTCTCAAAGTGATGTCCCAGTATTGCTAGAACAGTTTAAAACAAACCTTTAAGTCTGTAATCTGAGAATTCTATGACTTCATAGACCCCAAATATTTTGCCAGGGATGGAAAGAAGCAAGGCATTATCATCAAAAGCACTAGATATGACCCAAGACACTTTCTCTGCTTCTCTCCCTGGTACAAGGATACATAGAACAAAACAAGCTGTTCCACATGCAGCAGAACTAAGGAGAAATTATTTCATGCAGCTTTGTATCCTACCTTCACACTAACTTGAACATGACCCTGTAACCCTTATCTATCTAGATATACTATATATAGACACACAACATTCTACTCCTAATTCAGCGCTACAGTGTATGCTGGTCAATGCTATGAACTTATGACTGATTTTATTCTAAAATAACATGGCAGGGAAGGACTAATTAGGGTTTATACCATATTCAGCCAAGACAGTCTTCATGAAGCCTGCAATAACAAATTGCCTTGACTTGCACTCCTCTTCTAGATACAGCTGGTACTGACAGAGAAGGTTTAGAATTTCATACAACTGTGTTCCTTTCTGTATAAGAAATCAAGCTAAGGAATAACAAATCATTCACAATCTTAAGAAACATTTATTGATAGATAGGAAAATACTACAGAAAGTGACATGAAAATCAGCAAGTTGAACATGCCAGCAATTTAGCTCTGAGTTAGAGGTGACATCAAATCCCCGATTCAAAAGAACAGGGCTCATTATGAAATGCTGCTGCAATTTAGCAAGTCATAAAAATGAAGGTGGTGTAACCAACAGTCACCTAGAATATTAAAGTAATATAATCAAAGTCCCATTCAACCTGTATTCATTTGTAGCTTTACTTCACTAATGCAACTGAATCTGCTCGCATGAACTTCTAAATTTTTCAAACCTAGAAATTTTGTTCTTTCACATGAATCTTATAAACCTAAAGAACTTTAAATATTTATCTTTCTGTAACTGCCAGACTTAGAAGTTTTTCTTACAAACCAGTTCCAAATAGCTTTCAACTAATCAAAAAAACTTATGGGGGAAAAAAACAGAATAAGTTTGTACTTCAAAGTTTTCATGCTTTTTCTACTGCCAGGGACAGAAATTGTGTACTGCTGATTACAAGTGGTTCAGACAATATGAGTAATATTATCTGAAACTATAATACAATTAACACAGAGTAAAGAATAATGATACAAAGTATCATGATGCTATTCACTCTATTTACTAAGTTGTTGGAATAGGGAAATTGGAGAAGTGTCTTCCACTCCTCAGCTGAGAAGCTCTGACCTTACTGGGGAAGGAAGGGAAGATTCATCACCAAGTCTTTTGCCTTTATTATAGGGCTTCAGTTCAATGTGGTAATAAAACTCGTGTTCTCCAATAAAATATAGGTTTCTCTATCATAACTGACCCATTCTTTAGCTCACATCATTTGGACTGAAATCATAGCAAAAGAATGGGACTCCAAATTGGGCTAGAAAGACCATGGCTTCTTTTTTGGCTATGTGATTTTGACCTAGTCAAATGCACTTCTTGGTGACTCAATTTTTCATCTGTTTTTATCCCTTTTGTTTACATTTCTTCAAATATGAACAGAAACAGTGGTACAGCTGCTCTAGGCACTTCTGTCATAGGTTAAACAGGAAACAATACAAAACTCCTCAGCCTCCCTCATCCCCTCCACACACATTTCTAAAACCCATCAAACATGGTCATTCACAAACAAATGTCCCCTCTGAAAAGTCATGAGGACAGACTAAAACTCTTTTGGACTAGAAATGAAAGAGACAAGCCAACTCCTTTGAACCGAAGGAATGTACCCTTGCAACAGAAATAGTTCTAATAAAGAGAACAAGGGTCTTAACCATGTTTTTGTGAATCACATAGAACGATGTCATTCTCATATCACAAACAAATAGCTCCTATAGCACTATGACTACAATCAACACCACCATTTATTGTATTAATTTCAAAAAAGTAACATGCAAACCAAGTCATGGCTAGGCTTCGCGAACGAAGATTTGGGAAGGGCTCTACCCACGCTTGTTGCAAGAGCATTGGTGGCTAAAAAGGCCAATACAAGATAGATATGTACGGTTGCAAAAGGCAGAGCAGAAAGACTCTCCAGGTGGTACACTCAGCAAGGTACGATTCTTTCTGTGCTGTCTTTTCTCCTCAAGAGTGATCCTGCGTGCTTTCTCAAAAGCATCAGCAGCGTTATAGATAGTGCGTCTCCAGACATCCTGATTGGAGGTCAGAGTAGACCAGTTATGTTGGTCAATATGGCCAAGGCTGAGATGTTGATTCAGGGAGTCCTTGTATCTTCTCTTTGGGGTTCCTCTATTCTGGCAGCCGGTGGCAAGTTCACCATAAAGCAAGATCTTAGGGAGGCGGTGGTCCTTCATACTGAAGACGTGCCCTGCCCAACGCAGCTGTGTTCTCAGCAACATGGCCTCAATACTTGTAACTGCTGCTTGTTCTCGAACAAATGTATTGGTCACATAATCTGACCAGTGGATGTTTAGGATTGTGCAGAGACAGCGCTGATGGAAGCATTCGAAGAGACGAAGGTGGTGGCAGTAGATGACCCATGATTCAGATCCGTATAAGAGACTAGACAGCACTATGGCTCTGTAAACACTGATCTTTGTATTTTTCTTCAAGTGTTTTTTTCGCCAAACTCTTTTATGGAGTCTTCCGAAAGCACTAAATGCCTTTGCGAACCTTTTGTCTATCTCTCCGTCAATCTTACTGTTCGAGGAGATGAGGCTACCTAGATAATTAAACTGCTGGACTGATTTGAGCACTGATTTGCCAATGGTGATATGGGGATGACAGAAGACTTCCTGAGGTGCCGGCTTATAGAGAACTTCTGTCTTTTTTAAGCTGACTTCCAGTCCAAAGAGCTCAGCAGCGTCTGCGAAGCAGGATGTTAAGCGCTGCAGAGCTGCTTCTGTGTGGGCCACAAGGGCGGCGTCATCAACATAAAGCAGCTCCCGGACAAGATGGTTTAAGGCCTTAGTGTGGGCCTTCAGTCGCCTTAGGTCGAACAGACTTCCATCAGTACGGTATCGAATGTAGATACCGTCCTGATCATCGAGGTCTGCCATGGCCCTTTGGAGCATCATGCTGAAAAAGACTGTGAATAGAGTTGGTGCAAGAACGCAGCCTTGTTTCACACCATTGGTTATTAGAAAAGGCTCAGAATATGCATTGCCATATCTGACTTGGCCGTGCTGATCCTCATGGAGTGAGATGATCATTTTAAGGAACGTGGGGGGACAACCTAAATGTTCCAAAATCTGCCACAGACCTTTTCTGCTCACAGTATCGAAAGCCTTGGTAAGGTCAACAAAGGTTACAGAGAGACCTTTGTTCTGTTCCCTACACTTCTCTTGCAGTTGTCTGAGAACAAATACCATGTCTGTGGTACTCCTGCTGGCTCTGAAACCACACAGGTAGAATTCCTTCTGCTATAGCGGGTATTAGTCTGTTCAAGAGTATTCTTGCCAGGATTTTGCCAGCAATGGAGAGCAGAGTAATACCACGGTAATTTGAACAGTCTGATTTAATACCTTTCTTCTTATACAAAGTGATGATGACTGCATCACGAAGGTCTGATGGTAGTTCGCCTAGTTCCCAACAGGGCCCCACAAACTCGTGAAATTTAGCATGGAGTGCTTGGCCCCCATGTTTCCAGACTTCAGGTGGAATTCCATCAACCCCAGCTGCCTTGCCAATTTTCACCTGCTGTATGGCCTTAAGGGTTTCTCCCAAAGTGGGGGCAATATCCAATTCATACTTCATTGGTTGCTGTGTGATGGACTGAATTGCTGAGTCTTGAACTACACGGCTAGTACTGAAGAGTCTGAAAGTGTTCAGACCATCGATTCAGACTTGAGGTTTTATCTGTCAGAAGCGTTTGACCATCAGCACTGAGTAGAGGGCTTTGGACTTGGTATGTAGGCCCATATACTGTTTTCAAGGCCTCATAGAATCCTCTGTGATCACCTGTATCTGCGCATAATTGAGGTTTTTCAGCTAGATTGATCCACCACTTGTTCTGGATGTCACGGAGTTTCTGTTGGAGCTTGCTGCACGCAAGACGAAAGGCTGCTTTTCTTATGTGACAGGAAGGCAGTGCAAGGTGTGCTTGATGAGCAGTTCTCTTCTTCCCCAACAATTCCGGGATTTCTTGGTTGTTTTCATCAAACCAGTCCTTGTTCTTCTTGAGGGAGAATCCTAAGGATTCTACAGAGGATTGCAGCGTGCAGTTTTTAATATGGTGCCACATTGTTTCAGGAGAAGAATCTGTAGAATCTGTGGAATGGTTATCAAGCTTAGTTTGAAGGTTTGCCTGGAATCTGTCACTTACTGTGGCTGACTGGAGATTGTCTTCTCCTTGGGATACTGCCCCTTTTAGGTTTGAATTTGAGATTGAAGTTGAGTTTACAGCGCACAAGCCGATGGTCTGTTTGGCATTCTGCGCTGGGCATCACGTGTGTATGGTGGACATCGCGGACATCTCTCCCTCATACCAAGACATAATCAGTGACGTGCCAATGCTTAGATCTGGGCTGCATCCAGGTTGTCTTCAGACTATTTTTCTGCTGATAGTGTTAGTAATGGTGAGCTGTTGCTCTGCACAGAATTCTAGCAGAAGACAACCGTTATCGTTGCAGTTTCCAACGCAATGCTTGCCTAATACTCCTTTCCAGGCTTCAAAGTTCTTGCCTACTCTGGCGTTGAAATCACCAAGGATAATGATCTTATCATTAGATAGAATTTTTGATCACGAAGCTGACTCCTGAAAGATGTTTTTCAGTTCTGGGCTTACCTGACCAAAAGAGTGTGCAACCGGCACCATGTTTTCTGAGGCTGCCTTCCTCTTGAAGGCGAACTTCACTGAGAGCGGCAATGTCGATGTTGAGACGAGCCAGCTCATGGGCAATTAGGGCAGAATGACGCTCAGGACGTCCGCTATCCACAGAATCGAGCATGGTTCTGATGTTCCAACATGCTAGAGTTAATTTAGGTACACCTTTGGAGGCAGGTGCATGCCTTTGTCTTTTGATCTTTGTGCAGCTGCATTGGAAGAAGATGCCCGTTGGCCTGCGGTTAACCAACCAGGTGAAGGTGGAGATGAGCTTTGTTTAGGCCACCTTTTCTAGGCCCCTCTCCGAGTGGAGCAAGCAGTGCTGTCCTTGAAAAGGCTGTTTGGTCGTTCAGGGTGCTGCCCCAAGAGACTGTCATCTCCGGTCAGTCTCAAATGACCAATATCCTGAACCACCTGCATGCCGGGTTGGGTCTGAGGCTTCCAGTGCACCTTTCACCTGCCATTTTAACCCTCGCCCGTCGCTGCAGGGCTTTTTGCATGTGGGTAGAGCTTTCAAGACTGCACAGTGGATCTTTTAGGTGCAATGCAGTATGCGCGGAACTGAACCCACCCTTTAATCCCAAGGTTCATCTGCCAGGGCTGAGCAAGCTTGGACGGTGGCAGTGAGGTCCTCAGGACGTAGGTTTAATTAGAGTGACCTTCTCTTAGATGGATGGCCTTACAGGGCTAAACGAGCTCCATCTGCCTGGGTTTGGGATTAGAGTTGTCCTCCTAGGATGACTGCCAGAAGGCTAACGAGTTCATCCTGCCCAAGAATGTATTAAATTTGACCCTACAGTTTTGACCTGTCTGGCATGGGTGACCCTACCGAAGGCATGTACCATCGCCAGCATAGCTCGCAACCACATAGGGGTACACAGGCTACGTTCCTATTAGAATGATTTGGGCAAGTCTTTTCTTACTTTACTATCACCTATCTATATACAATCTCAAGGAAATACCCAGGAACAACCCTTTGTCCTGTCCACCCTTCCAGGATGTAGCAGTGCAAAGCAAATATATCCAGAACATGTTGAACCTGGGCAGTAGCCACAGGTGAACCAGAAACAGACAAACCAACAAACCAGCCGTTCTGGTCCCCGTACCCATCCAAAGCTGGGGTGCCTTTCAAGGCCCCAGCCTGGCTGGGACCCCCATCATTCTAAAAGAACCCACTATCCACCCTGACCTTATCCTTCCCCACTGTGTTACCACATAACTTCAGGCGCACTGCTCACCTGTGCCATTTCATACAGGATTGCCCTGCTCTCCAACCTGCCCGTCGGAGGATCCCCACGGCCCGCTTGACACCCTTCCCCTCTCCTCCCCCCCTTCGCCCTCCCCCCCCCCTCCCCCTCCGCCCCCTGAAACCTGGAACGGCAAACCTCTGCATGCTCCAAAGCTCCCCTCTCCTCTTCTACGGGGGAGCAGTACCCGCCGGCAAGGCTCCCCCTTTGTCTCCTTTCTCCCGCCGCGGCCGGCCCGGGGCCCCGCGCAGCATGTGCGGCGGCTTCCGGCTGGCCCGGGGCCCTGCGCAGCATGTGCGGCGGCTTCCGGCCCGCCCGGGGCCCCGTGCAGCACGTCTGCAAACCAAGTATGTTTGTCTTTTCAAGCATCCACCTACAATTACAGCATCAAATCAGGTTCTTCCTTTCAAACACACCACTTCTTTAGATTCTGCATCACACTTGCACAAATCCTTCAATGAAAACAGTTCAACCCTATGAATATCTGTTTAATTTCCACCTTAAGATATCCAAAAACCTTAAACCTATTAGTACCAGTGGATCTACATACGAATAGTAAGTTCCAACCGAGCAAAGTGAGGGAAGATAAATTCACCTCACGTTCTAGAAATAGCAAGGACTACATTCCCAACAGGAAAGAAAAAGAAGAAAAACTTTAGCTATCAGTGTAAAAATATAATGTTCAGAATATACTTTAGAAAGTTACCTGAATAAATTAGATATTTTATAAAGTTCCTTTTCAAAGAGAGGTACAGTCTAAAACTCCCAGAAGCTGGAGTTGCAACAGTAATTCCCTCACACTGAATATAGATAAATATAAGCCTCTCTCAATGACTTTCAAGTGGTCTTGGGAATCCAGAGAGGTCCCAGCTGACTGGAAGCTGGTGAACATTGTCCCAATTTTCAAGGAAGACCCCAGAAACTACAGGCCTGTCAGTCTCACTTCAGTGCCTGGTAAAGTTATGGAGAAGATTATTCTGGGAGGTATTGAAAAACACCTGAAAGACAATGCTGTCATCAGTCACAGCCAGCACGGCTTCATGAGAGAAAAGTCCTGCTTATCAAACCTGATTTCCTTTTAGAACAAGGTAACCCACCTGGTTGATCAAGGGAAGCCAGTTGATGTAATCTTTTTGGATTTCAGTAAAGCTTTCAATCCTGTCTCTCACAGGATCCTTCTGGCCAAAATGTCCAGCACACAGCTGGATAAACACATCATGTGGTGGGTGAGCAATTGGCTTACAAGTCGAGCACAGAGGGTAATAGTGAATGGGGTAACATCAGAGTGGTGACCTGTCACTAGTGGGGTTCCACAGGGCTCCATCTTAGACCCAGTGCTCTTCAACATCTTCATAAACTACTTGGTCGCAGGACTGGAAGGGATACTAAGCAAGTGTGCAGATGACAGTAAATTGGGAGGAGCTGTTGACTCCCCTGAGAGCAGAGGCCCTGCAGAGAGACCTCAACAAATTAGAGGACTGGGCAATCACCAACTGTATGAAGTTTAACAAGGGCAAGTGTTGGATTCTGCGCCTGGGATGGGGCAACTCCTGCTCTCAGGCACATGATGGGATTGTTTTGTTGGGGTGTCCTGTGCAGGGTCAGGAGTTGGACTCAGTGATCCTGATGGGTCCCTTCCAACTCAGGATATTCTATGATTCTATGGTAGCAGTCCTGTAATGTAATTTTTGGGTTCTTGTAACTTTCATTATTTACAGATTTTATCTTTTTCATGTTAAATACATCAGAAGTTATTAAACAATTTATCACACCCTTGTATATAATATCACATAATATTTAGTAATTTCATCAACTTTTCTTCCTTAACGTTTTGCCTTCATCATTCTTATTGGAAGGTTTACACGATCACAGAATATTCTGAGTTGCAAGGGACCCACAAGGATCATCAAGTCCACCACCTAAGTGAATGGCCCATACAAGGGATTGCACCTGTGACCTTGGTGTTATTAGCACCAAGTTTTGGTATCTCATTCTTCTGCATTTTAGAGCTTCATATCAATTTCCTTATTAGAACTATTCAGTCATCTTATATTCCCTTTTTCTTCCATCATCTTTGACTGTAGCTCCTCTACTTTCCAGATGTGAACCATTCCAGAATATGTAGAGATCTCATTTGTACCATCCCTCAGTAACCCTCTAAAGACAGAGCTGTAGAACATAAGCAGTTTACAGATTTAACAAATTTAACAGCAGGAGCATCACTTAAAAAAAAACTCCCAAAAAAAAACAACAACCCCTAAAAAACCCAAATATGGCCACAAGCTCAGAAATGGAACAAGAAAGAAGCTTGGAAACTGTTGCATGAATAGGTGAAATATTAGAGTATCACTCAAACACTCTGAGCTAGTTAGACATGAGCCAGCTGGAGCCCAGAAGTCATGTAAACAAATTAGTTCAGACTGTTGTACTGTAACTTATGCTGTCTCTTCTTACAAAATAAGTTTTCACATAAATTTTCCCAATCTTCTTTCTAACCTCTACATTTGATACCATCTGATTTTTTTTCCTGAGCACATGAAACATGCACAGATGCAATCTCAATGCATATACTCTGATACTTCAATATCTTTACATAGACATACCTCTCCTGATGGATTAAAAAACTGCATATGCTTTTTAGAGTCTCAGTTTACTAATGACTGACTAGGCGTTTTGTAATAATATTAATATACACAGGTTTTATGCTTCTTCTGTCATACCCAGCTGAAAAGCTATCTGCTTAGAGCAGGAATTCTAGTAATACATTTCTAAATGTATCAATATTTGGCACTTATATTTCATTCTACTTCTATTTCTGCAGCTCTCAAGGTCCTGACAGGTATTTCTATCCTTCTTTATACTGACAATAGCTAGCAATTTTAAATCCGCAAGTGATACAATTAACTTTTCTTTTTATCTATGACTTATTAACAAATCCACAATTTCAAACAGAATTATCTTCATAATTTGTACAATCTTTTAACATTTAACACTGCTTTACAATGAAAGTGCATTCTTTCATGCACTTACCTACAAAATGAGATCCTATATCAGCATATAACTTCTCAGTAGCTAAGAGAATAAAACATTTTATTTAGAAAAGATCAAATTATATTCTTTAAATATCACTACTGTGAAAGAATACTAAGCTAAATCTATACAACAGCCTATCTCCAAATAAAAGTCCATCCATAGGAACAGGAGACAAAGAATAAAAGTCTTATGTAGTAACCGAACTTGCAATTATGATTGCTTTGAGTAACACCCTGTAGAAAACACCTCTATGCAAGATACTTTAGTACAACTATTCTCACTCTTTCTTTCATTGTTTAAAGATAGAATTTGAAAAACGGGGCATGCAAATGCAGTAAATTAGATACAGAAATTTGAAAATATATTTGAAAAGCTACCTTTTAGATAAGCATCTTAATATAACTGAAATATTTAATTTCATCAAATCCATGAGAGGTACCATATAACTCATCTTACACAGGAGAATAACTGCTAAGTAGGGAGACCTCTGGACCAGTCCTATGCTCAAAGTAGGAGCAACTTCAAAGTTACATCAGGTTTCTAAGGTTTCTGTCAATTTCTGAATATCTCAAAGGATGGAAATTCATTGAGAATTTATTTCCCCTTCAATCCAATCAGTATTTCCCCTACTGCAAGGGCAACTGTAGCTTCTTTTGTTGTGCACCTCAGAGAAGCTTGCCTTCATCTTCTATATAAACACTCATTAGCTAGTTAAAAGCAACATTTCAAGCCCTCTTAGCTTTCTCTTCATAAGGGTAAACAAACCCAGCTACCTCAGATTCTTCTTATACATTTCATGCTCCAGCCCCCTAACCATCTTGGTATCCCTCTGTCACATGTCCTCTAGTTCGCCAGCATCTTTTTTTTTTCTTTTTTAACTGATCATGTAATTTACATTCTGGTTTCAGACCATTTTTGTCCTCAGGGGCTACAGCATACTTCATTGTTACAACAGTCTTCTTGACATTTTGAGTCCATCTTTTCCCTTCAACCAGCTTCCATTTCTACCACGCTGGGTTACAGCTACAAGCCTTGGCATAGTTTCTTCCCACTTGATGTTAAATATCACACACTTTGACTCACAACATGCTACACTCCACCTCCCTCATGTCATCAATAACGTCAGGTCCCTCTATGATTAGCCTCCCTCATCCAAACAGCCAAAAGCTTTGTTTTGTCTTCTGTATACAAAGTACATTTCCAAGATTCACAAGTCCTTTGTATCCTTGTCGTGGTTTAGGAATGGCACTCCCAAAACACAGTCCGCTCTTTCCTCCCCCCAACCCCCACCTCACGCCCCTGCTCCTGTGAGAGAGACAAAAGGCAGAGATGATAGATTGAGATAAGAACAGTTTACTGGATACAGACACGAGATAAGAAACAAACAGTGACAGCTACAATATTAATATCAAAAGTATACAAAAAGATTATTTACTTCCCCAGCCACTTCCCCATATGTACTACAGGGACCTTATCTCCTACCACAGTATGTAGGAGTTTGGTTTCCGCAGAACCAGAGCAATTGCAGATCCCCTAGTGTTGACCAGGCAAGCGGCTTCAGCTAAATTGACCTCCCAATGCTTCCATGTCCCATTACCTAACATTTTCAACATAGTTTTCAACAGTCCATTCTACCTCTCAATCTTTCCAGAGGCTTGTGGGTGATAAGGGATGTGATATATCCACTCAATGCCATGTTTATTTGCCCAAGAGCTTATAAATTTATTTTCAAAGTGAGTCCCATTATCTGATTCAGTTCACTCTGGAGTCCCATGTCGCCACAGAATGTGTCTCTCAAGACCTAAGATGGTGTTTTGAGCAGTAGCCTGGTTTACAGGATATGTTTCCAGCTAGCCAGTTGTTGCCTCCACCATGGTGAGTATGTGGATCTTGCCTTGGCGTGTTCATGGCAGTGGTCCAATGTAGGCATTTTGCCAGGCCTCACCACACTGGAAACCCAGTCACTGCCCTCTGTTCCAAAGCAATTTTACTCACATGGCCCTGCTTGATTGCTGCACGTTTCACATTTGTGAATAACCTGTGTGATGACCTCTATGGTCAGGTCCACCCCTCAATCACGAGCCCATCTGCATGTCACATCTCTTCTTAGATGTCCTGATGTTTCATGGGCCCATTGGGCTATAAATAGCTCACTCTTCCGCTCCCAGTCCAAGTCTACCTGGGCTATTCCAATCTTGGCAGCCTTATCAAAAACTCTATTGTTCCTAAACTCGAAAATCTGCCGACAGGTCATTCTGATCGCATTATCTCCCTATGCCTTCTACTACAAAACAAGCAACACATTGTCCTCTTTAGTATATATGCCCCAACACTCCAAGCTGACCCTGACGAAAAAGATAAATTTTACACTGACCTGCGCTGCCTTACCCAAAAGGTTCCTGCAGATGATAAGATCATTATCCTTGGCGATTTCAATGCCAGAGTAGGATAGAACTTTGAAGCATGGAAAGGAGTATGAGGCAAGCATGGTGTTGGAAACTGCAACGATAATGGTCACCTTCTGCTAGAATTCTGTGCAGAGCAACAGCTCACCATCGCTAATACTATCTTGCAACAGAAAAATAGTCTGAAGACAACCTGGATGCAGCCCAGATCTAAGCATTGGCACGTCACTGATTATGTCTTGGTACGAGGGAGAGATGTCCGCGATGTCCACCATACACACGTGATGCCCAGCGCAGAATGCCAAACAGACCATCGGCTTGTGCGCTGTAAACTCAACTTCAATCTCAAATTCAAACCTAAAAGGGGCAGTATCCCAAGGAGAAGACAATCTCCAGTCAGCCACAGTAAGTGACAGATTCCAGGCAAACCTTCAAACTAAGCTTGATAACCATTCCACAGATTCTACAGATTCTTCTCCTGAAACAATTTGGCACCATATTAAAAACTGCACGCTGCAATCCTCTGTAGAATCCTTAGGATTCTCCCTCAAGAAGAACAAGGACTGGTTTGATGAAAACAATCAAGAAATCCCGGAATTGTTGGGGAAGAAGAGAACTGCTCATCAAGCACACCTTGCACTGCCTTCCTGTCACATAAGAAAAGCAGCCTTTCGTCTTGCATGCAGCAAGCTCCAACAGAAACTCCGTGACATCCAGAACAAGTGGTGGATCAATCTAGCTGAAAAACCTCAATTATGCGCAGATACAGGTGATCACAGAGGATTCTATGAGGCCTTGAAAACAGTATATGGGCCTACATACCAAGTCCAAAGCCCTCTACTCAGTGCTGATGGTCAAACGCTTCTGACAGATAAAACCTCAAGTCTGAATCGATGGTCTGAACACTTTCAGACTCTTCAGTACTAGCCGTGTAGTTCAAGACTCAGCAATTCAGTCCATCACACAGCAACCAATGAAGTATGAATTGGATATTGCCCCCACTTTGGGAGAAACCCTTAAGGCCATACAGCAGGTGAAAATTGGCAAGGCAGCTGGGGTTGATGGAATTCCACCTGAAGTCTGGAAACATGGGGGCCAAGCACTCCATGCTAAATTTCACGAGTTTGTGGGGCCCTGTTGGGAACTAGGCGAACTACCATCAGACCTTCGTGATGCAGTCATCATCACTTTGTATAAGAAGAAAGGTATTAAATCAGACTGTTCAAATTACCGTGGTATTACTCTGCTCTCCATTGCTGGCAAAATCCTGGCAAGAATACTCTTGAACAGACTAATACCCGCTATAGCAGAAGGAATTCTACCTGAAAGCCAGTGTGCTTTCAGAGCCAGCAGGAGTACCACAGACATGGTATTTGTTCTCAGACAACTGCAAGAGAAGTGTAGGGAACAGAACAAAGGTCTCTCTGTAACCTTTGTTGACCTTACCAAGGCTTTCGATACTGTGAGCAGAAAAGGTCTGTGGCAGATTTTGGAACATTTAGGTTGTCCCCCCACGTTCCTTAAAATGATCATCTCACTCCATGAGGATCAGCACGGCCAAGTCAGATATGGCGATGCACTTTCTGAGCCCTTTCTAATAACCAGTGGTGTGAAACAAGGCTACGTTCTTGCACCAACTCTATTCACAATCTTTTTCAGCATGATGCTCCACAGGGCCATGGCAGACCTCAATGATCAGGACGGTATCTATATTCGATATGGTACTGACGGAAGCCTATTCAACCTAAGGCGACTGAAGGCCCACACTAAGACCTTAAACCATCTTGTCCGGGAGTTGCTTTATGCTGATGACGCTGCCCTTGTGGCCCACACAGAAGCAGCTCTGCAGCATTTAACATCCTGCTTTGCAGACGCTGCTGAGCTTTTTGGGCTGGAAGTCAGCTTAAAGAAGACAGAAGTTCTCTATCAACCTGCACCTCAGGAAGTCTTCTGTCATCCCCATATCACCATTGGCCAATAAGAGCTCAAATCAGTCCAACAGTTTAATTATCTAGGTAGCCTCATCTCCTCGAACAGTAAGATTGACGGAGAGATAGACAAAAGGTTCGCAAAGGCATTTAGTGCCTTCGGAAAACTCCATAAAAGAGTTTGGCGAAATAAACACCTGAAGAAAAATACAAAGATCAGTGTTTACAGAGCCATAGTGCTGTCTACTCTTTCATATGGTTCCGAATCATGGGTCATTTACCGCCACCACCTGCTTCTCTTCGAACGCTTCCATCAACGCTGTCTCTGTACAGTCCTAAACATCCACTGGTCAGATTATGTGATCAATGCATCTGTTCTAGAACAAGCAGCAGTTACAAGTATTGAGGCCATGTTGCTGAGAACACATCTGCGCTGGGCAGGACACGTCTCCAGGATGTAGGACCACCACCTCCCTAAGATCATGCTTTATGGTGAACTTGCCACTGGCTGCCGCAAGAAAGGAGCCCCAAAGAGAAGATACAAGGACTCCCTGAAACAACATCTCAACCTTGGCCATATTGATCAACATAACTGGTCTACTCTGACCTCCAATCGGGAGGCCTGGAGACACACCATCTATAACGCTGCTGCTTCCTTTGAGAACGCACACAGGATCACTCTCGAGGAGAAAAGACAATGCAGAAGGAATCGTGTCTTGCAGAATATACCATCTAAGGAGTCTTTCTGCTGTGCCTTTTGCAATCGGACATGTGTATCTCATATTGGCCTTATTAGCCACCAGCATGCTTGTAACAAATGTGGATAGAGCCTTTTCCAAATCTTCGTTCGCGAAGCCTAGCCATGAGTCTTCAATGACCTGACTTTTGGGCATGTGAGCATCTACCAGTCATGTTTTCTCCCCGTGCAGTGATGTCCTGCCACAATACAGCAGTCCAGATGAGTTTACCCTTGCGTTGCCAATTGGTCTTCTACTGCTGTAGCCATCCCCACAGGGCATTAGCCACCATACAGGAGTCAGTACAGAGATACAGTACAGGTCACTTTTCTCATTTGGCAATCTCTAGGGCTAGTTGGATGGCTTTCATTTCTGCAAATTGGCTTGACTCGCCCTCTCCTTCAGCAGCCTCAGTAACTTGTGTGGAACTACACACAGCAGCTTTCCACCTCCAATGGTTTCCTACCACACAGCAAGATCCATCAGTAAATAGAGCATAGCTGTAGAGAAGCAAGATTCAGGATGAGAACAGTTCCAGGCATGGAGAAAAGCATACAGCAATTGGCAGGACTTTCATATGGACTTTACTGTTATTATGTGGTTTCACTGTATTCATGTTACACAGTGCACAACTGCACATGCCCAGGCTTCCTCCTCCCCCTTTTGCCTGCGCCCTGTTCTGATTTGCTCCCCCATTTGTCTGTCTGATAGCCCACTAGATGTTCTGCCCCCTTCCCCTGGCGGGATGTTTAAGAATCGGGCACACGCCTGAATAAACAAGTCTGCTTGCACCCACTCTCGTGTCCTGTCCCCTCTCCCTTCGGATCCGCGACAGATGGCGTCCAGCGTCGGGCAGAAAAGGTTTTTACCTTAAGAAAACCTCTCCCATGCCACAAAGGGCTCAGACAGCGCTGAGAGAAGCGTTTTCATCTCGCTGGTCCTTCCCGGCTGAACTCCAGAATCACGGCAAGGCGGCCACCGCACCGAGAAAGGTGAGCACCGGGAAAACCCCTAATCCCATCTCCCATCCTCACAAAATTTAAAAAAAAAAAACAAAAACAAAAAAAACAAAAAAAACCCAAAAAAAACCCACCAAAAAACCACGAACTGCAGACTAACAGAAACCTAAGTAACTCCAAAAATATGGGCCTCTCGCTATCTACCTCTCAAAAATTCGTGTACCGCAAGCTTAAAGACTTTATTTTGGAAAATGGACACCCTTTAGACAAAAAATCCTCAAAATCCCTTGCTAAATGGCTTGAAAACAGAGGGGAAGCATGTCCCTGAAAGACTGGGAGAAAATTGGATACAATATCTGGAGAGCGAAAGAGAGGGGAGACAAAACGGCTACTGAAGCGTTAATTGCTTGGAGATTGATTTTGATGGTGCTACAACATCAAATAACCAGTCCCAATGAAAATCTCCAAGAATCTGAACAAAAATCCAAGCCCCCACCCCAAAAAATGGACAAGCCCCGAGGGTCCCGGAGCGGCGAGGGGGTGGGGGAGAGCGCGGATGGCGGGAGGGGGAAACAAAGCACGGAATACCGACATCATGGCGTAGGCGAGCTAAGCAGCCTCGTGGCTGAAACCCAGGAGAGCAGGGACCGAGCGCGGGAGCGCGCGCAGTGTGGAGAAACGGCATGCAAAGATTTCGCGCGTCTCCCGCCGGCACCGCCTCCCAGCCTGCCCATGGAAGCTCGGCTGGCACCGCCCCCTACGCCCTCGGCACGACCACAGACCCTCCCACCAGAACGCCCTCTCCCTCCAGCGCTGCCTCTACCCCCACGTCATCACCCTCCCGGGGTAGACGGAAACTAAGGAGCAGGGCCAGAGCCTCTTCCGACGATAACATCCGGAAAGATGGCCGCGCCCATGAAGTCTTTGTTACCGAGGCTCCCGGTAGTTGCAGGATGACAAATAACTCTCTTCCATGCAACGATATTTGGAAAGCTTTCCGGACAGAAGCTGCACAGGCTAATGATGCCGAGTTTTTAAAAGCTTTTCCAATCTACCTAGAGGAAGGTCGCGCTCCTGAGTGGCGTCCAGTGTCTTATCCTATGTTAAAGGACATCAAAAAAGCGATTGTAGAGTACGGTTTGGGGTCACCTTATACTGTTGGACTTTTTGAATCGTTTTTTCTCGCCTGCCAGTTAATACCATATGATATCAAAGCGGTAATTAATGGACTGCTATCGACTGTGCAGGCATCCGTTTTTGAAGCAGAATGGAAACGCCTTATAGTTAAATATGTCAATGAGAAAATGGAGAGGCGTGGTATTCCTGTTAACAATGCTATTGATATGCTGTATGGAGAGGGTAACTATGCCAGCCGACAAGACCAGGCTCTTGTGGATTTAAAATACCTAGATATTACAAAAGATCTGGCAATGGAGGCCTTTAAAAAGGTTGCTGATGCATATGTCCAAACACCCTCCTTCACCCTAATTCATCAGGGCTCAGCAGAACCTTTTGTGGACTTTATAACCCGGCTAAAGGAAGCTATAGCACGGCAAGTCCAGCAAAAGGAAAGTCAAGACATTCTGTTTAATAAACTTGTGATTGAAAAGGCTAACGAGGATTGCCAACAAGCCTTAAAAATGCTAAAGTATCCTACACTTCTGGAGATGATAGAGGCCTGTAAGAATGTGGGGTCTAATTCTTCATAAAGCAAGACTAATAGCTGAAGCTTTAGCTGGACCACAAACCTGTTTTCACTGTGGGGAGACAGGACATATTAAAAAGAACTGCCCACAATTAACTACAAAGACTGAGCTTCCCAAGACGCCGTGCAAACGATGTGGGAAAGGCAGACACTGGACTAAAGATTGCCGCTCTCTTACTAACATTTATGGACAACTGCTACCCCCGAAAAAGTCACCAGACTTGAGAAGAAAAGTGACTTTCAATTCAATGCCAGATCTTAAACAGTGCACCTGTGAGCTGTCAAGAAACAAGGCAGTACCCCCTCAACCGCGTTCCATCCTGCGTAGCCCATCCCTTCAGCAAGTACCAGGAAACCACAGCAATCCCTGCAGTTCCCTTATCACGTGATCCCAATCCTAAATTCTCCCTTCTAACATGTTCTGCTTACTTTCCAGGATCTCGTAGTCCACAGAAGACCACTATCACTAAGCTTTTAGACACCATGGAGCAGTGGCATCTCGGGCTGGAAACAATTTTAGGGGGGGAGTCACTCAGCAAATGCAACTGTCCACTTGTTTTGAAATTTTGCTTTCTCTGTTTGTTTTGTTACTAACTATTTCCTATGTCACAGCATGCTGCAAGAAGGACTATCGCAACAGGCATTTTTCAAACTAATAAGAGAGGGGGAGATGTAGAGAAGCAAGATTCAGGATGAGAACAGTTCCAGGCATGGAGAAAAGCATACAGCAATTGGCAGGACTTTCATATGGACTTTACTGTTATTATGTGGTTTCACTGTATTCATGTTACACAGTGCACAACTGCACATGCCCAGGCTTCCTCCTCCCCCTTTTGCCTGTGCCCTGTTCTGATTTGCTCCCCCATTTGTCTGTCTGATAGCCCACTAGATGTTCTGCCCCCTTCCCCTGGCGGGATGTTTAAGAATCGGGCACACGCCTGAATAAACAAGTCTGCTTGCACCCACTCTCGTGTCCTGTCCCCTCTCCCTTCGGATCCGCAACACATAGCCTCTTTCATTTTCTGATAACCCACTTAGTCTATTTAGCACTGGTTGCGTGATGTGTTGAGGGGATGTTCCCTTTGAACATCCAGTGCAGCATGGGCAATTACGGTGCCAAGAGGAGACATGCTTCTGTCCCAACAGCTTCTGAGGCGGCTTGAACTCCCTCATAGGCTGCTAATATCTCCTGTGCGGTTGGCGTGTAGTGGGCTTCTGATCCTCAATAACCCCGGCTCTAAAATCATAATGGTCCACCTCGGGTTTCTCCTGGTGTTTTCTGCCAGAGGCTCCAGTTGAGACCATGTTCCCCAGCTGCAGTGTAGAGGATATTTTGCATATATGGTCCTGTCTGAACAGGCCCAAGAGCTACCACATGGGCTATCTCCTGTTTGATCTGCTCAAAGGCCTGTTGTTGCTCAAGGCCCCACTCAAAATGGTTCTTCTTCCAGGTCACTCAATAGAGGGGGTTCACAAGCTGACTGTGACCTGGAATGTGCATCCTCCAGAACCCCACAAGGCCTAGGAAAGCTTGTGTTTCCTTCTTGTTAGCTGGTGGAGACATAGATGCTATTTTGTTCACTACATCCAGGGGAACATGACAGCATCCATCCTGCCATTTTATTCCCAGGAACTGAATCTCCCATGCAGGTCCCTTTACCTTACTTTGTTTTATGGCAAGACCAGCTTTCAGAGGAATTTGGATTATTTTGCTCCCTTTCTCAAAAACTTCTGCTGTCTTGCCCCACACAATGATATCATCAATATATTGCAGGTGTTCTGAAGCTTCCAGCGCAGTCTGGATCAGTCCATGGCAGACAGTCAGGTTGTGTTTCCACTCCTGGGTCAGTTGCTTCCAGGTATACTGGACACCCCTCCAAATGAAGGTAAACTGTGGCCTGAACTCTGTTCCCAGGGGAATGAAAAAAAACCGCATTAGCGATATCAACTGTGGCACCACTCAGCTGCTTTTGACTCCAGCTCATATTGAAGTTCCAACATGTCCAGTACAGCAGCACTCAGAGGTGGCGTGACTTCATTCGGGCCACGATAGTCCACTGTCAGCTTCCACTCCCCATTAGACTTTCGCACTGGCTGTTAAAGGGCGAGCAGGTCCTGCTCATCACTCCTTGTTTCTCCAGTCGACAAATTAGCTCATGGATGGGAATTATGGAATCTCAGTTGGTGAGATTTTGCTGTCGGTGCACTGTCCTGGTGGCAATGGGCACTTGCTGGTCTTCAACTTGCAGCAATCCCATGATGAAGAGATCTTCTTAGAGGTCAGGCAGGGTAGATAACTATTTGGTCTTCTCTGTAGTAACAGTAACTACACCAAAAGCCCATCAATACCCCTTTAGATCCCTGAAGTACCCCTCCTGAGATAGTCAATGCCAAGGATCCAAGGGGCCTCTGGGCCAGTCACAATGAGGTACTTTTCCCACTTGTCCCCTGTTAAACTCACTTCAGCCTCTAATACAGATAACTCCTGGCATCCCCCTGTCACTCCAGAGATCCAGATTGGTTCTGCACTTCTGTGCCTAGATGGCATCAGTGTGCACTGTGCACCAGTATCTACCAAAGCTCTGTACCTCTGTGGATCTGATGTGCCAGGTCATCAATTCCACACAGTCTAGTAGACCCAGTCATCCCTTTCTTCCTCCTGGCCAAAGGCAGGGACCCTCTATTCCTGTTTCTGGTCAGAGTATTCACTGTCTGACCTTTGTGATGCCAGATCAGAAGTCCCCTCACCAGAATCAAAGGAATTGATTTCAGTCCTTTTACATCTGGGATGTCGCTGATTTCTTTCTTGGGTCTCTGCAGCAACTACATGGACAGCTTTCTTGGGTGACCCCTTCTTAACAGTTCTCTTCCCCCTCAATTCACATACTCGGGCTTCCAGTTTAGAGGTGGGTTCACCATCCCACTTCTTCATGTCTTCCCCCTGGTCACGCAGAAAGAACCAGAGTTCACCATGTGGACTGTGCTTCAGGCTTCCTTTCCCTCTGACTGGGGCAGGAGAGGACCAATCTCTTGGGTTACCGTGAGAGCTGAGGTGCTGGCTCAAGGGGATGAGGAAGTGCCATGGGTTTCTTCCATGTTTCAGAGCCAGGAGGACAACCTCTGCAGTTGGTGCATCCATCCATGGGTAATACTATGCTACCAGGGCATTGGAATATGATGCAGGGGAGCTTTGAACTACCTTCCTCCACATGGCCATTGTACAAGGAACATCCTCTGGATCTTTAGGGGCATCATCACTTCTTAGATTACTATAAATGATTTCCATCACTGCTAATTCTCTCAAATACTGGATACCTTCATCTGCAGTGGTCTGCTTTCCTAGGGAGTTCATTAGATCTTTAAATGAATACCTTGCCCTCATGCTTAAGAGGAGCCATCTCCAGAGACTGCAAATTGTTTTTTCTTTTCCAATTCCTCTTTCAATTTCCCGATCTCTAGCAAGGGATCCCAGCTGTTGGGCTTCATGACCTTCCATTTGCTGACTATCAGCCCCATTATCCCAGCATCGAAGCAGTCAGGTAGGAATCCGCTCACCTAGCTGGCAGCTGGAATCTTTTCACAAGTTTTAAAGTTCTGATGAGGTCAGGGACCAGGTAACTTTGGTTTCCTGTTTGATTTGTCTCACTCCTTTTGATTTCTTTATTGAAGGACCGGCTTTTTGATCTGGTCCCTCCTCTCCTTCTACTTCTTCTCCTTCCTCTTCCTCCCTTACTAATCGCTGATATGGACCTGTAGCTTGCCTTATATATTTTTTCCTTTTCACTACTGGGACAATTACTGTAGTTGTTGTGGTTTGAGTCCCTATCTCAGCCATAGTGTCCTCCAATGCAGTTTGGGTCCCTGCCTCCACTACAGTCCTCTGAGAGTACTGAACTGTGCCTCAATACGCACAGGCCAGGCTCCAGTACAGGGCGAGAAGCTGCTGGTTTTGATTGGGGTAGGCAAGGCACCCTTCCATCAAGTGACGTGTCAGTTTGCCAGGGTTGAATACCTGTTCAGGTGTGAAGTCCCAGGTAATGGGAGGTGTGAAACGCCCTAGGAACCTGCCCAAATCCTTCCACACACCCTGTCACCCAGGAACTGGGTGCCTCAGGGCACATCTCAATATATTATCACCTAAAGTTTGTTTTCTCTTACACCAGGATAACACCAGATTCCATGAGCTCCATAGTGTGCAGACAGTATTAGTTAGTAATCTTAACAGTATTAAACAACTTACATGAGGATGAGCAATGACCATGGGAGACTTCATTAAAAAGCCATTCATATCCATCCCGGGAAGGGAGGAGAGGGTGAATTACTCCATCGTACCCAGAGGATGCTCCTCCAGCATAACAAGGCCATCACTGTAATGGCAAAGCACGGACCCATTGTTTATATTATTATGTTCTCAAACTCAGCAAAATAAAGAGATGAGCAGTGCAGCTGACAAACTCTGTGTTCCGTACAGGAGCTTGCTACTTGATAGCTACTATTACTATAGTAGGCAATACATATATACATAACTGCCTTTATCTCGCCCCACACTGGGGTGCCAAAAAGACTGTAGTGAGTTGACCTTGGCTGGACACCAAGTGCCCACCCAGTCGCTCTATGACTCCCCTTCCCAGCCAGACAGGGGAGAGAGAATAAGATGGAAAATGACTCATGGGTTGGGATAAGGCAGCTTACTAAAGCAAAAAAAGCAAAAGCTTGCATGCGGAAAAGTGGAAAATAACAAGGTTTATTCTCTACTTCCCATCAGCAGTGATGTCTGGCCACTTCCCAGAAAGCAGGGCTTCAGCAACGCGTAGCAGTTTTTTAACAGGCAGCCATTGGAAACAACGAATGCCCCCCTTCCTGCTCCTTTCCTTAGTTTTATATCTGAGCTGATGTCATATGGTATGGAATATCCCTTTGGTTAGTTTGGGTCAGCTGGCCTGCTTGTGTCCCCTCCCAGGATCTTGCCCTCGATTGGGGAAGGAATGTTACAGTACTGATGCTGTGCTCAGCAGTAGTCAAAACACTGGTATATTATCAACACCCTTCTAGCTACCAATGCAAAGCACAGGACTGTGAGGGCTGCTATGGGGAAATGAACTCCAGCTCAGCCAAACCCAATACACCAATGCAGCACAACCCCAAGACATGAACAAAATCATGCATGGACCCTCCACACCCATGCTTTTTCTCCAGACAGCAAGCCACACCCCCCTTCTTCTCAGAAGTGAAAATCCCTTACTTCCCCTGTCCCAGTGGTGATGTGAGGTAGTATAGAATAAAAACATGCCCACATGGCTGTGCACTCCGCACCCTCGTTGCTACTGCAAAAAAATAAACTCTATCCTGGCCAAGAACCAAGACATTATGCAGCCCTGATTCTATATCATCTACATCATACCCAGATCGTACACCTTCCAACTATGTGAGATTAGCTCAGTTTGTTAAAGCATGGTGCTAATAACACCAAGGTAATGGTTTCGATCTCCATATGGGCCATTCGCTTAAGACATGGACTCGCTGATCCTTGTGGGTCCCTTTCAACTCAGAATATTTTGTGAAATCTGTGACATCCAGGTGGTTGAAATCCCCCATCAAGATGAGAGCTTGCAAATGCGATGCTTCCTGTAACTGAAGCAAGAAGTCCTCATCAACAGGCTCCCGCTGATCAGGTGTTTTTGTTAGTCTAGTCCTTGATTTTTAAAACCTCTGAGATTAGCTCAATTGGTTAGTGCATGGTGCTAATAACACCAAGGTCACAGGTTTGATCCCTGTATGGGCCATTCACTTAAGAGTTGGACTAAATGATCCTTGGGGGTCCCTTCCAACTCAGAATATGTGACTCCTTATATACATATAAACGGTACACAAGTACAGGTATCATTGCCATAGTCAATGGTCACCACATCGAGATGCCAATCGAGTTCATTTAGTCCATAACTGTGGGTTCTATCCATCTTAGATGTCTTCCAGGGCAGGAGGGCTGGTGTGCTCTCGGCTGATTGGAAAATGCATCAGGAGCTCACAACTGGTGTATCTGGAGCAGTCCATCCTCATTGGTCATGGGAGTTATGGCAACACAATGGCAGTGTCACTCAGCAACCAGTATTATACAATTCAACATTACAGACTGTTCTCACCCAAAAATCAAATCCCCTTGAGGTACATATCGTGTTTACCTGTGCATTGCCCACACAGTGCACCCAGGTTCTTGAGCAAAAATAATCCCATGGATGGGTTTGCCTTTGCTTGAGGCAGGACTGATCCTAACTGTCTTTCCTAAAACATTCCTCATAAGCACCACGAGGACCTTATCCCCTTCTATGGTATGTAGAGGTTTTGATTGGGCAGGACCAGCTTGATTAGTAGAGCCTTTAGTGTTAACTAACCAGGTGGCCTTCACTAAATGTAGATGCCAATGTTTGAAGGTTCCACCACCCATTGCTTTCAATGTGGTTTTTAACAGTCCATTGTACTGTTCAACATTCCCAGAGGCTGGTGCATGACAGGGAATATGATACACCCACTTCATCCCATGGTCTCTGGCCCAGGTGTCTATGAAGCTATTTTTGAAATTAGTCCAATTGTCTAAGCTCTTTCTGGGGGGCCATGTCATCACAGGACTTGCTTTTCAAGGTCAAAGATGGTGTTCTGGGAAGTGCCATGAGGCACAGGGTATGTCTCCAGCCATCCAGGGGTTGTTTCCACCATTGTCAGCACGTAGCGCTTGCCTTGGTGGGTTTGCGGGAGTGTGATGTAATTGATCTGCCAGGCCTCCCCATATTTATATTTTGACCGTCGTCCCCCATCCCACAGGGACTTTACCCACTTGGCTGCTTGATTGCAGCACATTTCACAGTTATGGACAGCCTGGGAGATAGTGTCCATGGTTAAGTCCACCCCTCGATCATGAGCCCATCTGTATGTTGCATCTCTTCCCTGATGACCTGAGGCATCGTGGGCTCAGCGAGCCAGAAAAAACTCATCCTTGTGTTACCCGTCCAGATCCACCTGAAACACTTTAATCTTGGAAGCCTGATCCACCTGTCTGCTGTTGCGATGCTCCTCATTAGCCCAACTCTTGGGTACATGTGCATCTACATGGCATACTTTTACAGCCAACTTCTCCACCCGGGAAGTGATGTCTTGCCATAATTCAGCAGTCCAGATGGGTTTCCCTCTGTGCTGCCACTGGTCTTTTTCCATTGGTCCAGTCATCCCCACAGAGCATTTGCTGCCATCCATGAGTCAGTGTAGAGGTAGAGCACTGGGCATTTCTCTTGTTCAGCGATATCTAAAGCCAGCTGGATGGCTTTCAGCTCTGCAACCTGACTTGATCCACCTTGTCCCTCAAATGTTTTTGTGACTCATTTTGTAGGATTCCATACAGCAGCTTTCCATTTTCAACGTATCCCTACAATATGGCAGCAACCATCAGTGAACAGTGTGTTGCTTTTTGTTTTCTGGTAGCTGATTATATAGTGGGGCCTCCTCAGCATGTCACCTTTTTCTCTGATAATGAGGATGATAATAATCTGAAATTTTTGCCTTCAGGCCAGTTCGTGATGACTTCCAAGATCCCAAGGCAACTGAGGTTTCCTATTCGAGTTCGCTATGTGATCAGCGTGACCCACTTGCTCCACGTGGCATCAGTGGCATGATGTGTGGAAGGGACTTTCCCTGTGAACAAGCAGCCTGGCACTGGCAGTTGGGGTGCCAGGAGGAGCTGTGCAGCTCGAACCCCTTCATAAGGTGCCAAGATCTCCTGTTTAGTTGGGGTGTTTTTGCCATTTCTTCCCAGTCAGGTTCACTTCAGCTTCCAGTACAGTCAGCTGTTGGGATCCCCCTGTCAGCCCAGAAATAGAGATGGATTCTGCCTCTACATATCTTGATGGCATCAGGGTACATTGTGTGCCAGTGTCAACTAAAGCCTTATATTCTTGTGTCTGATGCGCCAGGCCATTGGATCCACACAGTCCAGTAGATCTGATTGTCCCTTTCTCCCATCTGGCTGGAGGCAGGGCCCCTCTAGTTCCAGTAAGGGTACTCATTGCTCACTTCTTGCAAATATGAACTGGAGGTCCCTTCAAGAGGATCAGAAGTAATATCAGCCCTCCGATTCTGTGTGAAGACTTGCCCACTGCAAACTGGAGCAGCATTTAACCTTGAAGGATTGTCCTAGTTAGAACAACTGGGGCGGATTCATCACTGGATGGGTATAGCCCAAAACTGTGTATTCTATGGCCCTCCATGCCCTTTCCCAGAAACTGTTGTCGGGGGGGGGGGATGTTCCTGTCCTCATACCCTTTTATGGAACTCCCCGCTCTGAGCATCCTCATACCCTTTTATGGAATTCTCCGCTCTGAGGGAAGGATTGACCATTCCTTTTATGGAATTCCCCGCTCTGAGGGAAGGATTGACCATTCCTGCCTGAACTGGAGAATATATAAACCTGGAGTTTAAGAACTTTTCTACCACTCGTGGGATCCAGAGGAAGACTGCAGCTCACTGCTCTCAACCGGACTGCAGCTCACCGCTCTCAACCGGACTGAGACCACCACCCTCAACTGGACTGCAATCACCACTTTTGACCAGACTGCAACAGCTCTCCCACCAGCAGGTTTTTCCCCCCTCTCCCTTTACTTTGGACTCGGGGGAGGGGGCCCAAGGAACACCACTTTGTTCATGCCCCAGGGTGCTGGGTTATACATTTGGGTTTTGTGGGTTAAAACCAATTGTTTGTTTGTATAATTGTACTTATTGTATTATTTTAATAAATTGTTATTCTGATTTATAATCTCTCTTTTGAGTTGAGTTCATTTCCCCTGCTGGTTAACTTTTAAACCAGCACAAGGATTTCCTGTGGTAGTTGCCCTTCCTCTCAACTCACATACCCATGCTGCCAGGGCAGAGCTGAGTTTTCCATTCCACCTCCTCATGTCCTCTCTGTGGTCATGCAGGTAAAACCACAGGTTACCTCATGGTGTTTCCTTTCTCTCTTGAGCAGAGGGGCCCTTGCTCCCTAAAGCAGAGACTCTGGTCTGTACTGGCAGGACATGGGACATTTCCTCTCTAACTTGCTCGAGTCTTTTGAATCTGTCTGCAGTCTTGGACAATCTTTCCACAGCCAAGGCACAGGTCAGTAGGGGGGAATAAAGATGATCATATTGCCAGAGTCGGGTAGTCACCTGAAACACTGTTTGTTCTCCTTATTTCATTGACATCCCTGCCAATGAGTTGGCGTACAATGATGACGCGCTCCATTTAAACTTCCACCACATGGATTGTGTGCACTGGAACTCATCTGGATCTACAGGGGACTGCTCATTATTTGAATTCTATAGATTACCTCCAGCACTGCTAATTCTCTCAGGTACTGGATATCTTTCTCCATGGCGTTCCACCTGCTTGGGCACACTACTAGATTATCCTTGAGAGCATACCTTTCCCTCACCCTTGACAAGAGTCACCTCCGGAGGCTGAGTTTCTGTCCTCTTCCCAATCCCCTTTCCTTAACATCCAAACGGAATTAAAAATTCTCAAAAGCTGTTGTAACAGGCCTGAAGGAGGAAAAGGGGGTAAAAGGCTGGGGAAAATCATCCTCCCCTATTCCCCTCCACAGGCCAGGTACAATTATTAATGAATTCCCAGAGGTAGCACCCAAGGCCAGGGTAGGAAAGCAACACTGAACACACATCCCAAATGACCCTCATTGCCCTTGATGTTGTCATGTCATAAACTGATATCCCACAGTACAGCAACAAAGCCATCCCGATCCCTCTCCCTGCTCTGAAAAAGAGCACCGTGAGGAGCACACATGGGAATATATACTGGGTTAGGTATACATGAACAGATCAAGCAACATTGTGACCAGTGGTTCCATCTCTAATACACAAATGCTTAGATCAAATTTGTTTCCAACCCGCTCTGGGCAGATCTGTTGTTATTTCAACCCCTCTAGCCCCAAATTGGGCACCAAATAAGGTTGTCGTGGTTTAGGAACAGCACTCCAAACAACAGGCTGCTCCTCCCCTCTCCCCCTCTAGTGGGAGACAAAAGGCAGAGATTATGAGTTGAGATAAAAACGATTTACTGGAAACAGCAAAGAGATACAAGAATGAACAGTAACAGCAACAATATTAATAACAAAAGTGTACAGAAAGAGGGTGATTTAAATGCAAAAAATTCTCACCGAGTCTGAACCAACACAGAGCAACCCCAAGACAATGAACAAAATGGCAAAACGACCCTCCGCACCCACACTTTTTCTTCTGACCACAAGCCATGACCCCTCTTTCTTGGAAGTAATAATCCCTTACTTCCACCCCTGGTCAAAAAACAGGATAATTCTCCACCCTGAAATCTCTTGAACAATATTCTCCTTGAAAAGCATGGAACACTTGTTGATTGTCATACACAAGGTACAACTTCTATACCCTATTAATATAAACTTGTAAATATAACTATAACTTAGTTCATGTATCTACAAACTATCCCATCTTTCCTGAGACTGAAAGATTATTGCAACTTTTAGTTTAGAGCGTAGTTACACAGCTGAAGTAATGAGCTACTCTCTCACCATTTTTTAAAACTGCTAAATTCGGGAAATAATTTTATTATTTTCCCAATGAATCGCTGAATGAGTTTTAATTTAGTTTGGTACAAGAACTGTGGCCATCAAGATTTTCTCTATCCATATATTGTCAGTTGTAATAGGTTTGTGTAGTCAAATAGAACTTCCTTTTCCCGGGAAGAACAGGATATTCCATGCCATATTACATCAGCCCAGCTATATAAGGGGAGGGAAAGTTAACTCGGTCTTCTTCTTCCTTCTGGGAATGGCTGGATAGACAGCTGCGCCTGTCCAAAACGTCGTTCAGTGAGGGAGGTAGAATTTTTTTACTGTTGGTTTCCTTTGCCTGTGTGTCTGTAACATTATTAGCTTCTTCCTTTCTTTTTCTCCATGTAAATATAAACTTTCGTTCTTGATAAGCCCAGGATTGTTTCACGTTTTTTTTTCTTTCCTCTGTCTCCCCTTGGGGGGGGGGAATCTGCGCAGCCTCAGTGGGCACCTGGCATTTGGCCAAAGTAAACTACCACATCAGTATTCTGGCTTAGGGTTGCTCTTCAGGCTATTGTGCATCAGCTGAGCTAAGGTAACTGCATGTGACTTCCTGCAGATTTGCAACTGATAAACAGTAAAAGTAAAAATATGCCTTTGTCAATATACAAAAATATTATGCTATCACATGTCGACAATGGAAGTTTAGCACTAGAAAACATCTTCTTTATACATCGCAAAGCTTCCATTTCATTTACTTTACTCTGCCCCCCTTGAGGAACCTGTAGACTGCAATGAAGTCTCCATTCAGCCTTCTCTTCTCCAGGCTGAACAAACTAAGTGACCTCAGCCATGACTTGTAAGCCTTGCCCTCAAGGCCTTTCACCATTTTCATTGCTCTCCTTTGGATGCTCTCTAACAGCTTAATATCTTTCTTATATTACAGTGCCCAAAACTTCACACAATATTCAAGGTGAGACCACACCAGTGCAGAGCAGAGCGGGACAAACCCCCCCTCGACTGGCTGGTGATGCTGGGACTGATGCTCCCCAGGACACGGTTGACCCTCCTGGCTGCCAGGGCACTGCTGACTCGTATTCAACTTGCCATCGACCAGGACCCCCAAGTCCCTTTCCCTGCATTGCTTTCGAGCATCTCATTCCCCAGTTTGTCCATACATCTGGGGTTGCCCCATCCCAGGTGCAGAATACGGCACTTTCCCTTGTTGAACTTCATATGGATGGCGATTGCCCAGCCCTCTAGACTATACGGATCTCTCTGTAAGGCTTCTCTACCCTCGAGGGTGTCCACAGCTCCTCCTAGTTAATATCAATCGAAAGCTTAATGTACATTTAACTCCTACATCCAGAACATTTATTAAAAACATTAAAGAGCACTGGCCCTAAAATATGTACTTCATATTTTAAGTTTAGATTAAAGAAGAGACACAGTAGTCTGAATCACCTCATTGTTATTTTAATTTAGACAATTCACAACATAAATTAATTGAAATTTTCCAATATATCATGTACATAAACAGAAAAATGGGAGCAAAAAGTTGCATGATCAGTTGACAAATGTTAGTCCCAAGACTTTATCTAAATTAATGCATCAGAAAACAGGAAGAACAAAGAGAAATTAAAATAAAAAAACAATAAATGCAGGACAACCTGAGAATCAGAGATGTTGAGTGAAAGTAATAGCACTAAAGGTGCTGACATAAAGCACAGGATAAAGTTTCATGTAACAGCTGAACTGTTTCAGTGGCTTATCGCCTATTGCTTTCACAGCACTCTGATTTGTTATTCATTTCAACGAGAATGAATAATATAGTAAATAAGTAGGAGGGTTATTATTATTATGAAAAGGGGCACTCAAGAAGAAATCTATAAGTTAAATTTCTCATGCAATTAAGAGTTGGATTGAGAAACAGGAGAAAAGGGTGAATTGTCAGGGAGCAGAAAGTTGTCTGGGTTTTAGAAGGTAGTAAGCAAAGTCGCTCGATCAATGTAAGATGTGGTACACAGAGAGAAACACTTGTCCATTAAACTGCAGGCAGTTCTTTCCAGCTTTTAGCAAAATGCTTGAATTCTGTGAACAAGGAATGAGGATCATACATTGACAGCATCCTTAAAACTCTCTCTCCTTTCCATCTTTTTTGAAATTACCTTTAAAAATTAAACGTATAATCTAATTTACTAAGAACGAGCATTTTCAAATACCATAACTTCTGATATGGTTTGGTTTTGTTGCTTTTCTTCCACTCGTTTACAAAGGAATAATTTTTGAATACAACATATGCAATCTGAAAGTTGTAATATAAAAATATGAAAAAACCTTTCTCTGATTCTTATAATTCAAAAAAGCCTTAGAAGAAATGACATCATCTCAATAAGGATAGTAAAAGGAGAGGAATAAAATTTAGACATAACAATGGCAGGAAAAGCCAGGGAAATATGTCAAAGAATTAATATAATACTTTGATAAAGGAAGATTTAAGGTATCCAGGTTGTCTGTTTATATTCGCACCTTTTTTCTTAACAGAATTTTATTCGTATTGTCCGTCTAAAATCATCAAAGCTGTAAGCCACACTAATGTCACAGGTAAGAGAAAGCTAGTCCAAGTCAAAAATTTATTCCTAGGTTTATCACTTCACCTAAATAGCTAAGCGATCTCACTTTTAGCAAATGACAGAGCAATCAGAACTGAATGACAGTAGCCTGTCCACACCACTAAACTAAAAAATTACTGGATGTGGGAGGAAACATAGGGACAAAGGATGAGGAGCAGGCTGAGGTGCTTAATGCCTTCTTTGGCTCAGCCTTTAATAGCAAGACCAGTTGATGTCAAGGTACCCAGCCCCCTGAGCTGGAAGACAGGGTCGGGGAGCAGAACAAAGCCCCCATAATCCAGAAGGGAATGGTCAGCGATCTGCTATGCCACTTAGACCCCCACAAGTCCATGGGCCTGGATGCGATCCACCCATGAGTACTGAGGGAGCTGGCAGAAGAGCTCACTGAGCCACTTTCCATCATTTACCAGCAGTCCTGGCTAAGCAGGGAGGTCCCAGGGGACTGGAAGTTGGCAAATGTGACACCCATCTATAACAAGGGTCAGAAGGAGGATCTGTGAAACTACAGGCCTGTCAGCCTGACCTTGGGTGCCTTGGAAGGTTATGGAGCAGATCATCTTGAGTGCCATGATGCAACGCCTTCAGGACAACCAGGGGATCAGGCCCAGTCAGCATGGGTTTAGGAAAGGTAGGTCCTGCTTGACCAACATGATCTCCTTTTATGACAAGGTGACCCACTTAGTGGATGAGGAAAAGGCTGTGAATGTTGCTTACCTGGACTTTAGTAAAGCCTTTGACATTGTTTTCCACAGCATTCTCCTGGAGAAACTGGCTCTTCATGGCTTAGAGAGGTACAATGTTTGCTGGGTAAAAAACTGTCTGGATGGCTGGGCCCAGAGAGTGGTGGGGAATGGTGCTGCATCCAGCTGGTGGTCGGTCACTAGTGGTGCCCCCAGGGATCAGTGCTGGGCCCAGTCCTGTTTAATATCTTTATTGATGATCTGGATAAGGGGATTGAGTCTACCATTAGCAAATTTGCAGACAATTCCAAGTTGGGTCAGAGTGTTGATTTGCTGGAGGGCAGGAAGGTTCTGCAGAGGGATCTAGACAGGCTGGATCAATGGGCTGAGACCAATGGCATGATGTTCAACTAGATTAAGTGCCTGGTCCAGCACTTGGGTCACAACAGCCCCCTGCAGCACTCCAGGCTGAGGGCAGAGTGGTTGGAATGCTGCTCCGCAAAGAAGGACCTGAGGGTGTTGTTCAACAGCCATCTGAACATGAGCCAGGTGTGCCCAGGTGGGCAAGAAGGCCAATGGCATCCTGGCTTGGATCAGAAATAGTGTGGCCAGCAGGACCAGGGAAGTGATTGTCTCCCTGTACTTGGCACTGGTGAGGCCACCCCTCGAGTACCGTGTCCAATTCTGGGCCTCTCATGACAAGAAAGACATTGAGGGGCTGGAGCAAATCCAGAGAAGGGCAACAGAGCTGGGGAAGGGTCTGGAGCACAAGTCCTGTGAGGAGCAGCTGAAGGAGCTGAGGTTGTTTAGCCTGAAGAAAAGGAGCCTCAGGGGGGACCTTCTCACTCTACAACTCCCTGAAAGGAGGTTGTAGTGAGATGGGCGTCAGTCTCTTCTCCCAAGTAACAAGTGGCAGTACGAAAGGACATAGCCTCAAGTTGCGCATGGGGAGGTTTAGATTAGATATTTTGAAAAATTTATTCACAGAAAGGTTTGTGAAGCATTGGCACAGGCTGCCCAGGGAAGTGGTGGAGTCACCATCCCTGGAAGTGCTAAAAAAACATGTAGATGTGGTGCTTAGGGACATAGTTTAGTGGTGGATTTGGCAGTTTTAGGTTAATGGTTGCACTCCATGATCTTTGAGGTCTTTTCCAATCTTAATGACTATGATTCTAATTAAACATCACTAGCAGTCACCACTCAAAATATGCTCACATTATGAATAGCAAATGCATTTCAGTACAAGACTGACAAAGCATGAACAGAGCTTCAACAATGAATTTATAGAATGCATAATTCTCATCTTCTTACATTCAAAACAGGTGATATAAGGAGAAAAAACTGTACCAAATACTTAAAAATATTTGTTATGAATGTAACAGAGCAAAACTTGATTACTTAAAGGACCTTTCTGTTAAGTAACTTATTAAAAGAAAGAAAGATTAATACCTGCAGTCACTTACAGTTTCTGCATTACTGGTTGAAGCATGACATATTCAAAACAATACTAATCTTTCAGTTGGCATGAACAGTAAGAAGAAACAGTGGCTTTTTCTTGAGTAGGACCAAAAGATACCTCAAACCTATCCAGGCATATATGGCACTTAGTTTCAGAATTATGATTGCTTTACAAAACTGCATTAGTCCAGTAAGTGATTTAATCATAGGCTGTCAGTTTTTATACTACTCACAATCAGATACAGCCCTACTAGCAACAGAGTTCAATTAAGAATAGATCCTACATGTTAGTTAATGCACATCACCAAAGAAAACACCCTTCTTATCCAGAAGCTTTTCATTCATTTTTTTTCAGTTAATTGTTATAATACTTGCTTGTGTTTTAGGTCAGAGAAGAAAGATTTTCATCACTTTTATCAGTTTCAGCCTGCATGTTCCAGCACCTGGTGCTTCTAAGAAATTATAAGCAAGCACTAAGTCAGTCTTTGGTTGTAGAAACTGAGAGAATCTTTGAAACTGCCTAGATCAAGTACCACCAACAGTTTTGGAGATCAAGATATAATTTGTCTAAGGTATGACCTTACACAGGAATTCAGTGAAACCTAGGAAAATGGCAAATTCAAAGTTAAATCCAAAAAGTAAGGTTAAGGCAAAGCTTAACCAACAGACTGTAAGAAAACATTCTTTAAAAATATCATATTGTATGCCATTTCACAAAAAACAATGTATTACAATTCACTGTGGGGTTTTTGTTTATTTTTTTAAGTTAACTCTTGGTTAACAGGAAAAAAAAATGTTATCCAATTGTCAGGATTTCTGCTACATCGTAACTGAGATCTTTGGACCAGTAAGTGGGAAAAGGTATTTCTTTACAATTTGATATCAGTCATCCAATTTCAAGAGTCATAAGGCACAAGCTGTGTATGATACCTGACTAGACAGACAAAGGGTGCAGAATGCTCTCTGCTGATAGGTACTGGAAACTTTAAAAGTTGCAAGGCTCTGCATTTTTTTCTTTTATAATACCACTACCTTTTACAACATCCTACCATGTTTTAACCACTTGCTCTTCAAGCTAGGAACTTCAAAAGCTAAGAAAATATACTGCACAGGTAACTTGAAGTACAGAGAACAGTTATGTAGATTGCTGTCAATATTAAAGTCTGGTCTTGTACTATCAGCCTCAGTGGTTTAATACAGTCAGTTGGATAGATGTGGTGGGTTGACCTTGGCTGGATGCCAGGTGCCCACCCAGCCACTCTATCACTCCCCTTCCCAGCCAGGGACAGGGGAGAGAGTAAGGTGGAAAAAAACAACTTGTGGGTTGGGATAAGGTAGTTTATTTAAAGCAAAAGTAAAGCGAAGCTTGCACTTGCAGAAGCAAAAGATAGCAGGGTTTATTCTCTACTTCCCATGAGCAGCGATGGTCGGCCACTCCTGAGAAGCAGGGCTTCAGCACACTTGATGGTTTCTCAGCAGGCAGCCATTAGACAATGAATGCCCGCCTTCCTGCTCCTTGCCTCAGCTTTTTATATCTGAGCTGACGTCATATAGTATGGAATATCCCTTTGGTCAGTTTGGGTCACCTGGCCTACTTGGGTCCCCTTCCAGAATCTTGCCCTCGACTGAGGAAGTATTGGTGCTGTGCTCAGCAGTAGCCAAAACATCGGTGTGTTCTCAACATCCTTCTAGCTACCAATGCAAAGCACAGCACTGTGAGGGCTACTGTGGGGAAATGAACTCCAACTCAGCCATACCCAATACCACAGACAAACCCACATGAGAGAAGGAAAAAAAGTATTTTCCAACGTACCAAGATATGTCCTCCATAGTTTTAGAAAACAGACTGAAAGGCAACTAACATCATACTAAAATAATCAAATATTCTGAAAGAGTATTTTTTAGGAATGTAGCAGTCTTGAAGATAGGAAGTTGTACAACCATTGACCCCCCTGTCATACAAACCTGACAAAAAAGCACAATAGATAGGGTTATGGATGAGAGGTAACAAATTGAACTATAGGCATCTTAACCCTCTGTCTTGCATTTTCTAAATTCACATCTGGTAAACAGAGAATTTTTGTTTGCTAAAGGAATATCCAAAAAATCCACATTAGAGCAAAGATGACTGAACCTCCTTCAGAAGTCCTAGCCATCTTCTTAGTGTACCTGCCTATTTAGCAAAATTTAAAATAATCCTCGAGACCAAAGCTGCCTAAGGCTCTCTGAAGTGGACTGTGATAGGAGCTAGAAAATAATAGCAAAGTCAAGAAGCATGTGCAAGATCTGTAACAGATTCAACAGCTACTATCTTATATATGTTCAAAAGAAAAATCATTTTATATCCAAAAATTTAAGAATATTATTCAAATTACATTACAGCATATTTAAAGTACATAATTAAAGTACAAGTGAAAGACACTAAAGGGAAAGACACTGGTGAAAATCCCACTTCCTTCACCATTAATGGCTAGAGAGAAAGGATTTATGTAGATCCTCACCCCCAGATAGATGCTCATTAAACTGAATGAAAAATTTTTAAATTAGAAAGTTTCACTGAAAACTGTCAATTGTCAAAGTGGACATAGCTTTGAAAATGTTTGTTTAAACAGACTTTATTTCAAAATAACAGAACGAAAGTGTTTCAGCTTTACACCATGAAAATATTTCTAAAATGAAACACTAGTTAAAATCAAAGTGTGCTAGACCTTAAATTAGAATGTATTTTCTTCCACCAATATCACTATATTGTTTTCAAATAACAATCTAAATAATTTTTCTGACATAACTTTTCTACAAATTTGAGCAGAGGCCATACATTGCTTTTATTTTGTTGTGCAGTACAATATCATTGAAAAACATTCAAAATACCCTACAGAGAGAAGGTTCATGCTATTCACATTATTACTATAACTAAATACAAGTAAGCAAACAAGACAACATATTCATATATGCTAATCATAGAATCATCAAGGTTGGAAGAGACCTTCAAGGTCATCCAGTCCCACCATCCACCCAGCACCATCACTGTAACCCCTAAACCACCATCACCCAGTGCCAGATCCAGATGCCTCTGAAACACCTCCAGGGATGGTGACTCCACCCCATCCTGGGCAACCTATTCCAATGCCTGACCACTCTAACAGTGAAAATTTTCTTTCTAATATCCAATCTGAATCTCCCCTGTCTCAGCTTAAGGCCATTTCCTCTGGTCCTTTCACTGCAGGCACGGCAGAAGAAACTAGCCCCCATCTCACTACAACCTCCTTCCAGGTAGTTGTAGAGAGCAATGAGGTCCCCTCGAGCCTCCTCTTCTTGAGACTAAACAAACCCAACTCCATACTTCCCCAAAAGCCAAGGAAATAAGAGATGTACTGAAACAAAAAGATCCCTGCAGAGCTACCCTATCTGTTCAATTATACTAAAATTTCATAGAATCATAGAATGGTTTGGGTTGGAAGGGACCTTAAAGACCATTCAGTTCCACCCCCTGCCATGGGCAGGGATACCTTCCACTAGACCAGGTTGCTCCAAGCCCCATCCAGCCTGGTCTTGGACACTTCCAGGGATGGGGCAGCCACAGCTTCTCTGGGCAATCTGTGCCAGGGCCTTTCCACCCTCACAGGGAAGAATTTCTTCCTAATATCAAATCTAAATCTATCCTCCTGCAGGCTGAAGCCATTCCCCCTTATCCTGTCACCACATGCCCTTGTAAAACCTCCCTCTCCATCTTTCTTGTAGGCTCCCTTTGGGTACTGGAAGGTTGCAATAAGGCCTCCCTGGAGCTTTCTCTTCTCCAGGATGAACAGCCCCAATTCTCTCAGCCTTTCCTCATAGAAGAGGGGCTCCATCTGTCTAATCATTGTCATTGTTAATATCTTCCAATCAGCTAAAACATTTCCTAGGACCTATTTTAGTAACAGACTTTGAAAGTCAGTATTCCTAAATAATTTATAAATATTTTCAATCAAAAAAAATGTAATACTGTAAAACAAACTATGTAATTATTGTAAATTATCAAACATGACTCCTCAGAAAACTTAATTTCTGAAAGTGATCTCCCACAAACTTACCCAACTCACCTAAGCTGAAATATGTCTGTTCATATTTTGCAAGGTGAGAAAGGGACTAGTCTTTCCATCTTGTTCACTTCACACACTTGCAAAGCTCTCATTTGCTAATCTGTTATAACACACAAACCAGAAAAAGACAGTCTCATTCATACTTCACCCAAACAACCTCTTCTGTCAATGCTCCAAAGTAAAATAGAACAAAATTTTTTTTAATTTTTTCCCCCTAGAGAGGTCTTTCATGATGTGGCTTCTTCATTGCCTTCTGTGAGTTAGTAATTAAACAGCCAATTTCAAAATTGGGGGGGAGGGGGAGACATAAGTAAGCCTTTACTAATGAAAAAGGATAAAAACAGTTTTATTTAAGTAGATGTGGTGGGGGGAAACAGTTTTACCCCCTGAAGTTATAAAATGGTAAAACCCCAGGGGGTGGTGACCCTTGAAGTTTTGAAGTTTTACCCAATGAGCGCTTCTGCAAACTATAAACATATCACACTCAGAATGGAAGAGAAGGTAGTTGTAGGTTGTTTGTAGAAGAAGTAGTCATGTTGTAGGAGCCACGAGGAGAAACAGCAGCAGCCCCACTGGGGGCTGGGCCCCCCCCACAGCCCCCAGTGGGGGGGCTGCAGGGACTTGGAACAGCATAAGGCTGGGCTAAGTACCTGTAGCTGAAAGCTAAAGAAGTTTTCTCCACCGTGAGTGAGCAGAGACAGAGTAGCAGCAGCGTCCAGAGATTGTGGCTAAGAGCCAGCAGAAGATAAGCAGCAGAAACAGCATGCAGCTGAGCAAGGAAGACACAGAGTTGTCTGAGAGAGCCGAGGGAGAGAGAGAGAGAGAGAGCAGCAGAGAAAGAGGAAGTTGGGGTAAGAACTGAAATAAAAACCCCAAACTCCTTTTGTGACCTTTCCTAAGTGGAAAGGATGGACTCCTACTGAATGGAAGTCCTAAAACTGCAGCAGCACTGCAGAGAGGAGCTAAAAAGCTCAGAGGAAGAATGCGGAGGGTGTGACCTTGCCCCCCCCTTGCTGCTTGAGACAGAGCACAGAGCTCTGTAGGGAACTTGAATCCCCTGAAGATAAGGACCGTCACGAAGACCCCTGCGCTTCGTGATATGACGTGGTGATAGTGCCCTTTGTCCTGGGAAATGCAGCCCACGGAGGAAGACCCTCGTTTGAAGATGAGTGGCCGAGGGGCTTGGATACCCCCCTTGTGTGTACTGGCAGAGATCCAGCTGCTGCATGAGAAGAAGAGCGAAACAGATAGACCTGCTGCCCTAGAGACATTGCTGTTCTGAGAGTGAAAAGGATCTTTCCTTCTTCCCTCCTGGACTTTTATTTGGAGGGGAGAAGAGATTTGATTCATTGTAAATACTTATGTCATGGTAGAGATAGCTAAGATTGTATATAATGTATTGTAGTATTTATTTGTACAGTCATTGTAATATATATTCCCTTTCCCCCATTTTGAGTCTCGTGTGGTTGTCTGGAAAACCCATCTCACATTGGGTTGAGATGTGAGAGGGGGGTTAGACTAGGGAATTGGGTTTTGGGGCTCTCAAACCATGACATTAGAATATTAAAAATAACATAAAAGAAATTCAGAAATCTGTCTCATTGTACGAACAGCTTATTTTAGTTTAGTTAAACTTGTTTCTACTTTTACTTAATGAAGTGTTCATATGGCCTTTTCAGAAAGCATATTGAAATTATATCACATATACAAACTCTTACTTACAAAAGCAAGGAGACAATGAGGCTGACAAAAATATAGCAAAAAACCACAGTAAAAGAAAAAAGTGGTCTTAAAATTACTTTGAAGAAGTGACTGGTAAAATCTCAGAGAGGATAAATGCACTGCTACTACTTTGCTATTCATTGATATATGACAAATATTTTTTCATGATTTATAAGAGTAAGTCACACCTTCCAATATGAGAAAGTTGGTTAACAATTAATGACTAAAACAGCAAAAACTGCATTTTCCCATTTGTGAATTTTCTTTACTTGTATGAGTTCCAGATATCATTTTATTAATTAAATCAAAATCCACATGCATCCTATAAATACATCTCTAAATTCTAAACTGATATGCGAAAATAAAACAGAAGCAAGTCTTGGGCCACACAGTTCCAAGTTACTGACTGAACTGCCAAGCTATGTTATAAGCATATGGAGAAGGTCCAAGAACTGCTCCATAAAGTTAGATCAGTCCTCACAGGATCACACCAAGACAATCCACACTGAATCCTTCCATCTCTGTCTGTATCCAACCTACAGATGTTTTGCTTACCGTCTATGTACTTTACTCTCCAGGCACTTGACTCTAAATTACTACCATCTTTTCTTAAGGATCTAAAGCTCACTCCTGTGAAAGAGAAGACTAATTATAGCCTTCTGTTTCTCTGAGGCTTTAATACAAAGCTTTCTACTACAAGTATTCAGACAGAACTATTACCCCGGCTGTTGCTAAGGCAAAGGTGAACTGTAGCCCATATGCTACAGATACATGGACAGCCACAATTGACCAGGCAGATAAATCAAATAAATAAATAAACTGAAGAATAGGTTACTTAGTCATGCTTATTTTTTTTAGTTTTAATAGAATTTACACAATTGCTTGTCGAGCACTTTATTTTCATAATTTGTTCATCTGCAACAGTTTGCAATGAATTATCCATTTTTTTCTAGCAGGGATGGATTTTAAAATGCAGATAAGTTACATTTTATGTGTCACAGAGAGTTTTACATGTGTTGAAAAAAACAATTAAAACCCCACTGAAAGGGGATTATTACCACAATATCTTTTAATTACTTAAAAATTAAACATTTAAAAATATCCCAAAATAAGTGTTATGTATTTCAGGTCATCCTGTTATGAGAAAAATATAGTTATAGCTGTTTGCCTACCATTACTCACTGACAAATGAAAATAAGTATGTACAAAGTAAGGTGTGGAGCACAACATTTCTATATATATGTGGAGCAGCAACTGCGAGGGGAAACTAAAGTTGATCTTTGCAGTCTTCCCTGGGATACAAGTGATATACACCCACCTTTTAGAGAAGTAGCTCAATCTTTCTAATGTGAAACATTAAAATTTCACAAGTCACAGGCTCATTTTGGAAAAGATTTTCAGTTCTCTGCAGCTTTGCTATTGTATAAGTATATAATCAATTTGGGGGTTTTTCAAATTGGAAATTACTTTAGCACAAAGGAGACCCAGAGACTACACATATTTATGGGAATATTCTGGCAATACAGAAGCATTAAAAATGAAGCTTGATACTCTTCTAGTTTCATTCACCTGCCATTTAAAAAAACTAGAAACAGCTGAAATGGATCAGGCCTCAACTACCTTAAAGTTGCATCAACGTTAACATATACACTCAAGTCGAAATAAAGAGTAACTAGTTCTCAGTTCCCCATGTTTCCTTTTTTCATGTGATGCTGAGGTACCTACATAGGTAGGGATACTATCTCTTGCTAGCTATTCACCCAGGCTTTCAAACTACTGAGTTCCTATCCTGTTTTCCAGTAGTGTAATAACTTACCACCAACCTCTGTGATAAAACACAACTAAGAGGAGAGCATTGAGGAAAAGATCTGTTCCTGTGACAACAGGCTGTTTATCTTCTCCAGAAAATTTAAACTCTTCACATTAAACTCACAGGACATGATCCAGGGACAACTCTCAATTCATAACCCTTTTTTCTCTCTTTAACAGTTGCTATGGGAGACCATAAATTAAATCTTGCAGAACCACCAGCAGCCTTCACAGTCCATATATTTGACATGACTCCATGTTTTGGCACACATGATAATATTGGATAATGTGAAATAGCAGTTTAGGATGGTAAGATTGACGGAGAGATAGACAACAGGTTAGCAAAGGCATATAGAGCTTTCGGAAAACTCCATAAAAGAGTTTGGAAAAATAAACACCTGAAGAAAAGTACAAAGATCAGTGTTTACAGAGCCATTGTGCTGTTTACTCTTTCATATGGGTCCGAATCCATGGGTCATTTACCGCCACCACCTGCGTCTCCTAGAACGCTTCCATCAATGCTGTCTCCGTACAATCCTTAACATCCACTGGTCAGATTATGTGACCAATACATCTGTTCTAGAACAAGCAGCAGTCACAAGTATTGAGGCCATGTTGCTGAGAACACAGCTGCGTTGGGCAGGACACGTCTCCAGGATGGAGGCCTACTGCCTCCCTAAGATTGTGCTTTATGATGAACTTGCCACTGGCTGCCGCAAGAGAGGAGCCCCGAAGAGGAGATACAAGGACTTCCTGAAACAACATCTCAACCTTGGCCATATTGATCAACATAACTGGTCTACTCTGGCCTCCAATTGGGAGGCCTGGAGACACACTATCTATAACACTGCTGCTTCTTTTAAGAACGCACACAGGATCACTCTAGAGGAGAAAAGACAATGCAGAAAGAATCGCATCTTGCTGATACCATCCAAGGAGTCTTTCTGCTGTGCCTTTTGCAACCGGACTTGTCTATCTCGCATTGGCCTCTTTAGCCACCAGCACGCTTGTAGGGTAGAGCCCTTCCCAAATCTTCGTTCGCGAAGCCTAGCCACGATGATGACTATATAGAGTACTGCTGTTAGTAAAAATTTGTCTCAGATATAAATATTCATTTACATTTGTTTTCCAGGTTCACATTACAAAGAACTTGAGCTCTTCCCAATGCTAACTATTCTTAATGTTTACTGACAGCAAACTATTCTTAATGTTTACTGACAGCAAACATCCTTTTCTACATCTTCTAAGACACTGACTGTCAAGTAGGTGATTCTTATTTCTAAAGGATATTAAGGCAAGTTTTCAAACACAACTGTCTTTTTCAGTGGAAAAGTATCTATATGCTTTTTACACACAGGTAATTATAAAAATTCTCTCACATTATCTGAAGCTAATTAACATCTACATTAACATACCGCTGATGAGTATGTAAGCTACATGAACACTGAATTTATTAAACTATTTTCAGAATGCGGAAAGTTACTGCAAACAAATCACAAGCAGGAGTCTACCACTATATCTTATCATTTAGAACTACAGGTCACAACCCACTCCACCCTCAAAAATAAAAACACCTTTAACTCATAAAGATTCATCAAATGCTTAATAATAATTTGGGTTTTATCATACTCAACCATAAGAACAATGCTAAGGAACTATGACACAATCATTACAGCTATTATTGGTCTTAACAGGGTGAATTTATTCTATAAAATTATTCTATATTATTAAAAGAAAAACAAAAATGCTTCTTAAATAGTCTTGTGTGCATCAATTTATAATAGAGTTCAGTGAATAAATATTTTACTATATGTGAATACCCTAAGATTTAGGGACAAACTTATTTAAAGTCCAACTGAAATTCTAATTCATTTCAGGAAGCAAATACATTGATATAGATCAGTTTCAAGTAATTATATCTATTTAAACCCACTGAAGGCAATACATTTGCAGAAGTATAATTTTAAAGCATTATTTGTCACACTTCATTAATGAACCTTTACGCAACTTGATTTACAGAATATTTACGTCATAACCACGCACATGAAATTAAATTAAATTCTTTCTATCAAGGTGAATGTCATTTTACTAATAAAGCCTCTAAGTCCTGTACAGCAAATTTAACTTCTTTGATAACTGATGCTATTTCTATAGGGTCATTTTTAAAATTAAACTACATTGAGGGGAACCTCAATCCATCCCACTCTAACCAGTTTGATGCCAGCAAGAGATGCCCAGAACCTGGAGAGGGATCGCAGGTCAGCAGGAGAGCACCTGATGGATAGCACCAAGGAATTCCAGCCACTCCAGACAGAAAGTCAGCTTCATTGGGGGCCCAACTTAAATGCCTCTATGCAAACACACACAGCATGGGGAATAAACAGATGTGTGCACACCTGCAGGGCTATGATCTTATTGGCATCACAGAGATGTGGTGGGCCAACTCCTGTGACTGGAGTGTTGGAATGGAAGGATACAGGCTCTTTAGGAAGGACAGACAAGGGAGACGAGGAGGCAGAGTTGCCCTCTATGTCAATGACCAGCTGGAGGACACGGAGCTCTGCCTGGGGATGGATGAGGAGCTGACCGAGAGCTTATGGGTCAAGATTAAAGGGAAGGCAGGGACAAGGGACATTACAGTGGGGGTCTGCTACAGGCTGCCCAAACAGGAAGATCAAGTGGATGAGGCCCTCTACAGACAGATAGGAGCAGCCTCATGTTGACAAGCCCTGCTACTCATGGGGGACTTCAACCACCCCAACATCTGCTGGAGGGACAACACAGCAGGGCATAAACAATTCAGGAGGTTCCTGGAAAGCATTGATGACAACTTCCTTGCTGGACCTTGTTCTCACCAACAAGGAGGGGCTAGTGGTGAATGTGAAGCTCAAGGTCCCTTCCAACCCAAACCATTCTGTGATTCTATAACAGTTTAGTATAATAGAACAGATATGATTCTAGGAATTGCTTATAACTGCAAAATTTTAATAGCATATACTGAAGTATTTCTATATTACAGATTACACCTCAATAACAGTTTTTAAGGAACCTGCCGGGAATAACAAATCATCACTGAGAATACTAGAAGAAAAAAATTAATTTCCCTTTATTAAAAAAACAATACCTAGCATGTACTGTAGTAAAAAAAAAAATCTCAGTTTGAATTAGGAGTTTAACAGAAAAATCATCAGGCAGATTTTTAATTTTCTCTTCAGAAAAAAAAATAAAGTTAAACTGATTTTAGATCTCCACAAAGCACAGTCCATGAGTTCTCACCATAGTCTTATTAGAGTCTTATCAAAAATTTCCCAGCTTTTAGACTGCAAAAAGCATGTTCCAGCTGATTTTTACTACACATGCTAAGGTAGTTGCTATATGCAGCATCCAGTGAGGGATCTCTAAATTTTCCCCCCTCTTAGTTTTGGCCAAGGACAGGGTCAAATTTTCACAGTAGCCATGAGGGGGCAAGAGCCCAGAGCCCTGTGGGCATGTCTAGGTTATTGTTCTATACCACCCAGGTCATCGCTGGGGGGAAGGATTCTCACTTCCGAGAAGGGGGCGTGGCTTCAGGTGGAAGGAAAAGGTGGCATGCAGATCCCCTGCAGCCATTTTGTTCCTTTTCTGGGGGAGCAAGCAGTGAATGGAGCGGTGGGGTAACACTGGTTCCTACCAGAGGGTTTGTCCGCCATTGTTTTTCATTGTCCCAGGCTTAGGGGAAAAACGTGCATGTGGAAGGTCCAGAAGCCATTTGGTTCTTTGTCTTAGGGGCCACATGGTGCTTGTTTGGGTTGGTGAGCATTCTTTGTATGCAAATCACCCTCTCTTTTTTATACTTTTGTTATTAATATTGTTGCTGTTACTGTTCATTTTCTTAACTCATTACTGTTTCCAGTAATTGTTCTTATCTCAACTCAGGATCTTTGCCTTTTCTCTCTCTCTCTTACTGAAGGGGGTGGGGGGGAGGGGAGCAGCTGTGTGGGACTTAATTTCCAGCTGAGCTTAAACCACGACACACCCCATCATTAATATCCAGAGAGCATATCTGAAGAAAAAGAGGAAGCAACATATTGGAATGGAAAATAACATACAAGACAGTGGGACAGTCTCTATCAAAACCTAAGATCTGAAAACAAAATTTAAAAAAACAAAGTACTCATTACCTAATCCTTTCTGAGTGCCTAGTCAACATAGAGGAGAGATTGTTAGCTCAAACATGAGAGATTAGGGTTGCACTATCACAGATGTGTTTACATTCAAGAAGCTTGATAAATTACATTATTAAAAAAAGAGAGAAAAAAAGAACTATAAAACCAAGCACTCAAGTAATAAGAAATGTGAAAATTATGGTTGCTTAAACCTACAATTCAGTCCCTTGTGCATTATAATAGTCATTCATTCAATGATCATATTCTTTTTTTTGTTATTCACAGGATCCCTGCCTCATATATGGCACATGACATATATATCATGAAACAAATCAGAGTTACACAAAAAAGGAGATGCCTTCTTTGGGACATTACACTTTTTTACTAAGGAATTTGAATAAAACATAGTTAATAAATCAAATCAAAAAAAAGTTTCCTATCCAAGAGATCTTTTGCTGAAAAACTGACAATTTGTAAAAAAACTCTTCTTTAAAAAAGAAGAAAACTTGCATCACAAGGAAAGAAAAAAATAAAAACCCTACCTGTTCCATAACATACCCACAACCTCTGGGTCATGCCTAGAGCATATGATTAGAACATAAAAAGATATGATGGAAGAAAAGCTCAACAACTTCTCTGCCTGATACAGATCAGACATTTGAACCTGAACTTCCTACATCCCAAAAGCTATGTTCTGGTTAGGAACATGCTTATTACACTTCTGAACAGTCCTGCTTTCCTAACAGAGCTGTACAGCAGCTGGACAACAAACTGACATCACAATGAAATGGTCTAACCACTCAACCATTCAACTAGTTTACACCAACTACAACAATTATCTGTTTAAGAGGCAGAGTTTTATTCCTAACAGCCAATAACAAATGCTTAGGATACTCTCCGGGGTTGCTAGTTCCTGCTGGAAATTAACCATCTTCAATATTGCAGGCACACCATTTAATTACTTGTGGGATTTGGGTTATTATCTAATTGTTGTCTCTGTTCTTACTGATAAACTTTAAGAGATTTTGGTTCCTTCGCAATATGGAGGATGATTCTTTTTCATTTTTCAGGACAGAAAATCTATTCTTCTCCAACTCTTGGCATGATCAAGACAGTTGAAACTGAATAGATGTTTTAAGGCCGTCGGTGAAAACCCATTCTATAATTCTTAGGAATCCACCACGAGAAACAATGAGCTTGATATGTTGAAATGCAGGGCACTCAAAACTACAAATAAAGTCAAAGAAAACAATGCTATGAACTTCTTAAGGGCTTTAAAGTAACTCTACAAATCTCAAGAATAAAGCATGTCAAATTGAAAATTACTTATAAAACTTGTGTTAACTTGCTATTTGACTCAGTTTCAGTCTTCCATCTGTGAAATGAAAATATTTTATATGCGTGCATTAAAAAAATCTATAATGTTTGTGCAGATATGTATTTTGAGATAATTCCTACAAATTCATAGATGAAAACACTTCAGCATTCATGAACTATTTGGATGGTATACAAGTAAAGCAGTAGGCTTCACAATGACAAAGAAAAACAAATATATCAACTAGGTTATAACAGTATACCAGTCAGATACAATTTCCCATGCACTGTATGAAGCATTGAATTGGGAACACAAGGGTAAGGGGGAAATACAGTAATGTAGCTAAAAGCCCAGTGTATAGAGAAGGAAGCTGGATTAAGTTTGTTTCTGCAATTTTAGTTTGTTGTTTCCTTATTCAAGTCCCTGACTCTGCAGCCTAGCATTTTTTAACTGCTCCTGTAAAATGCATTGCATGTCTACACATACAAAATCACAGATTATGATGAGTTGGAAGGGACTCACAAGGATCATTGAGTCCAAACCTTAGCCCTGCACAAGACCATCCCCAAGAGTCACACCATGTGCCTGAGAGTATCATCCAAATGCTTCCTGAGCTCTGTCAGGCTTGCTGCTGTGACCACTTCACTGGGGAGCCTGTTCCAGTGCCCAGCCACCCTCTGGGGGAAGAACCTTTTTCTAATATCCAACCTAAACCTTCCCTGACATAACTTCAGGCCATTCCCTCAGGTCCTGTCACCGGTCCCCACAGAGAAGAGATCAGGGACTGCCCCTCCTCTTCCCCTCATGAGGAAGTTGTAGACTGCAATGAGGTCTCCCCTGTCTCCTCCAGGCTGAACTGACCAAATGCCCTCGGCCACTCCTCATACAGCTTCCCCTCAAGGCCCTTCAACATCTTCATTGCCCTCCTTTGGATGCTCTCTAATGGCCTAATGTCTTTCTTATATTGTGGTGCTCAAAACTGACACAATATTCCAGGTGAGACTGCCCCAGTGCAGAGCAAAGCAGGACAATCCTCTCCCTCGACCAGCTGGCAATGCTGTGCCTGATGCCCCCCAGGACACGGCTGGCCTTTCTGGCTGCCAGGGCACTGCTGACTCGTATTCAACTTGCCATTAACCAGGACCCCCAGGTCCCTTTCCTGGCACTGCTTTCCAGCCTCTCATTCCCTGGTCTGTATGTACATACACATTCCTTCAAGAAATAAAGTGCTTCAAATCAAGACACAGAAATAATCTGAAAAATGAAGATATTTAACCATTTACAGAATTTTGAGTTCTCCAATTCGAAAAACACTTAGAGCCAACTGATACATATACTAAAAATAAAAATAATTTTTTCTATAATTTTTCCTGACTTTTCCTACAGAGTTTAACATGAAAAAAGGGTCTTCAATGTTTACTTTATTTAGAGGCATAATTTTGCTTCTCTGATCCTCTTCTATTTCTCCTAAATCAAAATGTAAAAAAATTATTTGAAAAAAAGAAGTATAAAAACAGCTTTAAAAGAAAGTTTAAAAAAATAAAGAAATAAAATCTGTACAGAGGAAACATTCAAAATGTACAAGGCAGTCAAAAGCATGAAATAAAAATAGGAAGAAAATATTTTCCACTTTCAATTAAAATAATTGTAACAACTAACACCTCAAGCATAATTAATTTTGTATTTCTATAACAGGAATAAAATTACATCCTGCTTAAGCAGTTTGCTCTTGTGATAAACAGTGGACCAGTATAAACTCCTAACACTAGGTAAAAAGGGAGTATGAAAGTGACAGCCCTTGCTTGCCACACACACACTCCTAAATGTGCTAAAAATACAATCTAAACAAAAAATAAGACATAAACATTTCCACATTAAGTATTTCTGTATGCTAAATATATTTTTATGACAAATAAATTTACAACTACATAAACTGTGATAGTGCAACTAATTCAGGATTAAGTACATATGTCTCAGAAGAAACAAAACAAAAAAACCCTCATTACAAATAGGCAGCATCTTAAGTTTCTCTCTATAAATACACCTATTTTTCATACCAGAAAGGTGTATGCTTTCTGATTTAAAAGAAATAAAGAGCACGCCATAAACACAACCCTGTCAAGATAAACTTGACAGGAGCTACATAACTACAGTACCCTATTTCCTGCTCTTATCTAGTATATTTAAAGCAAACCTCCTTAAATAAGTCAGAAAAGTTCAAACAATGGCTTAACAAACCCATTTTTATTAAAATGAAAGCTGTTTGAAACAGATGACAAAAGAAACAAATGCTAGAGTTCATGTCCCTTCTTGATAATGAAACTACCCAAGAACTACAACTACTTTCTTTCCTGTAAAGCAGTTACATTCACCTCTGCATACCACGGACCAAAAGAAAACAACAATTCAGCTACACACAGAGATAGGGGCAGTCAGAGATGACTAGTGGCTCCCTATGCGATTCACAAAGTTTAAAACTAAAAAGTTGCTTTTTCGAAGTGTAAATGGTTCCTCTCCACGTAGGCCCGAGGCCCTGTTGCAAATAGTGTCTAACAGGACCAGGCAGCACAAAGACAGGAATGGGAGATCAGTGGGAGGGTGGGAGGGAGGGAGGCTGGGATTGGGGCTTAGCAGGATCTTCAGGCTTTTAAAAATTCAAACTGCTCCCTGACCAATACAAATCACGGACATGCTACTGACTACTACACGGATTTACAGCATTAAAAACACACCTTCTACGTGACAGCTATATTGACTTCACCCTTTTAAACAAGTATCAAAGACATGATAGCACAGTTGATAAGACTCTAAACACAGTATACCAAAAAGTCATTACCACTTAAAAGATCTGTCTGAATTACTGAAAAACCTACTGAAAAATAAACAAATTCTGTAATGTTGATATTTGTTTGTAATTTACAAATTTCCTTTCTATATGAAAGATAAAACTTGGTATCTTAAAATTTCCCTCAATTATGTAATTTCTGTATGAGTATTTTAATTAGTTCACTAGGTGTTTGTTTTAAATCTGCCTCAATTCTTAATAACACTCTCAACTCTACCACACAGTAAGTCCAAGATTTATCTTACTGTAAATTAGCTACCATTTATAAATAAAGACCTGACAATCAATCGTCATTTACAAAAGACATTTGACCTGTTAAAATGACACCTAATTACATATTCAAAAATCATGGACACAAATAGCCGATAACGACCTCAGGATCTCAAAGGGATATGGCCTAACAAGAAAGGATGACACTTTTTAAACATTCCTCGCTTTTCACTTAATTAAATTTACTGATTCTCAAATACTTAGGGTAAGATCTCATCTTCATCTTGGCCCCTGAAACGTCATAAACGTAGCACTCTACACATGACCCCTCTCCCATTTTTTGTTTGTTAAGAATATAAAATAGTATTTTGTCCGAATTTAATACATATTCCTGTAATGTATACAGTACATGTACATTGAGATTGTGTAGAGTATCTGACACAGTATGCTTGTCTATCTGTATTTTCCGGGTCTGCAGGTGTCCATGTTGTGTCAATCATGCCACAAATGCTAGTTTTATGCTATAAATATAGTCAGTGATTAACACAGTAATCAATTGCTATATTATTTAGAAATTAAACTTCTGTTTACTATAAATCCACGTGCCTTCGAAGTTTTGAACATTCGGAACGGAGTTGGTTAAAAAGAGAAGGTAATAGTGAAGAGAGCTGGTATTTTTGTTCCTAGGTATTTATATTGTCTCTCCCTATTCCTCCACTTACTTCTCCCCCACTTCAGAAGGCTGTCTGCGCTGGGACAGCCCTCGCCCCGGTGAAGTTGTAAATATGGCAAAAGGATCAGTGCACGTTTGCGGCTAATTGTATTGTTTCCTCCTCCTGCTCCTCTCCGGATTGAGGCCTGTTCCTGAGAAACTGCTTCGTCTTTCTAATCCCCGAGCTGGAGTAAAGGCGCTGGCCGCCGGGCCTGCGCTCTCCGCCGGGCCTGGGCCTCTCAGCAGCCCAGGAGGAACAAATCTCCGCCAAACCCGAGCGGGCAGGAAGGTGGGCTGCTAAATAAATACCTCCGGTTACCACTTACTCCCCTCTATCCCCAATAACAGCTAATCCCTTCTGCTCCCGGCAGTGCTGGGCCGGGAGGCCCGGCCCGGCGCTGGAGAGGGTAGGGAGGGGAAGGGGAGATGCAGGGGGATTACCTGAACAAATCGGCGTCCGAATCCAACGAGAATCCGAGAGAAGGGGAGAGAAATCCACCCCTCCCTCCTTAGAGGAGCTGTCGCCGCTACTAGGCCGCCGCCACCGCGGAGCAGGAGGAGGAAGGGAGATAATATAACAACAATAATCCGGGCCGGGAGGGGGGCTGGATCCTCTTCCGTCTCCTCCTCAGTGCAGCGAACATGTAGAGCCAGGGGGTGAGCGGCCAGGACAAATCCCTTTCCCCCGAGCCCGCTTCACAGCATCAACACGGGCCGAACCAAACCGGTTCCGAGACACGCTCCAAGCCGCGGAGTGGGGGGAGGGGAGGGCAGGGCAGGGCAGCTGCCAAGGGGCCGCTGCTCCCTCTGTACATGCGAGTGCAGGAGGGTGGGGGAAGGAGCAGCCTGGGCGCAGTGAGCCGTGAGTCGGTACCGAGGGGAGGGAGGGGGAAGAGGAAGAAGAAGAGGAGGAGAAGGAGGGGGGGGAGGGAAGAAAAGGAAAGGATCCTCTGTGTGTGTCTCTCTCGCTCCCTCAGAACAAAATGCCGACCGGAAGCGCAGCTGCAGGAATGACTCCCTCCACCGGCGCCAAACACCAACAACTTCCCCCTTCTTACTCGCTCAACTAGCGTCGTTTCCGCTGCTGTTACTGCACTGCTCTACGCCGCTCCCTTCCTAGCTCTGCCGCAGCTGGAGTGGTTCCCTCCCGCCTTGCCTTACCTAGCAGCGGCGGGCACAACTGAGTCTCTACTGCGTGACTGTCTCTCCCCTTCCCCACCCCTTCAGCTGCTGCCTCAGTTTCTTTCTTCTCTCTCCCTTTCTGGTGAAGAAGACCGGAGTTTACGTTTAGGCCCGCGCTGAGAGGAAGGCAGACAGTGATTTGAGATGAAGTGACCGTTGAAAAAAACACGTTTTGGCTTTTATTTTCGCCTTCCTTAAGGATGGTAGGAAGGAGGACTGCAAAATACCACCTCACGGGAGGCAGGCTTAAAAAGGCGTCTTAGAATGAACTCACAAAGGTTGCACGCACACACATGCACACACACCCGCCCCAGCGGATGAGATGTGTCAGACCTGGGACGTTTCCTGGAGTTATTGTCCGCTCATGTTCGTCTGTGTGAGTGTAAATAGGCCGCGTCGCAGGAACTGAAACACCCGATGCTGAAAGCGTTGCCGAGGCGAGGAATTTACAGGTGGACGTACCGAAGTGGAGTGGCTTTTTAAAACAACCTTTTTGGATGAGCACAGGGGAAAATGCTGATGTTTGGATTAAGGGCCCTTTGCTGAAGGCTGATGCTCCCTGCCACCACCAGATTTACTGGAAATATTTTAATTGTGGGTTGTGAAGGAGTATTTGGGGAAAGAGAATGTCCTAGCCTGAAAGATTTTCTGGTTTTCCTCTATACAAGTAAAGCTGTGAACAATCACAGAATGGGTCAATAGCATTTATATCTGATGGATTAACTGTCTTTTCCTACTCATGCCGTTTTTCTCCTCAGTATTTTGACAAAAATCCTTTGATTTTTAGAGGAAGCCTTCCTTGTCTGTGGACTTCAGGATTCAGCCATACAGTTGAACACAGCTAGCTTTAAATACCCTGTGACATAAATACACTCTTTCAGCTCTGGATGGATATTATTTGCACAAAAGGATAATATCTTGCACCAATGCACTTGAATCTTTCCAAGTCTTAGGATTTCCTGAATAATGCTCTAATATAGATTTAAAATGCCTCTCTCAAGCTTAAAAGAGCTACTAAATCTGTAATGTTGGATGAATCAAAGTTTATATTACAAGCGTATGTGGTTTTGTTTGAAAGTACAGAAATGAAGATGGCACTGGAGAATATGGTAATTCAGTACTGGAGATATTAATATTTACCATTAAAATATAATATGTGGTCATGTAAGTTTAATGGAGACAGAGTAAACTAGGCTCTGAAAGAAATGTATTATATACCTCTGTTCCAAGTTAATACAAAAGGTCCAAATCCTATAATTGTTTATTCATTCACAACTTCAAGCTATCCATTTGAAATAAAGATAAATAATTGGTGTAATAAATGAAGTATGTTTCTAAGTCTTTGTGCTTAATTTAATACAGTGCAACTCTGTAAGTCAAGGGGGGAAATATTTATCATTTTTTGGTAACAAACTAAAGTTTAATAAACTACCTTTTTAGAGTTCACATACACATATGTATGTGGACATATACAGCTATGAATTCAAAGGGAAATGTGATTCTAAAATGACAAAGTTGGCCTAGGGATACTACTTCAATCTGCTTCTAAATGATAGTTACCAATTGATGTTGATTGAGTCTTTATGTGATTTTAGTAACTTATAATGGATGATTTAGTGTGTGAATAAAATGTAAATACTGACATTTTGCTTTTCAAATGCCAAGTGTCTTCCATATCAAATATGGTTTTGCCAGTACAAACATCATGGTAAGACATAACACATTCGACTACTTTGTTTCTGCTGGAATTTTCCAATGAGAACATCGCTGCACCATTTTATGTTTTTAAAGTCCCATTCAACTAAAAGAATTTGTAGAAATTACTATTTTGTATGAGTACTATGATGTTATTACCTGCACAAGAAAACAAGTCATTAGTTGTTTTAGAATGTAGTGTTGTAACACACATGAGCAAATCAGGATTATTTTTTTCATTAAGGGAAATTTAATACTTCATATGTTTTATTCCATTAGATATTACTGTAATCCACTTTTAAAAAGCAAAGTGCAAATTCTTCACACCTGACACCATGTTTTCTTAGAGGTTGCTTGTTGTCATTTGATTTTTTTATACAGAATGAATGAAAAATTTATTACATTTTTCCGTTTTTGTCTCTTTAAGGACTGGTATAATATACAAGTACCTGTAATTTTGGTAATGGGATGCACAAACATTGTTATATTTGCCTGTTAGTAATTTATAGGTAGTATGTACTTCTGGACAGAATTTTAAAATAAAAGCGATCTGTCAGTAAAATATTAAAAAAAATAATATTATTATGGTAATTTTTTTTTAAATAATTGAAAGGAAATCAGTTTATTATATGAATGTAATATAGTAATGCAACATATAGCTATCATCCTAAATTTAAGTATTCAAATGATTGAGATTCTAGTGTTAAGGCTGAACTACAACAGTGAACAGAAAGAATGTATAGCAATTAAGATAAAAGTTATGTTCTTTGCATTGACTTTAGTTCAAAGAAGCAAACAATAGCACCATGTAATTAATTCACTGGGGAATATTCATTGTGAAAAGTAAGCAACCTAAGTATCAGATGAAGCCTTCGGTGGTACAGGTAAAATAAAAAGCTGAGGAAGCCTGAAGACTGAGGAGTAAAATATTTCTATAGGTACTTGTTCTAAGTTCAAGACTTGATGGTGACTACTGATTTTTTTCCTGGTAAGCCAGATGGAGGTTTATGGGGCTTTTCTTATTGTAATTATTTAGCATATTTTACCAACAAGAATTTAGTATGGAATTAAATTATACTATTTCATTTTTTAATCTTTTCTATGTAAAAAACTTGCACTATCTCTACTATGTTAAGAATGTGCTTCTGCTTGTATGAAAAAGGGATATGAATTCTGTGGCAGTTATATCTTTTAAAATGTATACTTGTAAAAAACAGTTCTCTGGAGGAAAAATGATAGAAGACAAAGCTCTAGTATTTTCATTTGACTGTTACAGTCAGTTTTTGATTATACAAGGCCCTAGGGATTCTGAATAAATTTAAGTATAGATAATTTAAAATATTTAATTTAGGCTATAAAATATATATAACAATAAAATACATTATATAACAGAAAAAGAGATCAGTGATAGATTACTCTGCTGGACAAGTAGATTGTCCCAGTATTGTTATATTAGGGCTGTAAGAACAGACCTAATAACAGTTGTTTTTGGAGGGAAGATAAATGATGAGTTATATGTTATCATTGAAAGAAATCTGAAATCTGGCTAAAGATGCTCTTTAGGCTCTTTTCTGTAGATTCACTATTGGGGAACTCTGGAAAGGAAGCAGGTACTATTCCTGCTATATCTTCCTAAATTTCCCACAATTATTTTTTTATTTAATCTGAGCCTCATATGACTTTATCCTCTCAAAAGTCTTGTTTTGGACCAGCACTGGGAAAGCAACTTACTATCATGTTTTAGAACAGAGATATAGAACTGTATGTCAATTACATAAATCCTGTGCAATTTCATACAAAAGCTGTGAGGGCTGCTATGGATTAATTTGAGAGATTAATATAAAAGCATTTGGTGATTTTATTTTTCACTTTTTAAGGTGTAAAGGTATATTGATACAGCTTCATAGGCCAGCAAGTTAATTTGCACATTCATCATCTGGCAAAGGACAGAAATTAAAAAATGGCCTAATAGACTGGTGTATTCAGCGCAAACTGATGAAAGCTACACTTGTATGGATTAAAGAAATCTGAGAACATCATATCATGCTTAATATGCCTTGCCACTCCCTTTTTAATGGACTTGCCAGTAAAAAGAAGATTTAAGACAGAGATGATTATCAAAATCATGTATGTTAAAAGAGCTCCTTGGGCTTAGGCCTTTTAAACCTGCTTCTTTGAAAGAAAGCAGAACTTTTCCATTCTTCAGATACTTAAGTGTTAACCATCTCAGCCAAAAGATTCAATGGCCACATATAAACTAACAAGTTAAACATGCTTGGGACTGTTCTCTGGCATTGTGGCTGGTAGCCACACAATGTTTTATGCCTTTATTATTAAACCCTTTTATTCTTCAAAACAGGATAGTCACATGCATCTACTGTCTATTGGGAATGGTTCCTGACTCACACTAAGTCCCAAACTGTGCTCAGGAATTGTTTGGGAAAGTACTAGCTGGCATGCTTTTAGCCTGTGTCAAGATCTGTTTGAACGTTTTAATACACAATTTTTAGACACATTATTTCCATTTGTCTGTGAATGAAACCACCAAAAAGAATTTACATTGCATTTTACAGACACACCTAATACAATTTCCTTGGAGCAATTAGCCAAAAGGAATGTAAGTAAAAGAAAACTGTGGTCTCCTGCCTAGAGATAAATCATGTTCATACTTCCAATTAATTCTTTATTGAAGCAATTAATCAACTAATTTTTTATCTAGAAACCTGACAAAAGAAAGTTGATTGGAATTTGGCTATCAAGTTAGATATTTGTTCATGTGAAAACATTTTAGAAAGTCCTATATAGTGGCTAAACCAGCCTTCTAACCTGCAGCAGATAGTCCTTTCTTCTAGACATCCTGTGGCCCTCATGAAAGGATGGTACAGTGAGAACAAGAACAGAAAACACACATTGTGCAATGAAATGAAATAAACACAAGTAACACCTTTAAATTATGGCTGTTAACATAAATTTGTAATGAAATGTAATTTATTGATTATAAGATAAAAATAGAAAATGAGTAAGGATAAATAAAACATCATTGGATGTTTTCTGAATGCTGAGTATTCCTCTTATAACTTCTTTTTAAAAAATAATTCCATTTTGTAACTGGACACATATTTACAACTTGCTTCTCAGTGTGGTCATAGGGACAAACATCAGTCTATCTGCTTTGTCAGCACTTCAGAAGATGTGTGGGTGTTCCATTAGTGAGCTGGAAACCAGTATTAACTTGTGATTTAATTTCCCACAGACTTGCAATAGCATGTATTCTGATGCACAAAGCCTTTTTTTTTTTTAATTTTTGATGGGAACAATAACTGGTCCATAAAATTGAACTTTTGACTTGGAGAAGCTGCACAGGCTTTTACAATGCGATTAAATACAGATAAATGTCTCTACCTAGGTGTCCGCCTGGACAACTGACAGCAAGCTTCAAGTATCGTAGACAGTGCAGGTCAGCTGTGGACGTTGTGCAGAGATCGGCACTGACCAAAAGACTTGTGGTGCATCAGTAGAACCAAATCCTCCATCCCAATGCTCACAAGGCTCTGCTTGGGGAACACAACTCAGAAAAGATACAAGTTGAGCTATTCGTGTCCCTTTAGGAATTGTCACTGAAGGATAAGGTGTGAAGACCATAGCACAGATCTGCCTTGTATAGTTAGCATCAATGACTGCAACATGAACAAAAAATCCCAAAATCCTGCAACTGTGCTACTAGAATGGCTGATTAACAAGGCACTTAACTCACGCTGCCTTTGTACAATGCTAAACATCCACCAGTCAGATTATGTGATCAATACGTCTGGTATAGAACAAGCAGCAGTCACAAGCTTTGAGGACATTTTTCTGAAAACACAGCTGCGATAGGCAGGGCACGTCCCAAGGATGAAGGACTAGCTGTTTTACCATGAATATTGTCACCAGCTGCCACATGAAAGGAGCCCCAAAGAGAAGACACGAGGACTCCCTGAAACGACATCGCAGCCCTGGCCACACTGATCAACATAACTGGTGTACTCTGGTCTCCAATCAGGAGGCCTAGAGACATACTATCTATAACGCTGTTGATGCATCTGAGAAAGGACGCAGGATGGCCCTGACAGTCTGCAGGGTCCCCCCCCAACAGGCTGATCAAGCAGGGCAGCAACATCGACAACCCTTGATTTAAACCCTGGAAAACACAGAAAAGCTCAAACGACTCTGCCTCCTGCACAGCCCACACAGCTACAGCCCATGGGCTGCACGACATACGAGAAAAAAAAGAACAGCAAAAGTGGAAAGGCTCCACCTGAGATTTAACCTCTATAAACCTCTGAAACAAGGTTGAAATAGAACACCAAATTTGTGTAAGAATCTCTTATTTAACTTCAGTCCTAATCAAATGGCTAGCCAGACAGGGCTAGTCTTGAAATAACTAAAACCTCACCAGTTTTCATAAGAGTGGAATTACTCATGGTGGGAATTTAAAGAGTTCATATACCATCCAGAATGACTCACTATGGTTCAACAGAATCATGTTACACATCTCTGTAAAATCTTGACACCGGCGGAAAGTATTTTTAAGTTTACAGTTACACATTCATGTAGCTTTTCTCTTTCACACAATCTTTCTCCAATCATACATAGGTGGCCACCTCAGCCATCCATCATTCACACACACATCGTAAGTTGTTACTGGCTGTGCAGTTCTCATCAGTCTCATAACTTAAAGGGAATTTAAGGCATATTTGCTAATATTGACTTGTAAATCTTGTACAACTCTCCATGCAAAAGACAAATACGACGGGAACGGACAGGATATTACCTTGAAAATTTTCAACCTTTTTCATAGAGCAAGGACACTCTATTTGTCATAACGGCAACAGAACCACTTCTGCAAGAGGCAGGACTACCCCCTTTTGTCTTCCCTTCTTCACCTCTTCCCGCCCACTGCCCCCCCTGCGTCTCCTGTTTCTCTTGAGCACTCGGCCCCCCTGGAAGCAAAAGTGTTGCTTCGTTAAGGGAGCTTTCACCAGCATTTGTCGGAAGACGGGGGAGAGGGAGGGAGGGAGGAGGGGGAGTAGAGGTTGGGTTCATTCGGAGAAAAATCAGGAAGAGAAGTCAAATTGCCCTTGCTCTCCTTATGTCGCAAGCTAGCTACATGGTCCGCTGAGAAAGAACGATACATAGGAGGGAAGGAACAGCTGCAGATGGACACGTTCTGGGGAGGGGGGGTGTAAAATACGGGAGAACACAGACAGCCCCCCCACTGCACCGCCTGACACCGCGGCCGCCACTACCAGCCCGCTACCCCCCCGCAACACCGCTCGAGACCATGGCTGTCGGCAGCGCGGGGGAAAACAAACCCCCCCGCTGTCCGCTGCGCCTGGGCCCGCGGCCGCCGTTACCGGGACCGCCACCGGCGCATGCGTGGGCGTACCGCTCCGAGCCGGGGCCGGGGCCGCTCCGCCCGGAGCCGGCGCCTGGGACCGCAGCTACTATCAGTCCGCCGGCACCCAGGGCCGCGGCCGCTGCCGTCGGGGCCGCGGCGTGGCTGCCGCTGCCCGGGCAGGCACAGATGGACTCGGCGGCGCCGAAGGCGGACCCGGCGCCACTCCGCAGCACCCGCAGCGGGTGGACCCAATACGGTTGCACAGGCACCCGGCGCTGGGTACACAGGCACGGCACCGTCCGGAGGAAACGTAGAAAGCTCCTTAAGGTGAAAATTAATCACTACGTTCACAAGATCGTGTCCCGGTCCATCAGCAGCACATTCATGCCGTAGCTGTCCTTGATTATCTTGGACAAATACTGCCGACTCGCTAGCAGCGCGTCCACCTTGGCGGGGCCACTCGGCTGCCCTCGGCCCCACTCCGCAACCTCCGGTCCCGCTTCGGCTCCCTTCGGCTCCGCCCGGCCCCTCTTCTTTAGCACTCTAATGTCCTCCCAGGCAAAGCAGCCTCTCTCCCATTCCGAAGACACAAAAGTAACAAGCGACATAACTTAGCTTCGTCGGTCTAACACCAAAACGCCATAACAAAGCTTTCCAGGCGATAAACACACGCCTTTCATTTGCACTCAAGGTCTGCCCCCATGGTGACTAGGAAAAAGTTCTCAGGAGCTCACCTGTGCCTTACCAAGTGCCAGATGCACCCAGGCTCTCCAGGCAACTTGTGCCTTCCAAGTGCGGCAGAAACACTTGCCTTCAGGTGTAGAGAACGATCGGATCTGGATCCTGCAATGCCCCAGTGCTTTAACAGCTCCTGAGCACCAAGACCTCGCTGCGCCTCGCCCCACAGCTCAACTGCCTCCGGTCGTGATACCCAAACGACCCGGGCAATACTCGACAGTCTTTTTCTGGTCCTCACACAGGGCACCAACTGTCGCAGGGTATCTGTCGAAGGCCTTGGTATGAGGGGGGAAGAAAGACACACGACACACACACACTAGGATGATCAGACACTAGAATGAGCCAGAGAGATGTCTGCCTGCTCAGCGCAGCAGGCAGCTTTTTATTCAGTTCTCCAACTTCTATTTTCCCACACATATATAAACATATTCTTACAACAACATCCAGGAATGCGGCACCTGCACTCAGCCACACAGCTCAAGGCTGTGTCCATGGGAACTATCTAATTAGCTCCACTGCTCTCATGGAAAACGGCCCAACACTTTATAATATTCCAAAACCCTCAAACTTCAGTTGTGGGGCTGTGACTTCACCCCACACCTAGGTGGTGCAGCTCCATCACAGTGGAGGGGGGAAAAAAAAGACTGAGACAAGAATATACCTTTTAGGAATGGTTAGCATGAAATTTTCAAATAGCCATGTGTAGGGTGCAAGATTTGTTATGGTAACCCAGGATAGTTTGCCTCCCCCACCTGAGTATGTAGAGTCCCAAGCATGTACTTTCTCGTTGTCATGGTAACCCAAGATAGTTCGCTTCTCGCCCCTCCACAATTGCACATATTACTGCACGGGTGCCAACCTGGTCGCCAGCTGCAGATCTCAGAATTCAGACAACAGCACCTGCATTACATCAGAGAGTTCACTAATGAGCAAAACAAGATATTGCATATATATGTTATGTTAATCAGTGTAAGTTTTATTATCTCCCTCTGTGGTGCTTTCCTTTGAGTTCACTTCATAGCAGGGTTCCACTGTGTCAGTCCCCATTTGATTAGCATTGGTGTCCTGGAGCTCCCACCATGGTAATACTGCACTTTCATTAAAGCTAATGATTTCACTTGCTGAGTGTTGTGCCTCGCCCTGGGGAAACTGCACCTGCTTTTTGCTCTTAACACTATAACTTAAAAATCAAGTCAAAATGATCTATTTATGAAAAATGACCTTTTCTGTATCATGATGTATTTAAAGTCTAGGTTTTGATGTTTAAATTTCTCTACTTGTCATCCCACTGTTTTAAAATACCTACATGATTTCCCTCAGATTCCCTAAACATAATTAATCTTTGAAGAGAAGAACAGCATAGAAAACCTTAGCCTGAGAGCTATGTATTTGGAGAAATAACAGGATAAACATGAGCAATTTTCTTAAAGGTTATAGATAGGTAAGTGGAAATTATTTACAAATCTTGACTATAATGAAAGAACACTAGTGTGCACAGCATTGTTAATTTATGATAATTTATAGATTTGAGTTACTTTTGAACATTTTGTAGGTTTGCCAACTTTCTCTACTGTATTCCCAGTAAAGATTTCAATCCAGTGCAAGTACTCATATGAAAGATGATGTAGAGACTCTTCTAAAGAGGCTGTAATATGTATACCTGTGCTTTTGCTAGTATGTTTTCCATGCAGAGTTCAATGTATTAAGATGGCCTGTTATCCATAATTTTGTCATTAGAGAAAACGTATTACAGCTAGTTATCATAGACAGTGTTCTTTAAAATCACTCTAAGTAGTTAAACTTTCTGGAACAAGAACAGCCTTCATGAGAACGTGGGTACATATCACCACTCAAAACAAAGGCACATGTGGGTAGAACGTTTTGTTGAATATTTTGAGGATAGGCATGTGTGAGAAAAAAAGATATAAAATGCCATAAAAACAGATGCAGAGAAGATACAGAAACCCATACACAAGCCTGAGCAATCAGTGGGAATGTAGCTCTAAGAAAAACTGAGCAAGAGAGATTCAAGATGACTGTCAAGCAAAGAGGACTTGAGTTTTTGAGTGAAATTTTCCCCTAGTTTCAGAAGAATGTATGCACAGTCTTCATAAATAGAGTTCATCAAAATATCTGATGCCATCATATATTGTTTTCTCACAGACTATCCACAAGCCATCCAAGCCAAAAGAGGTGAGAATACATTTCCAGTTTTAGACAGTTGCCTTCTAAATAGATCTGTAAATTACAATAACCTGTCATCATTCAAAATATTAATTTTCCTGACAGAAAAATATATACGCATGGTCCATAAAATATTTTTTATGCTTTCATTCACTAGATATTTCCCCGAAGTTACTCATTACTTTCATAACTTCCATAGTTCCATTGTTGTTTCTCCTCATTTCCAGACTTAAGTCAGTCTTGTGTTTGCTCCAGGCTGCACTAGCGATGATCACTCTCTTCTCATCAAAGTGCTTGTTTATCCTGCATTTCCTTGGGCAATGTTTATCTTTTCTCTGCTATTAGACTGTGCTTTCCCTGATATTTTGGATTGTTTCCTTCTCACTTGCTCCCAAAGATAGAGGCAGCATATAAAAGCTCTTATTTGCCTTCTTTTCCTATTTTGACTCTTCTTCATTGGCAAAAAGTAATCCAAAATATGAATCTCTACCTGATTCTCTTAAAGAATCCACTGGTGTATTGGGTCTGGCTGAGCTGGAGTTCATTTCCCCACAGTAGCCCTCACAGTGCTGTGCTTTGCATTGGTAGCTAGAAGGATGTTGAGAACACACTAGTGTTTTGGCTACTGCTGAGCACAGCACCAACACTGTAACATTCCTTCCTCAGCTGAGGGCAAGATCCTGGGAGGGGACCCAAGTAGGCCAGCTGACCCAAACTGACCAAAGGGATATTCCATACTATATGACATCAGCTCAGATATAAAAGCTGAGGCAAGGAGCAGGAAGGCAGGCATTCATTATCTCCAATGGCTGCCTGCTGAGAAACCGTCACGCGTGCTGAAGCCCTACTTCTCAGGAGTGGCCGATCATCGCTGCTGATGGGAAGTAGAGAATAAACTGTGCTATCTTTCACTTCGCTTTTGCACGCGCAAGCTTCTGCTTTAGTTTTTGCTTTAAATAAACTTCCTTATCCCAACCCAGGAGTTGTTTTCCACCTTACTCTCTCCCCTGTCTGGCTGGGAAGGGGAGTGATAGAGCAGCTGGGTGGGCACCTGGCGTCCAGCCAAGGTCAACCCACCACAACTGTCATAAAAGATGATCTCTCTATAAGTAATGAGCTTACTGATTTTATTTTTTCTTGTAATCATGTTTACAGATTAGTCCAATGCCTATAGAGGCAAAAGAAGAATTTACTATGTCTTTGAGTAGAAGATGAATGTAAAATTTGCTTTGGTGGGTTTTGGAAGGAAAGGATTAAAAGTGGAAGAATGGAGAGGAGGATGGTTGATTCACTCAAGTGACCTTGCAGCTGGGAATGCCAAGGCCTGGAGAATAACAGTGTGGGAACCCCCATATATTAGACCTACTGCTGTTTATCCTCTGTTTTGAGAAGAATTTCTGTGTAGAGATAACAAAGGTGTTTGGAGAGACTTGGAGGCACTGTCAGAGACATGATTGAGCTCCCTGTTTTAGGAGAGAGATCAAAGCTCAGAGATCATAAAAAGCACAGAGGAGATCACAGCGTTGTGGTAAATGACTCGTGCGTGGGCCCTTGATAAATAGGTGCAAACACAGCCTCGCCACCTGCAGGAATGAACTGAGCCTAATGGTGCCGAGTTCCCACTTGTGTGTCTCTGCCTGGGTGTTGCTTCAGGATCCTCCAGTTAGCAAGATAATGAACTAAATTTACTCTTTGCATTTCAGCCATGGTTTGGTGGTTGTTCCAGCTGCCTGCCTGTGTCGACTCACACAGTGGGTATGCTATTTTAATACTATAGAAAAGGTATTTATGTTGAATAGCATTTGGATTAAAAAGTCAGATAAATAAAGGATAATCTGTTGGTAAAGAGATTAATTATAAAACCCATGCTATAAAATTTATTTTATAGTATAGCACAAAAAGTACTTACATGAAAATACTGTTTTGGAAAAATTGTTATATATGTGTAGACTTGAAAATATGATCTTTACATTTTCATTTTTTTCAGACCTAGTTTCAGAAACTTCGAATAGACTATAGAGTGCAAATGTTTAATTTCTTTTTTCATTTAAAAATGTAAATGTGCTGTGTTTATGATTGTCTGTGAAGAGCTTAGCATATTACTTATAGTATGAAAACTTGGATGTTTCCACATAATCTGAAGTACTGAAGTTGACTGTCCAGTCTAGGAGCATGTTGAGTTGTACAGGCTATGTATTTTGATATTAACATCATCTGAGTTTTCCTTAAGAATGCAGTTTCATGAAAAATTAGTCATCTAAACAAGTACTAATAGATGTCTGGGGATTTCGTTTTGTTTTTAGAATCTAGATTAATAAAGGTTAATGCAGGTTTTTCTACTTCATTTGAATTTTGAATGCAAAGCATCAGGTTTTATTTTACAGTTAGTCACATGATATTCTTATGGTCCCCTTATTTTCTTAATCTTCTCATTAATACCAGCTAGAGCTTGAAAAGAGAAAATTGCTTAGTATTCCTATATTGTTGATGATTAACTCAAAAATATACATGGCCTATGGGGGAAGGAGTGTCACGAACATATTTTATAGCCTGTGAGGTTTTGTTTCACTATCATGAACATTGTGTTACATGGCACCCTGATGACCTTCATAGTGTTACAAAGTTAGTATAAAACCACACAACTGTTAAACATTCATGATCTATCAAACTGATTATCCTTAGCAGATACTTACATCTTTTTTCTCCTTCTCACTCCTCATGACATCCCACTCTTAAGGGGAAGGAAGCACTCCTTTAGTAATCTTTCCTCCTAACATTAAAAACAAATGTGTATATTTAAATGAAGTTTTTTCTTACCAGGCCTCATAACAACTTTACCCTCTTCTAAAAGCAGTTCAGAGATGGGCTTTAAACTAGATTTGGTGGAGGAAGGGGATGCTCTATTGGGCATCAGTAAGGAAGCAGGAAAAACCAGCACTTTAGGGAACAGCAGGGAACCTGTAAATCGTCCCAGAGGAATTAGGGAGGGCTCCTCCCAAAAGTTGAAGAGCCCCATAGCCCAGCTGAAGTGACTCTACACCAACTTACACAGCATAGGAAACAAGCAAGAGGAGTTGGAAACCCTGGTGCAATTAGAAAACTATGACATAATTGCTGTCACAGAAACATGGTAGGATGAGTTACACAACTGGAACACGGCAATTGAAGGCTACAAGTTTTTCAGAAGAGAAAGGCCGAGAAGGAGGGGCGGGGGTGTTGCGATCTATGTTAAGGAAGGGACAGATTGTGAAGAGCTCCCTCTGAGAAATAGCCACAAACAGGTTGAGAGCCCGTGGGTAAAAATCAAGGACCAGGCCAATAAAGGACACCTGGTGGTGGGGGTCTACTACAGGCCGCCTGATCAGGGGGAGCCTGCTGATGAGACCTTCTTGCTTCAGCTTCAGGAAGCATCATGATTGCAGTCCTCCTGATGGGGGATTTCAACCACCGGGACATCTGTTGGGAAAGCAATACAGCTGACTGTAAGCATCCAGGAGACTCCTGGAGTGTGCGGAGGACAACCTCCTGGTCCAGGTATTAGACCAACCAAACAGAGATGAGGCGTTACTGGACCTGGTGCTCACCCATGCAGATGAACATTAGAGATATTATGATTAGAGGCAGTCTGGGCTGTAGTGACCATGCCTTAGTGGATTTTGTGATCTCAAGGAACATGAGGCTGGTGAGGAGCAAAGTCGGGACCCTGAACTTTGGAAGAGCAAACTTTCATCTGTTTAAGGACTTGGTGAATGAGATCCCCTGGGAAACTGTCCTTAGGGACAGAGGGGCTGACCAGAGCTGGCAGCTCTTTAAAGTCACTTTCCTCAGCGTGTAAGAGCTCTCCATTCCCACATGTAAGAAATCAAGCAAGGCAGTCCAGAAACTGGCACGGCTGAGCAAGGACCTGCTCCTCACATGAGAAGTAAGAGGGAAATGCCCAGCCAGTGGAAGCAGGGAGAGGTGACCTGGGAAGAGTACAGGGATGCAGTTCAAATGTGTAGGGATGGGATCAGGAAAGCCAAGGCACAGCTGGAACAGGACTTTGCAAGGGATACAAAGAATAATAAGAAGGGATTCTATAAGTACATAGGTCAGAAAAGAAACACCAAGGAGAGTGTACCCCTGCAATAAATGAGAAGGGAGAACTGGTGGCGATTGATATGGAGAAGGCTGAGGTCCTCAATGAGTTCTTTGCCTCACTCTTCACTTGTGATCAGGCTTCCCTGTGGGGAATCTTGGCTAGACCGAGACCCCTAATATAGAACGAAAAGCTGACTGAGAATAGAGGCCTTGGTCCTGACAACATGCACCCTGAGAAGAGGAGAAAATCATCAGGAGAACAAGAACACTGTCCCGTGAGAACAAAGATACTGTCCCATGAGAACGAGGACTTATTTTGAACAGTGACTGAGAAAAATATAAACATCAAAGGAAAACAAGAACAGATGTGCAGAAATGTTGTGAGAAAGTAGAACTAAGAAAGTCCAGCTAAAATCCACCTATTAGCTGTAAGAATTGTAGTTTGTGTATTTAAATTGACTTATCTGTGTAATATACGTATGCCTAACGAGATGTGTTTAAAGGACTGTAAACTGCAGCGCTGGGCTGCTACTGCTTCCTTTTTCTTTCCAATAAACTTTCTTGCTGAATATTATGTGTCGCAGTCCGTTCCAACAGCAACACTTCCCCATCTATAAAGTCCCTGAAACTCTAGCTGGGGGTTGGGGGAGCAAAGTCCCTCCCACTATAAGCAAAGATCAGGTTCAAGATCACTTGATGAGCCACACTGCCATGGGCAGGGATGCCATTCACTAGACCAGGTGGCTCAGGGCCCCATCCATCCTGGCCTTGAAAACTTCCAGGAATAGGACATCCACAATTTCCCTGAGCAATCTGTTCCAGTGCCTCACCACCCTCTGAGTAAAGAATTTCATCCTGACATCTAATCTAAATGTCTCCTCTTTTAGTTTAAAACCATTCCCCCTTGTCCTATCAGTATCTGCCCATGTAAAAAGTCTCTCTCCCTCTTTTTATAAGACCCCTTTAAGTACTGGAAGGCTGCAATGAGGCTGTCTCAGCCTGTCTTTGTAGTAGACGTGCTCCTTTCCTCTTATCATCTTTGTGGCCTCCTCTGGACCCACTCTAACAGATCCATATCTTTCTTGTGCTGAGGACTTGAGAGCTGGATTCAGTACTTCAGGTGGGGTCTCGTGAGAGCAAAGTAGAGGGGCAGTCACCTCCTTCAACCTGCTGGCCACGCTCTTTTTGATGCAGCCAAGGACATGGTTGGCTTTCTGGGCCATTGATGCCTGAAAAACCAGAAAATAACTCTCTAAAACTCTTTTGAGTATTAGAAAGCAAAAAGCGCTCATTTATTGCAGCATACTGGATGCACAGGAATATTTTCCAAAGTGTGTGTACTGAACTACATAGGTGTTACAATTTTATACTCTCATCTAATTACAATATTTGGACATTACCTCATTTATTACACCCACTTCCAAAAACGTCCCTCCCATAGTAACACCCTCAGTCCACCTCTGACACCCTTCCTGAATTTGAATCAAAGGTCTCGAAGACCACTATCTTCATCTTCTCTTCATCTTCATCTCCTCTGACCCAGTATCATGCCTTATGGAATGGTTTCAAGGCTCCTGAGCAGCTTTGACTACTTATATCAAGTGTTATATCTCTTTCTCAGTACATTTTTACAGATTGAGAACTCTTCACCTTGTTAAAATCCCTTGTCTGTTGAAATTCTTAACAAAGAATGTTAAACAGCATTTTTAGAAATCTTGTAAAAAGGTACTAGCAAGCTAAAGGCACTAACAAGCTATACTAAAACTTATATAATATAGATTTTAAGGCATCATATTGCCTCTTTAGAGACTGAAAAGGATTTCATCCTAAGTCTCTACTACTTATTATTGAATCATAAAGATGAACAACTACTACAACATTGAATCATACAGCAAGCCAGTATGCAAACACTGTTGATATATACTGTATATAGTATGAACAGGTGTTTTATCCAGGTCCAATTTGGTAACCATGAAGTAAGTTTGTGGCAGATATCTCCAAAACCCAAAGAGATACCTTCAAGGGTTACCTGATGTAGAATATGAGTTTGTTTCCAAATTTCGGCAAGATCCATAGTAATTCTTCTGCTTTGATGTACATAGGTACAACAACTGGTGTTTATAACAATACACATGCCCACTTCTGAGGCTAGTAAAAGATTGAGAGCCATTCTGTTCTGCAAAACTACATGAGACAAACCATGGACTTCTTCTTGTAAGGATCTGAAGTTTGATTCTCAATATGTTCAATAATGGCTGAAAAGTTGACAATCTTTTTTTCTACTTCACTTACTCCTAAAGAAGGAATAAGAGCTCTAACAAAATCGTCAAAGGCTATGGGACGTTCAACAAGGGGATTATTGGATCTTTTTATTCTCTTTACATAAGTTCTTATCCACCCACCTTGTTCTTTAATTTGACTGAATATCATTATGTTCAGGATTACAGTCCCAAGAGCACAGGCCTGATCACTGTCAAGGGGCAAAACTTTCCATGCTTCATTCTTACTTATCCAATACTATCCTGAACCCTGCAAGGGAATCATTCTCCAGGGTATTTGTGCCATTCCCTTTATAATTTCTGGTGTTAATCATGACTTAGTTTTATGACAATACGAAGGGAGAATGATCTTTCCCATGGCATTAACAATTATGCAGGGAACTGTGTAGTTTTCTTGATTAGGAATTAAGCTGCGCAGGGTTATGGGTAGGAAGGCCTTAGTGACCCATCCCCACCATCCAGATGTGAAAACTCCTGAGTGGTCCTGGAGTTCAGGTACCTCACTGAAACTTGTCCCATTCATTAAGATACCAATCAAAGGCCAGCTTTTATCCTTACCAATTGTTGGCATTTGAGTACAAATCCAACAGTCATTTTTATGAACAATATTGGATACATTTTGGACAAGAGTCAAATGAAAATTCTGGTTCCAAACTTGATTCATGGTTTCCGGCAATACACACAGAAAGAATAATTTAAACATTTTCCTTTATCTTTATCTGCAATGGTCCCTGTTGTTCCACTTGCCCCAAGTGCAGAGGCCTTCTTAACTCTGGAGTAGCGAATCCAGGATCCTTTGCCACCAACCTTGACTGCAGTGAGGGACTCCTCCCAAGTTCTGCACTTTTCAATATTTGTATGGTTTTAAAACAGGCTTGCTTTCTTTGCTTTTTGTCTTTCCCGTGATTACTTGATGCCTTTCCACTTAGCTTGCAGGGGGTTGCTGTCCCACCATTTAACGTAGACCCAGTCCCTGGGCTGGAACGGATGGACAGGAGTGTCCAATCCTATGTATCTGGATGTCATGATGAATCTCTGTAGTTTTTGCAAAGTAGAGCCTAAAGCCATTAAATAATTTTGCAAATCAATTTTCCCCTTATGTAAATATAGGACTCGTAAGGACTTATATTGTCCCTGCGTCTTGGTTCTATGAGAGGGACTGGACTTTAATAGTATAAAGTGACTGACTGCTAGTCACAAATTTATAGGCCAGCTAAAAGTTCACATCCAACTTCAAAAGCAGGGTGTGTGTTTGCAGTTTGGTGCAACACCAAAACAGCACCCTGGCACCACCAATCGTTCATCTTGCAACAGATTTAAGTCTTATTGGGGTAGGAAATCCTGCCACAGTCCACCCCTTGACTGCAAGTCAATCATCTTTACCTCATGAAGTGGTACTGCAGGTACCTCTTGCCTTCATGCTGTAAAAGCGTCCTCTATATATGTGTATGTTGTCATAACAAAATAGTGATAAAAATCAGTTAACATCACCTCATATGTTGGGTTAGGTACACCCACATATATATGTGTCTGTAACGAACACCAACAAAACAGCAGCATCACAATAACAGAGTATCACATTAAAGCAAGCCAGGGTATTCATTGCAGTGGCAACAGTTTCCAGTCTGAAGAAGTCCCGGTCCAGGTCTCCCCGTACGGGCCACCACTGTTGCCGCTGTATTTTGGTGCTGAAAAAATATCTCCAGAGCAGTTAATTAGGGGTGAGATAAGAAAGGGTTTATTCTGCCAAGGCAAGATGTTACAGGACGCGCGCGCAGGCCGTGCCTGAGAGGTTACATTTTATAATACCATCCATCCAATCCCAGATGTGTCCACCCTGTGGCCTTTACTCTGGTCCGCCCCGGGTCCATCCCCTTGAAACGGGTCTGGGGTGTATTTCAGGACCCCCCATTCATCCCATCTTCACCATCATCAGAGCACAAAGGGTACATAGTTACCTAATTCTTGACTGTATTCTGTGGTTTAGGCCTTGATATGCTGTTCTGCCAACAATCTAGACCTTGCCTTGACAAAAGACTAAACATTTCTATTGGATTTGGGGCTATGAGTGATATAGGGAGCATAGAATGGGGTAAGAGGGTTAAGGAATGTATAAACAAAGGTGCTAGAGAAAGGGAAAGGAACAAGGGACAAAAGGGGGGGGGGAGGTTGCTGCTTTTAAAATCTACTTCCACTACTTATAAAACTTACAAGTCTTACAAATATTAGAAAAATAAAAAAACATTAGGGGCTTAAGGCATCAAATGCTTAGTCTAAAATACATAAATTCTACGGTTAATAATTTCTAATAAAGTACTTAATTTTATGGCTACACTGGGAGAAAACATACAGATATAAACATTGCAAATTATATAAACAATCAATGCAGCAAAAAACAGTATGAGTTTTCAATTCTGTTGCCGTATCATCTTCTTATGGAACACCTGTAAAAGGAGAAAAATCAGTCCCACTTAGACCTGTTTAAAAGAGGACACTACCCATTGTGGGAACAAGTTAAGTGAGCAGCACCTGCATTCAGTTAATTAGAATCAAAAGGGAGTGTTTCCAGCCTTGGAACTGAGAAGGAGTGTGTGAATCAAAACACTGAGTTTGCAAAAAGTCCTGGGAATTCTAGTTAACTGAATGACAACACCAGGTGCTGTTTACCAAAGAACCCTAATAAAGGGGAAACGCAGAGAGAACTCTGTGGAGAATCTTGAAAACCAAATCATGGTGTATGTGCAGCCTCATTTCTTCATTGTCTATATTTGGTGACCCCGACGTGATATGCATTACTGGAGTTTTTGACAACCATGACCCTATGGGGGTAACAGAGTTAGTTCTGCCTGGAAAAAGTCTGTCTCTGCTTGAATTCATTCACTGCAAATGGGGCCCCGTGTGAGGCTTTTTTCTGTACCGTGGTGAACGCATGACCTGATGGCTGAGTAAAAAAAGAAAAAAAAGAGAAAAAAAGGAAGTTTTTCTTGTGGTCACAGTTCTATTAAAATAGAGCACAGCAGCACCTGTTGAACAAGGAGTCACGGGGTTGTGTTATAAATGGGATAGACTGCTTCTATTGAACATGAGTTGTATTTTCAAGTTTTGCAGCAGATAGCAATCATCCTATTAAAATGGGACAGCAGTGTCTGCTGGATGGAAAAACCGTGGGGTCATGTAGCATAATGGGGCAAGGGATCTCCCAAGGACATAGGATTTGTTCAAAGATTTTGCAACAGATATTGCCTACAGCGGGACACAGGGTTATGGGTGAGCAATTGGAACATTTACTTTTATGCATGCTTTGCAACTGTTGAGTAACAGCCTGATATAGGGACAAAGGAACTACCCGCTCTTTTGGACTTGTTAGATGACCTCTCTGGGGAGAAAGAAAGATATATTACCTGCTGCTTCTATCGGTGCTGCTGATCAGCCTGGTTTATATTCCCTGCTGATGGGGGCTTTAGGACCTCCGGGGAGGGGGGTCTGTCTTCTACCTTTACTCGTGATAATCTCCCTCTGGTGGGGGTCTGTCTCCTGCCTTTAATCACACTAATTTACCTTTGGCGGGGGATCCCCCCCATCCTTAATCATGGCGCTTTTCACGAAACATAACTGCTTTTGGCTGCAATCCGCTCCGCGCCAGGGTCGCACCGCCCAGTGCCGCTGCAAGGATGCTGTGGTGGGCAGGGGTGCCCTGGTGGCAGGGAAACTTGGGCGGCAGTGGTGACGGTAGCAGTGGCGGCGGCAGGGGCAGCTGGAAAAAGCACCCGACCGCCCCCCCCCTCCCCCCACCGCGTGCCACCGTGGCAGCCCCCCCTCTCTCTGACCCTCAGAGCTCCGCAGCGCCGGTGGCCAAAGTCAGTAAGAAGAAGCTGAACTCCAACCATGAAAAAAAAACAACAAAAAAAACGAAAGAAGGAAAAAACCACAAATGTATCAGGAACAGTGTGGCCAACAGGTCCAAGGAAGTGATTCTTCCCTTGCACTCAGCGCTGGTGAGGCCACACCTCGAGTACTGTGTCCAGTTCTGGGCCCCTCAGTTCAGGAAGGATATTGAGGTCCTGGAGCAGGTCCAGAGGAGAGCAACTAGGCTGGTGGACTCAAGCACAAGTCCTATGAGGAGAGGATGAGGGAGCTGGGGCTGTTCAGCCTGGAGAAGAGGAGGCTCAGGGGAGACCTCATCACTCTCTACAACTACCTGAAAGGAGGTTGTAGCCAGGTGGGAGTTGGTCTCTTTTCCCAGACAACTATCAGCAAGACAAGAGGGCATGGTCTTAAGCTCTGCCAGGGGAGGTTTAGGTTAGATATTAGGAAGAATTTATTTACAGAGAGGGTAATCAGACATTGGAATGGGCTGCCCAGGGAAGTGGTGGATTCTCCGTCCCTGGGGGTTTTTAAGACAAGACTGGATGTGGCACTCAGTGCCATGGTCTAGCAACCGCAGGGGTAGTGGACCAAGGGTTGGACTTGATGATCTTGGAGGTCCCTTCCAACCCAGCTGATTCTATGATTCTATGATTCTATGATTCTATGAAGAATGAACACACAGCATTGCAACCATTGAATCTATTTGATAATTTAAGTGCCTATAACTTTGTATTGTAAGTCTTGTTCCTGGTAACTTTAAAAAGGGAAGTTATTTATACAGTGTGTTTTGTGCTTTAAAAAGTCCTATGTACATGTGTACAATTAGATACATACACACACACACACACGCCATACACGAGATTTGAAGAAAAAAGTTAAGAATAATACTAAAATTGATGAAAAAATGTTAAAACTTCAAATTGATTTATGTCAGATTATTTGTTTTAAAATATGTACATGAAGATTGTTTTGTGTTTAAATTTTGCTTGAAAATACAACTGATAGAAAATAATGTAAAAAAAAAAAAGAAAAAAGGGAAAAAAACTAAAAAAAAAAGAAAAAAGAAGGAAAGGGAAAAAAGGAAAAAAAAGAAAGTAAAAAACCCAAACAAACAATAAAAAACCCCAAAACCATAAATGTAATCTTATTACCTGTGCCTATCCCAGGTGAAAGAATTGTGTACTCTGTATTAAAAATCATACTTTTAAAACAAAAAAGGGGGAATATGACACCCCAAGTAGACAAAGCTGTATTTACCCTTAAATTTTTGAATTTGGATCAATAAGTATTGTACAAAAACTCTCATGAAGATGCCCTATGGCAAGGTCTAGTCGAGTTGTTGGCATGGGGAAGGGGGAATGTTTGTGTTCTGTCATCCACAGGACCCCACTGGCTTCCAGCACGTTTGGTAAATTCTAATGAGTTGGACGGACCTGACACACAATCTGATTCCACAGATGCAGAGTCTGTCCCTCAGAGACTCTCAGGAGGAGACCAGTGAATGCTGAGCAGCGCAAGACCTGCCCGGATATCACATTGGGAAGACACTGTTCTAGGGATAATTCATTGTGTCTACTAACTTTTACTAACTGGAATAATGACTCAGTCATGGTGTGTACCTCTCACTCATATGCCTTCTTGGCCACACCTGACGTTCTGATTAGTGTTACTGTCAATACATTTAACATCACTGTAAGTAATCCTTATTATTTTAGTTGTATCACAAATCAAAATGTATCCACTCTTACTTTATCATTAATAATTCTGATGCCTTTGAATTTTTAGGATTTTTACCTTTTGTAGATTTTAATGCAGCCGTATAGTCTATCACACTTTAGAATAGTAGTTAACACTTACTAAACCCTATTCCCCCATTTCATATTGAATTTTCTAAATTCTTTAGGCTTGTTTAGGCTTCTTTCAAGGTAGGACTGTAGTAAACACCTTCTGTTTAAGAACATTTGCACCCCAGGCCTGAACAACAAGATACCATCATAGTCAAAGCAACCTTCAAGCCCGGAACATTGGAGAAGCTCCAAAGACAGTATGTGCTGTGAAGAAGAGGAAGATGAGGAAGAAAGGGGTCTTGGGACCTCCGGCTCAATTTCCGGGGAGGCGTGCCTGGGAGGCAGATTCCGTGAGGATCTCAGATTAGACCATAAATGGTGGAATCCCTGGACACGGGTGTGCGTGCCTTTGTACTCCTCGCGCCAGAAGGCCTTTCATTAAAGAGCCGTTCTCTATCTTATCTCTACTAAATTTGCCTGGAGTTTTTTTCTGCTCCTGATTTTAAGGCAACAATTCCCATGCGCAAAAGAGCCGAAATGTGGTTCCCAGTGAACCTAATCAGAAGCTGGGAGGATGATGCAGGAAACAGTAAATTAATGAAACTGTTAACACAATCAAGAAATCATTATCATTGGATGGCTAATTGCTTTTATCATCTCTGCAGTAATCATGGCAGCTACTGCAGCTGTGGCTACTGCTGCATTGGCCCATTCAGTGCAGGCCATGCATACAGTGGCCAGTGTATTGGGTAATATGTCAGCATCAATAGCAGATTTTTTAATAATTTGTCTGTTTTTAACATTTCGAGTCCTCTGGAAACACATCGGACAAACCCAAAGTCAAGAAGCCCAGGTCCTGGCCCTCTTTGCAATGAACCCCACGTGTCAAAACAAAAAAGGAGGAGATGTGGGAACAAGTTAAGTGAGCAGCACCTGCATTCAGTTAATTAGAATCAAAAGGGAGTGTTTCTGACCTTGGAGCTGAGAAGGAGTGTGTGAATCAAAACACTGAATTTGCAAAAAGTCCTGGGAATTCTAGTTAACTGAATGACAACACCAGGTGCTGTTTACCAAAGAACCCTAATAAAGGGGAAACGCAGAGAGAGCTCTGTGGAGAATCCTGAAAACCGAATCATGGTGTATGTGCAACCTCATTTCTTCATTATCTATACCCATCTGGCAGTGATTTAATAATCAAACTAACAGTAAAAGAAGACAACAAAATACAATAAAACTTATTTCAACCTTAACAACACAACTAAATTTAGAGTAGCCATCCATCCTTTTGGGGCCCTTTCAGTTTTAGATAAAAATAGTTTTTGTCAGATGGTCGTGGTTTGACTTTGGGCCGGATTTTAAAACTCCCATAAATTTGATAACAGGCGAGAGAAGCTTCACACACAGACAACGCATATTCGACATGGGGAAATAATATTAAAATTTATTGCTAACAGAATAGAAACTATAGAAACTAAAGAGCAGATAAATACACAGTATTAATACAATTTCTACCACCCCTCAGTCTCCTCCCACATCAGTCCAGGAGAAAAACCTTCAGGGCGATAGCTAAAGTCTCTCTCTTTCATCAGGGTATGGGGGGTCTTCTGCACCCCCCACCAGCTGCTCGGCCTCCACCGAGAGCTCCTCTATGGGCTGTAAGGGGACACTTACTTCACCATGGCCTTCACTACGGGTTACAGGGCATTAAAGCTTTTGAGTCTTTTTCCCTGTTACGTGGATGGTCCCTCCCAGGGGGTAAGGTTAGGGGACTCCTCCAATTCCGGTCCATTCTTCCTCCCGGGTCACAGGATTCTGGGTTTCAGCTCAGTCTCTTATACCCCGATAATTTTCATTAAAGTCCTTACCCAGAAAGCCTGCTCGGTTTGGCTTCTCTCTCAGTTGAAGGCATCAGCTTGCCTGCAATGTGGCGGGGGAAGGGGCCAGCCCCGCATTCCTCAGTCTGGCCACCCTGGTCCAAACCTCACGCAGGGCACCTCCGGGCCCCCTCGTCCCGTCTCTCTCTAGCTGCTTCAGTCCGTGTTGCAGCTGCTGCTGTTGTGGGTCCACAGGGGCTTGCTCCGGGCCAGGGCCAGACAGCCCCAGGCCATTGCTGCTGCTCTGGGCAGCTTTCTTCCCACTCTCTGGAATTCTTCTGATCTCTGCATCACGACCGCTGCTGCCCCCGCTTGCAGTGGGGGGAAACGGCGGGGAAACCCCCTCTGGCCAGGACCGTGGAGCCCAGGGGACCCCCTCCGAATTCGGGGCCTTAGATCCAAACCACTACACAGATCTGCACATGCTGTTAAAGCTTTCTGATTTTTTATCTCAGTTTGGATTCCCAAAGTCTGAATCATATATACAGATTGTGTACACACCACCTTTGGAAGCCACAAGCCGATCTAGAGCCACTCAATTCTATCTGACTGCCTTTGGAAGGTGTCCTAGTTAGAGCAGCCGGGACCAGTTCATCACTGTGTGGGTGTAACCCAAACTGTGTATTCTACACCCTCTATGTCATTTCCCAGGAACTGTTAACAATAGATCATTTGCAGCAGCTGCCCAGAGCACACCTGACCCCTAAGGCTATAAGCTGGGTGTTAAAAAGCCTATGAGATAGGAAGATGTTCCTATCCTCACACCAATGATTCAGGTGTGATAACTCCCCTCTGGGGAGTCATTAGTACCTCCACACCCAGCCTGAGGGGTCATGTCTGCTAACGGGCCACCAAGGATTCCACAGTCAACCATTGTGGAACTCCCTGTCCTGGGGGAGGGAGGTACTGGGCATTCCCACTCGAACCTGAGTGTATATAATCTTGGGGTCTTGGGACTTCTGGTAGGACTCTAGAGGAGGACCAGAACCTCGACCGGACTGCAACCACCACTCTCGACCAGACTGCAATCACCACTCTTGACCAGACTGTGATCACCACCCTGCGACTGGCACTCTCACCAACAGGTTTTTCTCCCCTTTTACTTTGGACTCGGGGGACCACGTGGGGCTCAGCACGGGGGCAAACGAACACCATTCTGTTCATGCCCCAGGGTGCTGGGTTATACATCTGGGTTTTGTGGGTTAAAATCAATTGTTTTTCCATCTAATTGTATTATTGTATTATTGTTTATTAAATTGTAATTCTGATTTATAATCTCTTGAGTTGGGTTCATTTCTCCTGCCGGTTTACCTTTAAACCAGCACAGAAGGCTAGTAATTTCATTTTACAATAGTTTTTTCTAATTCAGGCACTCCTAACCCTAACCATGATAGGAGCCCTCTCACAAACTTGTCCTTCTTGTTTACTTACCCCTCGAGTATTTGAAGCTATGTTTGCTATTATAAACAAGGTCCTGCTTAGGATGGTTGACTAATCCGGGTACAAATGGACATGTTATAAACCATATTCTGCAAACACAAAAGATAAATCACTTAACGTTCATTTCTGATTCCATTATGGCTTTATCTGCAGTGAGCTTACTGCTCTGTTCTTCTTCCCTATGTCTTGTTTACTTCTTCTCTGACATGAGATCTCATCTCAGGAATTCTAATCAAAGCCCAAAAGCTTTCTGTCCTGATGCATCAGATGGTAAAGCCCTTGTCTTGATTACCACATTTGTAGTTGTTCTGGCATATCCCATCATTCATTTACTATCTCGTACGAAACTGCTCCAATCCCAATCTGGATTCTCCAGAATCATGTCCTTCAGACCTGGTCTATTGGAATAAGTTTCCCTGATAATCTGCAGTCTTGTTCTGGCACATTGTTAGTTCATGTTGAGGACAGAAACATGGCAGGATTTACAACCAGTGGCCCCCTCTTTTGTTCGAGTACTGTTTGTACCATATGAGGTACATACACAATGATGATTAATATAACAGTGGCTGCTACAGCCCCCAGACACACAGGCCATCCTTGACTAATATTGTCCAATTGCTTTAAGAAGTCAGTTTGCTATGATTTTGACAATTCCCACATCATTTCCTGGCTTAAATATTGTATCCCAACCATCAAGAATCTAAACTCAATTGCAATCATAGACTTAATCCTTATTAGCCACTGCCCACCCCATGAGTCTCAAGGAGTGGAGTATGGTCACTCATTAATATCCCAGAAACTCGAAAACACTCCTACAAAATCCAGGCACTGAACATCAGCAGCAGAACTTCGCTGTTTCAACACACAGAAAGCATTATGTGAATAGTTCCAAATATTTCACGACATTATTTCTAAACAGCGACTGGGATAAATAATGAACTCATAAAATGAAACTTACAGCACAAGAATAAAACAAACATATCTTGGCTCCCCCACCCTTTTCCCGGCTGCTGCCGCCTGGCCTGGGCAGCTCGCAGGCAGGAGGAGGGGAACAGCAAGGGCAGTAAGGCCGGTCAGCACTTCCACTTAACCTCTTCGTAGATGAAATATCGAGGCCATTACGAAGCTCAACACAGGTCGTCACAAATTACAATATCCAGTAAACTTATAAGAACTTGGTACTAAAATACTTCAGTGGATCTTCTGGTACACTGACCAGTTATCTCCACTTTAATTCCCCCAGAACTGAGTTGGAGTACAGAGGGCAGCAGCACTTATCACAGGCTGCAAGCCTGGAGCACAACCTGGAATACACAAGGGTTAACACAGATAGTCTTTTATTATTCACCCTTTTATTTTGCTTTCTTTTTCCCTAAACTAAATCTGTAGGTAGGTAAGGCCCCTTGATGCCTTAAATACATATTATATAGAGTTTAGTATATCTTTTAGCACTTTTAGTAGCACTTTAGCTAAGTATCTTTGTGTTGAATTTCTGAAAATAATGTTTAACTTTCTTGTCAAGTATTCCAACGGATAAAGACTTTTAGAACATCTTGTCTGTAGAAGATGTACTTAGAAAAAAAGACATAACGGCTTGATATAACCGAGTCAAAGCTATTCAGAGACCTCAGAAATCTTGAAGCTGTTCCAAGGACAGAGATTATGACGAAGAGTAGGATGAGGATGAAGGGGTGGTCTTCTGCAACCTCCAACTCAAATTCAAGAGGTGTGTTGAGGGTAGTACTAAGGGAAGGATGGTTTTGGAAGTGGGTGTAACAGTAATCTTTTACTAAAGGCGAAAACAATGAAAGCACACAGACAAAATCTCTATTTAGTATAGCTCTGATAAACTGTTTCAGCCACTTGAAAATTCGGCCCAATACATCCGTATCACAGCACTTGAAACAAAGCCTTTGAGGGGGTAATAAATACCTTTCAATGTCAACATGACCTGAACCAGGAGAGTGGAGGCAGGGCTGCCCCCTCCCTTGCACAAAGCTGCGGCAGCAGCAGCCTGATGACCGACCCGCCGCCCCCCCTATTCTGGCCCCCACTGGGAGCTGGCAAGCCGCGGGGGAGAAGGGGGTGGCTACGTCTCCTTACAGGCTCTGCCGGCGACGAAACTTTTTATGAGATGTTTGTATGTTTGTTATGAGATCAAATTCCTTCAGGACTACACTGCACGAGCCAGTAAAAAGCAAGATTCTCAGTAACACGAAGTCTTGAGCTAAACATTCTCCTTCATCAAAAGCTACCTCCTTAAAAACCTGACAGAATACACAAAATACAAACAAAATACACCATACCCACAACCCATAGCTTAACAAAGCGTTTGATACACTTTATATGCACTTTTTCTCCCTTTTTGTTAGGAAAAGCACTTTGCGTGCCCCGATACCTTGAACTTAATTCTATTTTCTCTTAGCAGACGAAGTCGATTGATTTACATGGAATCAAAGCTCCATTCCGCTGTGTCTCTCCCCCTTTTCCCACTCAGCTGTGGCGGACCCCCACCCCACCCCACGCTGCCCGCGGCAGCACGGAGGCTGTGGCTGGCCTCGGCCCCCCTTCTCGCTTTCTCCGCGGCTGCGTCTCCCCCACCCTTTTCCCGGCTGCTGCCGCCTGGCCCGGGCAGCTCGCAGGCAGGAGGAGGGGGACGGCGAGGGCAGTGAAGCCGGTCAGCGCTTCCGCTTAACCTCTTCATGGACGAAATATCGAGGCCGTTACGAAGCTCAACACAGGTCGCCACAAACAATGTCGTTGCAAACAAACATCTAACACACATCAAATATTCCAAATTCACTACAAACATACGATTGCATTTAACACTCTTACGACAAATGAAAACCCTATAGCACAACACACACAGCGTTCTCACAAGACACAATAACAAACAGACAAACAGTTACTGCAATAGGTATACCAAAACCAAGTGAGGGAGGCCCCGAAACAAACCAAAACCAAGTGTGAATCAATCCTAGGGTGGGTCTCAGACACACACACCCCACCTCCACCTAAAACAGAACCAAAGGGTACCCTACTCCCCTTTTCCTTGCACACAGCTGTCGCATGGTGATTTACGGGTGGGAGATTACCAAAACCGAATGCAAAGCACTTGCCCCAAGACAAAAAATGCTTCAGTTTCTAAAACCAAGAAAGAGTGCTTTTTTACCTTAAATTCAGGGTCGAGTTCGGAGTATTAGAAAGCAAAAAGCATGCCGGATGCACAGGAATATTTTCCAAAGTGTGCGTACTGAACTACATAGGTGTTACAATTTTATACTCTCATCTAATTACAATATTTGGACATTACCTCATTTATTACACCCACTTCCAAAAACGTCCCTCCCACAGTAACACCCTCAGTCCACCTCTGACACCCCTCCTGAATTTGAATCAGAGGTCTCGAAGACCACTATCTTCATCTTCTCTTCATCTTCCTCATCTCCTCTGACTCAGTATCATGCCTTCTAGAATGGTTTCAAGGGTCCTGAGCAGCTTTGACTGCTTATATCAAGTGTTATATCTTTCTCAGTACATTTTTACAGATAGAGAACTCTTCACCTTGTTAAAATCCCTTGTCTGTTGAAATTCTTAACAAAGAATTTTAAACAGCATTCTTAGAAATCTTGTACAAAGGTACTAGCAAGCTAAAGGCACTAACAAGCTATACTAAAACTTATATAATATAGATTTTAAGGCATCACTGTGAGCACACACTGCCACCTCGTGGTGAGTTTTTCATCAACCATCACCCCCAAGTCCTTCTCAGCAGGGCTGCTCTCGATCCATTCATCCCCCAGCCTGTATTGATAGTGTGGGTTGCCCCAATCAAGGTGCAACACCCTGCACTTGGACTTGAAATTCATGAGGTTCCCATGGGCCCATTTCTCAAGCTCATCCAGGTCCCCCTGTATGGCATCCTGTCCTTCTGTTGTGTTACCTGCAGCACTCAGTTTTGTGTCATCTGCAAACTCGCTGAGGGTGCACTTGATCTCTCTGCCTATATCATTGATAAAGATCCCAAGACAGATCCCTGAGGGACACCACTCATCCCTGGCCTCCACCTGGACATAGAGCCACTGACCACAACTCTCTGGCTCCATCCATCCAACCAATTCCTTATCCACTGAATAGTCCATCCTTCTGTGAGACACTGGATTAGTATATTAATTATTGACTTGGACCAACTCAAGTGGGGGGGGACAGGGAAGGGACAGGTTGAATTTCACGAAGGTGAGGTGGTACCCTGCCTCTATCCAGCCCCTTGGGCTGCCCTGGAGCAGCTGTCAGTCACTGGACACTGGGAGCACTCCCCCATGCTACACCCCCTGGAGCCCCTAATGCAGCCTTAGATTAGCTAACATATCAGGAGCACTGCCCCTCACCCTGCCCCGGAGCCCCAGAATGGCCAGTGGGTCAGAAGTCCCACCTGGGAGGGGGTGGTCACAGGGGGACCAGAGCAGATAAAAACAAAGACATGGTCTCCACACGTTTGGACCCTGCCATCTTCTGGAATTCTGGTAGCTGGATCTAGGGATGGTAGCTATAATTCTCTCTTTTTCTCTCCCTTTCTTCTTCTTCTTCTCTTAATCTCCATTCTTAATATTTTGGGTAACTTTAAACTGGGTGTGTTGGATTTTGCTAAGTTGTATGGGTTAGCATGTGCTAAGTCAATGCTTTGTGAAATGCTTTATTTTGGTTGAATGTTGCCCTTTAAACTTTTGCCAAGTTCCCTTAATTTCTAAAGTTTACCAGTAAAAGTTCCTCCTGAGAAAATGTGTGTGGTATCTTTTCCCTCATGCTATCTCAAGGTATTAAAAGAACTGAAGGATCTTTTAAAAAATTCAGTGGGTGAATTTTTGTAGCATTGTATATTTTTAAAGTAAAACTCCTTCGGTGAGCTCGTAGCTAGCCTGGGGTCTCACACCACCAAATCCATGTCTCTCCAATTTGGAGGTAAGGATGTCATGTGAGACCATGTCAAAGGCCTTACAGAAGTCTAGGTAGATGACATTGGTCGAACTTTCCTTATTGACTGTTGCAGTCCATCATAGAAGGCCACCATATTGGTCAGGCATGATTTGCCCTTAGTAAAGCCATGCTGGCTGCCTCAGATCACCTCCTTGTATTTTATGTGCTTTAGCATATCTTCTAAGAGGATCTGCTCCATGATCATCTCAGGCACACAGGTAAGGTTGAGGGGTCTGTAGTTTCCTGGGTCTTCCTTTCCCCCCTTTCTAAAAATAGGAGCAATGTTTCTGTTTTTCCAGTCATCAGAGACTTTACCTGACTGCCATGATTTATCAAATATGATGGAGAGTGGCTTGGTAACAACATCAACCAGTTCCCTCAGGACCCTGTGATGCATCTCATTGGGCCCCATTGACTTGTGGTTATTCAGTTGCATCAAGTGGTCTCAAACCTGCTCTTCACTTACAGTGGGAGGGACTTCGCTCCCCCAACCCCCAGCTAGAGTTTCAGGGACTTGATAGATGGGGAAGCCTGATCACAAGTGAAGAGTGAGGCAAAGAACTCATTGAGGACCTCAGCCTTCTCCATATCAATTGCCACCAGTTCTCCCTTCTCATTTATTGCAGGGGTACACTCTCCTTGGTGTTTCTTTTCTGACCTATGTACTTATAGAATCCCTTCTTATTATTCTTTGCGTCCCTTGCAAAGTCCTGTTCCAGCTGTGCCTTGGCTTTCCTGATCCCATCCCTACACATTTGAACTGCATCCCTGTACTCTTCCCAGGTCACCTCTCCCTGCTTCCACTGACTGGGCATTTCCCTCTTACTTCTCATGTGAGGAGCAGGTCCTTGCTCAGCCGTGCCAGTTTCTGGACTGCCTTGCTTGATTTCTTACATGTGGGAATGGAGAGCTCTTACACGCTGAGGAAAGTGACTTTAAAGAGCTGCCAGCTCTGGTCAGCCCCTCTGTCCCTAAGGACAGTTTCCCAGGGGATCTCAAAGTTCGAGCATATTCCTGAGAACTTCCTGTGGTGGGTCTCAGTCACTCAGCCATGTTTTTTATGAAATCTGCTCAAGTTACTTGCATTTATGCTCAGGACTCCAGTTAGCCAAGCCTATTTGTTACACCGCTTCTACTGAGCAGATTTTGGCTCAGATTATATTATTATTTTCACTAAAGGGACTGGACTCCTAATGGAGTGCCACCCTAGGTTGCCCCTGTAGTGGCCATTGCCGATGCCTATGTCACTCCAAACCCCATCTCCCATCACTGCTCCCATGCTCTCCCTTTCCTTTGTCCTCCCAGTTCCATTCATGTAAATGAGGCCTGTTACGAGTAGCCATAGTGCCAGCAAGAAGGGAAATTCTGGTGATGCTGGAAGGAGAAATAAAAGTGGATTGATAAGCTCCTAAACAGCCCCAAACAGGCTACCGGGGTGTTACCTCACCTCCCTCTTCAAATCAGCCTGCAACACCAACCTGGCTGGAACTTGACCGAGCGGGAGAAAGGAGAGGTACCCTTGGGATTTTATATCAGATTCATTTCTTTTAATGAATAGATCTCCTCCTCATGCTTTATAATGACTGCTTAATGCTCTCCTTTTGAAATTTTGTGATTAATTTTATAGCAAACAGTAATTAATAGTGTGGAAGTAGATTTCCCCCTCCTTGGGTAATGGAACTGTCTGCTGGGTTCCTCAGTGCTGACGCTCAAATTTTACCTCCTTTTCTGTCAAACCCCAGCCTCCTCCTGTAGAAGGTTGTTTCTTTCAGATACTTGGATCCTGCCTGAAGTTCTGTCATACTTAAACACCACAGACAGGTCAGAGTTGTAAGAACTGTCTCATATGGGCAGTGTGAAATGGGAGAAATGACTGACTCTCGAGATGGACATTGTGTTATCTTCTTAGTAAGTGTTTTGGAGATATGCATCAATGCTTAAATATTGATTGGGTAAACTGATTTTTTTCTTTAAGTTTTGCAGTGGAAAACTTTGTAGACCCTACAGCATACCTGCCACCCCAGGTCAGCAGTCTCCTCATCCCTTAAGTACCTATGTTGCCCTTAGTGGAGAGTGGTTGCTCCTCTCAGTTGGTTTAAGTTACCTTTCAAAATCAGTGGTTTTTTTTCTTTTGAGCAATAACTGGAGACATAGAGGTATCTTGACCTGAGACCTGGAGTCTGAAACTCTATTTCTCAATTCAAGCACTTAAGTGTATGGTAGGATGCTATGGATTTTGATATATAGTCTTTCCCAATTAGAATTGCAGAGGAGTTAAAGAAAATTGTAGTCAATGTACTTACTTTTAAAAATAATGTGATGTGAAGGATCATATAGATAAAATTTGTTTCTTCAACTATTCCTTCATTTCTCTATTTTGGCTTCCCCTCAACTTCGAGTGGCAATTCTATCCCTCAAAAAGCTTCAGTTATCCTAAATAAAGCATATAACCCCCCCTATTGACTTCTTAGTTCTTAGTCTCTTCAGTCTCTTGGCTGTACTGAACTCTAGAAACCCCAATTTCCTTCCTCAGATTGTGTCCTGGACTTACAGCACTGGATCTCTCTGGAATTTTCCCTTGACCTTAATGGCTGCAATTAAATGTTTTCCTTTCAGTATTTTCCTTTTCTGATATCTTTGCTGGATCGAGGTTCTTTCTTTGGACCACTCTTCTTCTTTCCATTTTCTTTTCTTTTCTAATTCCCAAAGGATACTGTTCTGAACTATATGAACTGTACAGTAAGAGACATTTACATTTTTTTTCTGGAAGAAAAAGAGGCATATAGCTTAAAGTAAATGCAGAAGAAAATTGTTACTTTTACTCCAAGTTATTAAGGTTATTAGGCATGTCTTGGTAGCAGGGAACATGTGGAAAGAGTTCTGGTAGAAGAACTTTTGCGAGAAGCTTGTGTCACCTGTGCTAGTGCAGGACAGCTTTTTCCAGAAGCCTCTTTAATTGTATGAATGTATGTAGAAATAGCAGCTCCTAGACTCCTTAAGGCCAAGCAAAGTGAGTTACTTCTACTGGTGTCTGACAATTCATGAATACTGGTAATACATTTCCTATAACAAACTAGGCATTAGAATATTTAAATTTATTGCAGCTGTATAACTTCTTGCCCAAAAAGTGTTTTGCACATTTGGTTTATATTTCAACATTGTGCCTAGTTTTCTAATCTAAAAAGCACACATGGTCTACAACTGCAACCACAACTCTTAAAAGTAAAAAGAGAAGGAAACCATTATGCCAAATAAGTTGTTTCATACAATGCATATGAAAAATATCTGCTTTCGCTTAGAGAACTTGTGCAAGTTATAAAAAAAAAAGGTAAACAAGGGTACTGTATTCACTCAGTGAATTCTGTTGTTTGGTTCTCTTCAGTCAAATGTAGAACTTTCGTTTTCATATGAAGAAATGTTGGGAGCATTGGGAACTTTTGAAGTTCTGGTTGATTCTGTTGACGTCCCGATCTCCTCTCCAGTTAGACTCCAGAAAGGGCTTCTTTTCTCTCACACTACAGTCTCACAGATGGCTATGATTCTTTGTGGGGTGGTTAAAACACACAGCTTGTTTTTCTTCCTTCAAAAATAAACAACAAAATAATATAAAACCTTTGTTTATACTCTGGGTTCAGTCTTTCAGAACACCCATAAACCTTTCCTTGTAAAAGGCACCTTGGCCACCTTTGGCTTTGGTTGATATTTAAGGTTGTCCATATCAATACTTTTTTGCAGTGCTTTAAACTGAATGTTTCTCATAGCATCTGTCAGCTTCTGTCTTGTTCTCCTGTCAAGAAATTCAGTATTAGGATTAAATTTGCAAGAAATTTATTATGGAAATACATAACTAGGTCACAAAAAGAACTCTAAGCTCCATATTGATATGTGAAGAGAGAAATGACACCCTTTAATAGTTTAAATCTAGTTTAGAAGCATATACACTAAAATACCCTAACCCCAGTAACGTTTTATGAATAATTACCATGTCTCTCTAATGTCTTTGAAAATATCAATAAACGTTTTAAGTTTTAGCCCTATTTGATTTAAAATTTGTCATGAAATTAATTTTTCCTTTACCACTTTGTTAGAGTTATTGCTCTTAAGTTACAAAAAGGGAAATGTGTTACAAGCCTTCCTCTATTCTTTGAATTTTTACCCCAAAAACATGTTTTTCATAGTGTGTTCCTCTTGTCCTTGTTTCATGGGTTAAGCAAATTATGTCCAGTTGTTTTATTTCCCTAAAATGATCATGCCAGTTTTGTAGCTCATTAGTTTACAAGAAACCCATTATTTGTAGTGAATGTTTTGAAATGAGAGAGGGTCTCCTTTCTAAATGACTTAGGAAATCAGAAGTTTGAGCTTAGATAAAAATTATATCGTAATCAACTAAGGAATTTACTTTCTTGGCATAGTAGTTGTCTTTTCTTTTAGGACTACAATTAGTGTTACCTAAAAGACCGTGGAGAAAAAGACTCCAGGCCAATTTAGTGTATAAGATAAGATAAAGAGAACAGGTCCTTTAATAAGTCCATAGGCCTAGAGGAATACATACCATGCGCGCTCGCTCAAATAGTGGTTCTATGATTTTATAATAAGGTCCATCCAATCCCAGATCTGTCCATCCCCTGGTTCTGCCCCGTTCTGCCCCCTGACATGCCCCTTTGGGAATTGGGTCTGGGGGAGTTTGGGACCCCTTCTTCCTCATCTTCATCTTCTTTGCAGTACGTACAGTCCTTGGAGTTCCTCCAAAGTTCTGGGCTTGAAGGTCACTGTGTCTGTGTGATATCTTCTGGTCCAGGTCTTAAGGTGTTTTTCTACAAAGAAGACTAAACATGCTAATGGAATTTTAGAGGGATTTATATGAAACGGAGTAGTAGGGTTGGGTATGTGTAAACATTATGCTACAGGGTAAGGGATATAATACAGCTACATTAAAATCTACATTCACTACACATCTACTTCTAAAATCTATAAAAGTTAAAAATCCAAAAAAAGCTCTGAGGCATCATTAGTTTCAGGATGTAGAATGTAGATGAAACATGAGAACTAATAGAGAGTGTATTGTATGCCCACCTGCAAGAAATTAGCTTACATGCCTCAGAAAACTTGATCAATAAGAGATTGTTCTGTTAAGAAGTAAATTCAATTGAAGATTATTTAAGCTAATGGGAAATTCTAGTTATCTTTAACCAATGATGGATATATGTGTCTTAGTTGGTCCTAGAACAATTAGTTTAGGGGTTAGAGGTCAACTGGATCAATCGTAGATGCTAGGAGGTCTGCCAAGCAAGAAGACAACTCTGCGAAAACAACTGCCCCCCCCAGAAGAAATGGACGCTAGATGGTAATCTTGCTCCACGAATGAACTCCAAGATGATATTTGACCCCAAAATCATGACATAATCAGGGGTTGGGTATGAAGGGGGGGGCTTTCAGGTATCACTGTATTTATATTCAGAAATTTTTTCTGATTTTTTGATTCATGCATGGCAGAGTACCCCCATGAATCCCCATCTGGCATATTAAACAGATGTCCGATCCAATGATTTCTGGTTGTTGGGTTTAATTCTTTTGTTTCAGTTTACTCCCAATAACAGCTAGGGAACAGTTTCTAATTTTTAACCTACATGCATGTAATTTATGGCATTCAAAAATACTCTGATTGCTTCTGTCCAAAATGGTAGAAGGTTAAAAAAGGTGATGTACCCAGAGTTGTTGGATCTTTTTTCTAACATCTCTGATCTATCATTCAGTTCAGTCTCCTATCTGAGAATTATCTGATGTCAGGATACAAAGATTCAGATAAAGCAGGTAATGTGCAATCCATTCAGTCAAGAACCTACTTTCATCCTCATAAAGTTCAGATACGTTATGTGCATGTCTGTAGAAAGTGGGGAACTGAGTGTATTCCCAAGCGCTGTTCACAGGAGCAGTCAATAGAAAGTAATTGCTCAACTGCCAGGAAACAGCCACTGCACGGCCCTCCAGCTCTTCCTGTTTCTTCCCCACTAGATGGTGATAGAGGAAAAGCTCTGGTTTCCCTATTTGAAGGACAGCAGGTTAATCTTCTATGGGCTAGCAAAAAGCAATACATTCTCACTCATGCATAGTCTCTTAGATGTAAGTGGACAAATAAAAGTACTTTCAAACAAACTTCTTTCCTGTTTTGTAGAAAGAGCAGTCTATGATAATATTATAAAGAAGGATGAACTTGCTCAAGAGAGAGGAGATATTTGAGTCTGAATAATAAAATAATGTGTAAATATGTGTGGTGATAATACTAATGTGTAAAACATATTGCAACACTGGCAGAAGATATATTTTAGAAATTTGACATTATAAATGGCATCAGTCATAATCTTTTGCCCAACTGAAAAAGAATGGCTTAATTCAGCACATAGCAATCTATCAATCCATACAGAATCACAGAATCAACTAGGTTAGAAAAGACCTCTGAGATCATCGAGTCCAACCTAACACCACCTTGTCAACTAGACCATGGCACTAAGTGCCGCATCCAATCTTTTCTTAAACACCTCTAGGGATGGTGACTCCACCACCTCCCTGGGGAGCCCATTCCAATGCCCAATCACTCTTTCTATGTAGAACTTCTTCCTAATGTCCAAATACAGCATGAATGATTGCATGAAAGGGCCTTAGTTATATCAGAGAGAGCAGTGTGTGGAACTGCTTGTCATACAGGGACTTAGGCATGTGAAGACAGCAGCAGAAACTGGAGCTATGAATATATATTTAGAAAGATAGGCATTTATAACAAAAATATGAAGTATAAACATTAGGCAAACGGATGTTACAGAACTATGGGAAAGTAATGGTACATATGAAAAGTAACTGGCAACAATTCAAAGCATCACACTTTTTTTCTCACATGTAGAACTTTAGTTTCTTTAAAATAAACAGAAAAATCCTCTTCACTTGAGCAGTTTTATAAGTGTGGGCTGCATACAAAAGATTTACTACACAGTTCTTACTCCCCAATAGTTTTCCTCCTCCTTCCTCTGATCCTCTACATGTTATCTAAGTGTTTATTCTCAAGGCCTGATACTTCTAAAAGGGTGTTGGTTATCCGAGATGCAGGTTACACCCATGAAGATATAACATGGTATATAGGAGCACTGAATAATAAAAATAGTTTGCAAAGCTTGGGTTTTGGGCTAGAAAGATAATCTTGCATCTAAGTAAATAATCTAAGTAGAGGAGAAATCTCTAAATGCAGGTTGAAATTGAGAACTTATCATAGTCAAAGGGCATTTTTTACCATAGTTGTCTCTGAGACAAGGATAGCATCCATAATATTTTCTAAAAAAAATTAATCTGAGAAATTTTACAAGTTGTAGGCAAGAACATCTGAGATGCTGCTCTGCAGTAGTTCAGTGTCTCTAAAACACGGGGTCAGGTTTTAATCCTACTTTGACTTGCTCTGGCTTAAAAAGAAATCTGAATCCTGTCAACCAAATGAGGGAGACATTAATTTCCCTTTATATCTCATAAGACCTCATGAATAGGTAATATTTATGCTGTTGCATCTATGTTTATGTAATATTTGTGTTTACAATACTGTTTTTAACAAATATATACTAAATTTGTAAAATAGTTTAAGCCTGATTGGAATATTTTATTAATTAAACAATAGGTAACTCTGAATTTAGCATGCTGTGCAACTTCAAAAAATTAACTTGCTGGATGTCTGCTGGAAACTCAACACAGCGGAGGTGAGGCAGTCCTATTACAGGGGTTCTTGGAGTGTGTGGAAGATAAGTTCCTGACACAGCTGGTGAGTGAGCCAACCAGGGGAGGTGCCCCATTGGACCTGTGGTTTGCGAACAGAGAAGGTCTGGAGGGTGATGTGATGGTTGGAGGCTGTCTTGGGCACAGCGATCATGAAATGATAGAGTTTTCAGTTCTCAGACAAGTAAGGAGGGGGGGTCAACAAAACCTCTGCCCTGGAGTTCTGGAGGGCAGACTTTGGCCTGTTCAGGACACTGGTTCAGAGAGTCCCCTGGGAAATAGTCTTTAATAACAAAGGGTTCAAGGAAGTCTGGACATACTTTAAGAAGGAAACCTTAAAGGCACAGGAACAGGTCATCCTCCTGTGCTGAAAAACGAGCCAGTGGGGAAGAAGAACAGCCTGGCTGAACAGGGAGCTTTAGTTGAAACTCAGGGGTAAAAAAAGAGTTGATGACCATTGGAATAAGGGGCAGGCAGCTCAGGAAGAGTACAAGGATGTCATTAGATCATGTAGAAAGAAAATTAGAGAGGTGAAAGCTCAGCAGAACTCAATCTTACCACTGCTGTGGAAAGACAACAAAAAGTGTTTCTATAAATACAGCAGCAACAAAAGGAGGGGCAAGGAAAATCTCCATCCTTTATTGGATGGGGGGGGAACATTGTCACTAAGGATGAGGAAAAAGCTGAGGTACTTAACACCTTCTTTGCTTCAGTCTTTAACAGGAAGACCCATTATCCTCAGGGCAACTGGCCCCCTGAGCTGGTAGACAGGGACCGGGAGCAGAATAGACCAGGAAGAAGCAGTTGGTGACCTGCTGAGCCACTGAGACACACACAAGTCTATGGGGCCAGATGGGATTCACCAGAGGGTACTGAGGGAAAATGATAATTAAATATATGCCACAAAGTATTTTTGTGGTATTGTTATCACTTAAAATTAGGTTATCTGAAAGACTTTTGTTTAAAAGAAGAACAGACTTTATATCTTAGTTTTCACTATTTTACCTACAGAAAATTTAAAAACATCTGAAAAGGTTTCACAGAAAAGTTTACACTTTCCAGCATACTGCTATCTGAAAATAAGTGCATTTATCATTCCAGAATTAGGTATACACACAGAATTACTGCTATTTTGTTTTCTATGGGTAACATTTTATCTGTGATTCTAAACCAGATTGTAAAAGGTGTGTTAATCATTAGTAAGTTAGAAGTTTTGACGGAGAGGTTAAATTAATTTCTCAGAGTGAATAACTAATCAAACCATAGCTTCACTCCCTGCACTTGTTGTATACATAATACACATTATCTCTGTAGATAGCTAGCAGAAACTAGGAGCCAAGACCTGAAAAAAATAGAATGGCACCATAAATCCAATCAAACCAGGAGATAACACAGTAACAAGCTGCTGGTGAAGCCAAAGAAGAACTTTGCTTGAACTTTGTGCTAGCCTTTAGTCATTAACAGCAAAATCCCCGCCCATTGGCTGTAGAAGTCCCTTACATAAGATCCTTCCCCACAGAACATACGTGGTAAAATACTCATGTACTGTATCTTTAAATGGAGATGAAGGAATGTATAGCCAGTGGCTATAGCTTTAGATTGTTGCATATATGGGAAATGATGATCTTTCACTGTTTGAAGTGTATAAATATGGATATCTGGCATACTGAGGGTGTGTTAGCTTTGCGGATTTACCATCTAGCACCCATCCCTGAGCAGACATAATAAACAAATACCTAGATTCCATGTGTGGATTGGATTCTTGCACACTGAAAAATTTAAACTGAGATTTGCAGTTTTCTTTGTCAGCATCTACTTTTATTTTCTGAAATATTAGCAATTGTTGAAAATATACTGGTACAAGTTGCTCCTATCAGAAATAGGCAGGAAGTGAGACATTTTAAGAAGGAATAGATTTACCAAGCGTTGAGGAATACCGCTACTGCAGATAGTTCAGTGTGCAGCTGCAGTGGGATATGCAGGTTGTGCTCTGGGTGGTGGGAAATGGTTGGACCCCGAGGACACAAGCAGTGAACTGATGCTGATCCTTTGCCTAACTGTTATAGGTTATAAATCTGAGAGAGGAATTTTTATTTCCCTGCTTCCCTGTAAGAGAAACAGAGTTTCGAATAGGGAAGGGGGAAGGGAGGTAATTAGCCTTACAAAAGAACTAGCTTGCCAGACTGCATTCTTCCTTGATGGCCCATCAGAGAGGCTGGGGGGTGGCTGGTTCTGCTCAGGGAGGGGAGAGTCAGACTGCGGAGGGAGACGGGGGTCTGCGTGCAGGCATTTGGGAGAGGGACTGGGGGTCTGGTTTTTTGGCTTCTCATCCTGGTCAGCTCTGACTGCTGGCTTCAACTTGCCTGGCTGTCCTGCTCCCCGGATGTACTGTGTTTCATTGGAGAGTTGCATGCCCGTGGGAGAGAAGGGAGGAGTTTTGAGATGCCGTCACCTGGGACAGCGGTGAGTCCCGTGGGAGTGGACTGCTTCCCTTCCCTTTTTTCCTCCCACTGAGGGAAGGGTCCCCCATTTCCTTCTCAGCTTCTCCCGCAGTTTGGGACCGCCCCCCGGACCCCTCTCCCTGCGTGGTGATGGCCGGAGCCCAACAGTGCCCCCTGCAGGACACAACAGGGTACTGCAGGCTCTGCACCTTCAGCAATCCAACAGCACCCCCTGCAGGCAACGACAGAGAACTGCAGGTCCCACACCTTCAGCAATCCAACAGCGCCCCCTGCAGGCCACCATTAGGATTGCGCTAAAGGACAGAGAAGTATTCATCCAGACTTTTTTTTTGTTTTTTTTTTTTCCCTAGGATTACTGTCTAGTTTTTTTGTGTTCTGTTACTGTTTTTTGCCGACATACATATATCTTTTAATAAAGGGTTGTTATTTCTTCTGTTTTTTCCACACTTCCTCGATTAAAGCCCCTTAATTTTGAATTTACAATTGCTGAGAGAGAGGAGTTTGGTCTATCTTATAACTCATCCTCTTTAGCAAACATTCCAGTCTCCTCAGACTGAGACACGAGCAAAGGGCACAGAGACCTATGGCACTGGCTGGGGGGGTGAGGTGGCTGGTCACCCAGAGAGTCTGAAGGAGACAATGAACAACAAGAAGACCCCAGGCCAAAAATTACGATTGGACCAAGAGGCATGTGAAGTGGTGTGTGAAGAGCATGCACACAGACTTTGAGGGTATCAAAGCCCAGGGATTCCTTTGTTGGGGTCCTTCTCCAGAGGCACCAAATTAGGCTGTTATTGGGTTGCTGCATCACAATTAAGTTGCTCAAAGGGACCAGATGTCTGGGACTGTGCTGTGGGAAACCTGGGGCCGAGCCAGTGAGGGAAACTTGTCTAACTGTGTGTTACAACCCACCCCAGAAAGCAAGGGTAATTCAGGTTCTTGTTAATAGATCCCTTGGGGTGGATTAGAATGAAACGACACTGAATGATTGGTGTTTGTAAGTTGTGGAAACCCCTGCTCCTGCATCCCCAAGAGATAGAACACGAACCCGCTGCCCGGGACACAAGCTGTACCTCCCTGGAGCAAGCAGCCCAAGTGGACCAGAGTCAAACATGAGCTGCAGGAACCACTCCTGTCAAACCTCCACCACAGCAGGATTCCAGAGACTGCATTCTAATAAGCTGCCAGACTCCCTCCCAAGGCCAGAGATAACATCTCAAGCGGGAGAGAAAAAAAAAAAAAGGCAAAAACTGCTTCCCCCCCCATGTCAGCATAAAGGTAGCAGTGGGGTGGTAAACTGTCATATGCTTTTAAAGTGACCTTAGCTTTTTCCAACTTTTCTCTATTTTTCCTTTTCTTTCTCTTTGCCTCTTTTACAGTTACTAAAGTGAAAATATCGGATTTTTTGGTATCAACAAACTTTGAGTTTTAATCTTGTTTCGGCGAATATTTGGATCTGAAGTTCTTTCCGCAATTCAGAGAGCTCTCTTTGCTCCTCTGTGATTAAGTAGATTGTAACATGGTAGGGAGTCAAGCAGGGCACTTGTTGGCTCACTGGAGCCGCCCACTGCAAAGGTGTTGCAAAATATGGAATATGTAAAAATTATCCTTAGGTCTAGATGTTCTTTACATAGTTTAAGTTGGCTAATTAAGACTTACCTAATAAGTGAGAAATGACACTTAATCAGTGGAACAAACAGTTAGCATCCCTTTGTCAAGGACATCCTGAAATTAACAAACTTTAAGGAAGTAGTAAATCAAGATGTTCATGTATGTCTATGTATACATTGCCAGCTTGGCAAAAGACTCAACGGCCATGGATCTCTTAGCTGAACTATCTTCATTATAATACTAAAAATCACACCTGTAGGTCAAAAAGACCCCTGCCCAGGTGAAGGCCCTTTCTTTGGGCATGCATAGAAGTTGGCTGGGATTACATAGCTTGTATGGAAATTACCAACCAATCATAATAGAGGGGCTGTACTTGGGAAGTTGCTAACACTGAACTTCTGTGTATAAATAATGGTGCAGAATGTCTGGTGGGTGTGCTTGATTTGTGGAATCCCACAGAGCACCCAGTCTTGGGCATCTCGGAAATAAATAATCAATGTCTCTCTAGAATGTGCAATTATTAGTTTGTTGCACACCGAGTAATGCATCTGATTTTGAAGAGAACAAAGGGACTTTGGTCCCAGCAGTGACAGTCTCGCATGGTGCAAGTTTGACTACCAGAGTGGCTCCTGGATGGTCAGACAGGAAAGTTTCCTTAATGACCAGCATGGATTGTTTTGTTATCACTATGATTATTAACATCAGATACCAGCACATCCTATATGAACCCTACCAGTTCAGGCTTTCCTTTTGACTTCCTTGAGAGGTACCTTGGTGTTGTTCTTCATCTCGTTCTACCATATCTCCTCACAAAATCACAGAATTACTCTTATGATTGTAAAAATGTTCTCTTCACAATGTTGATAATTATTGTCTCATTTTTACAGGCAGTAAAATGGCTTTTTTTTCTAGAGAAATCTATAAGTGTTTTTCTCTATTAGTATTGCCCTGAGCATGACATGGTGATAACACCTGCATCCTGCCTTCACTGTAGCCTCCACTGTTAAAAACACAAATAGAACTGCATTAGTGAAAGGAAAGCAACAAACATACAAAAAGATTCCATACGGACATTTCTTAAAGGTTGTGACATATATTTGCTGGAATTTCTATAAACAATTTCATTTCCACTCTTATCTTGACTGATAGAAGTGGTCAGATATCAACTACTGCAGAATGGTCCTGTCCACCTTCTTACTCTGGGAAAGTGTATATTTTTAGCACATTTTTCCAATGACCTACTTAGTTCCCACAGTCATTTCTGTTTCTAATCCAAAGATTTTCTTCATTTTTACACTGTAAAGTAGTCTTGCATTTAAGAAAGAGCATTTAAAGAAACTGATAGATAACTTTCATTAAAAAAAATACATGTAAAATTAACATTTCATAGTCACTGAAGTAAGTGATTTTTGGAACCACAGTTTTAGACAGATTTCCAAATTTGATATAGACAATGTAGCAAAAAAAAGTGAAAAAATGTATAGCAGGTAAGTTAACAAAGTGGTAAAACAACAGCATTAAAAAAAGTAGTCAGTGTTGAGCAAAAGTGATTTTCCCATCTTTTAATTATGTGTGTCACCTACTGCCAAATCTGGGCATAGAATTTTATCTTGAAATAAAGCAGGTGACATCATTTCAATTACAGTGATGAAACTAATGACTTTACACAAAATTTTACAGAAATGCACTGAGAACCAAGCCTTAGTCAACTGCATTTAGTAGCAAGTTTATTAATCAACACAATGTTTAAAACTGTGATTATGTAGCATAACAGGTATAAATACTGCCACTCAGAACTAATGACCAGTTTATGTTCTTCTGAAATATGATTTAAGTCCTTATTTTAAGACTGTCAAATGTGAATTGTACTTTCTTAATGTGGTTTTACAAATTCCATAAATACAACTATGAAGTAATTATTCTCATATTGTGGCTATTCTGTTTTACATCCACTTTTCGCATGAATGAAGAAGTTCCCTGTCATGATTCTCTCACAATAATTTTTAAATAATTTTGTAGAATCAAATAATCTACTGATTATACAGTGATAAGCATACACATATTCTTTATTTCCATTTTGAACAAAATTGATTATTTACTAGTACTTTTGGTTACCTTTGACATCCTAATTTTTTCCATTAAAAAGAAATGCATTACACTGCAGATAGAGATGTATGTAAAATAACTGTCATAGCCTCTGTGATACTGCTGAACTGGCCACTAGAGCAAGGGCATCCCTTGTTTCAGACCCAGTCACTCTTGTCAGTTGTAAAGTGTTACTGTAAAGCCTGGAATTTTCTTCCCAGCAACATTTTGGCTTGGGCAATTTTAAATATCTCGGAGCTACAGAGTATCAGATTTATAGTTAGAAATATTCAACTTTGTGAATGAGATCTGCATTCATGCTACAGTGATTCACTCATGTCTGATTTTCAAGCCTTTATGAGCCTTCCAGTCCTTTAACATTAGCTTTCCCTCCGTCCTTTCATTGCTTTCTGCTGCTATTGGCACATTTAACATCTCTTAACTCCTGAGATCTGGTTCTTTCATTCCTTTCATCTCTGCTAATTTCCAGTTTTCTAGGCTGAAGTATGGAATCTGTTTACTAATCCTCATCCTTGATCATTAAAAAACCCAGCAAGTTTGTATGAAAGAGAATATACATGTTGTTTATAACAGTACAGAATGCTAGCAATCTTTACTGACAAATACCAACATGAGAAAACAACTCCCTCACCCAAAATAGTTTACAGTTTATAGAAATAATCAAGGGAAGTGTGCTGGTTTTTGGCTGGGGTAGAGTTAATTTTCTTCACAGTAGCTGGTGTGGGGCTATGGTTTGGATTTGTGCTGAACAGTTGTAAGGGTAAATATCCTTTTTGCTGGAAGAATTAACTTTGAGGAGACAGATGTTCGCTTAGGAAGTCTTTTTTGTCTGGAAAGTGTCTTTCTCAAGGGTGGTTAGATGGTGGTTTTTTTCCTTTTCTTTCTGCATTCCAGAGAGGGCTGTGGGTTCACTCTCTCTCTGGTAGAAAGAGAAATAAACAGATGTTACAGGTCGAGCAGGCAGAAAGAGCGGGGGGTGGGGGGTGGGGGGACAGAGAAGATAAAAAAGCCTTGAAGAAGGACAGGAGGTGTGTCTTTCTTGGACCCAGTGCATTTGCAGCACTGGTGCAGTTCTTCCTTGTAAATCTAGTGTTCTCAACTTTGGAATAAATTTTCCTGAATTCCTTCCACTTCTTGGCATTTCGGGGGGTACCTGTATGTTATTTTACTTCACAAGTGTTGGTAATACAGGAACGTTTTAGCTGGCTGGGGTTAAACCAAGACAGGAAGAACTAAATGAGAAAGAACAGGAAAGTAGAACACATGAGCAGTTCAGTTAAATTCTTATGTGCTTGTTCCCTGGTTTTTTCTTTGTAGTTTTTTTTGTTTGTTGTGGGATTTTTTTTGTCGTTTTGGGTTTTTTGGCTTAGAAGTTTAAAAAATACAGAGTATATTGTTTTCTCTTACTAGTTTGTGAACATTTCATTGTGAGGGGATCTGACATAAGTTGACTTTTAAGGCTATAATCAAGATTTTAAAGAGGAAAAAAAATTCTTTTTTTTTCTATTAGAGAATTTAAAAAGTTTATGTAGCAAATGACAAGGCTCTGTGGGAGACCTTATAACACCTTCTAGTACCTGAAGGGGGCCTACAAGAAAGCTGGAGAGGGACCTTTTGCAAGGGCCATGTAGTGACAGGACAAGGGGGGAATGACTTTAAAGTGAAGGAGGGCAGGGTTAGATTGGATATTGGGAAGAAATTCTTCTTTGTGAGGGTGGGGAGGCCCTGGCACAGGTTGCCCAGAGCTGTGGCTGCCCCTCAATCCCTGGAAGTGTCCAAGGCCAGGTTGGACGGGGCTTGGAGTAACCTGGTCTAGGGGAAGGTGTCCCTGCCCATGGCAGGGGGTTGGAACTACATGATCTTTAAGGTCCTTTCAAAACCAAACCATTGTATGATTCTATGGATTGAAATATGGATTTTCAGGGAAATTTCTTGCTCACAATTCTGTGACCATTTCATTTTCCTGTTTCCCTAGGACTCTGAGTAACTATTGCTTCAGACATAACAGATGTACTGTACTATTATTACCAAAACATATTATTTACCTTCTAGAATGTTAATAGATGTTTCACTGAACAAGACATAAAATAAATACATTAAAATAACATTCAAATTAAGTTGCACTTTTCACTAAAGATGCATTCTTATTTATATTAGTAAGTAAAACATTTTACTAAAAACAGTAATTAAAGAAACTCTCAAAAAAACTATGGGCTTAAAAGGTTTTCATGTTGTACTGTAAATGATCTTAAGGAAAATTAAATGAAAGTGTGAGGAGTCTTTTGAAATTGTACCAGACAACCCATTCACTGTACTTGATATATTTTGGCATTGCAGGTCTACAAAACAACTTAAAAATACTTTTTTGGAAGGTAACAACATCATAATAATATAAATATATTCTCACACTGGCGGTTCTCGCGTGGCCGCGGGGCCGCCCCGGGGTCCCGCGCGGGGCCGCCCCGGGGTCCCGCGCGGGGCCGCCCCGGGGTCCCGCGCGGGGCCGCCCCGGGGTCCCGCGCGGGGCCGCCCCGGGGTCCCGCGCGGGGCCGCACCCGGTCCCCTCCCCCCCCAGCGGGAAAGGAGAGAGGGAGCTTCGCCGGCGTGACCTTGTGCCCTCGTGAGAAAGGAGAGAGAGGAGAATTGAAGCCTCGGAATACACAGAGGTTTGCCGGTCTGGTTTGGGGAGGGGGGGGTAACAAGGAGGCTGTGGGGGTCCTCGGACTGGAGGGTGGTCAGGTAAGTAGTGCGTGGGAAGATATGAGGAAACACGGTGGGGGGAGGACAAGATCAGAGTGGATAATAGTTTCCTCTGGGGCTTGGAGATCTTGGTCGGGCTGGGGCCTAGAGAGGGCCTCGAGCCCTAGATGGGTACGGTGGCCAGAACAGTTTCGCTCGTTTGTTTGTTTTTGGTTCACCCGTGGCTACTGCCCAGGTTTGGTATGTCCTGGATTTATCTGTTACATCCTGTAAGGTTGGTCAGGACAAAGGGCTGATCCCGAGTGCTTCCCTGGGATTGAATATAGACAGATGGCAGAAAACTAGGTAGTGTAAGACTTGGCCTAATCGTTTTTAATAGTAAGAATGCAACCTGTATACCCCTATGTGGTTGCGAGCTACGCTGGCGATGGTACATGCCTTTGGTAGGGTCGCCCATGCCAGACAGGTCAAAACTATAGGGTCAGATACAATAAATCTGTGGGTAGGATGAGCTCATTAGCCTTCTGGCAGTCATCCTAGGAGAAGGACAACTCTAATCCCAAACCCGGGCAGATGGAGCTCGCTTAGCCCTGTAAGGCCATCCATCTAAGAGAAGGTCACTCTAATCAAACCTACATCCTGAGGACCTCACTGCCACCGTCCAAGCTCGCTCGGCCCTGGCAGATGAACCTCAGGACTAAAGGGTGGGTTCAGTTCCGCGCATACTGCATCTCACCTAAAAAATCCATTGCGCAGGCTTGAAGGCTTTACCCACATGCAAAAAGTCCTGTAGCGACGGGCGAGGGTCGAAACGGCAGGTGAAAGATGCACTGGGAGCCGCAGACTCAACCCTGCATGCAGGCGGTTCAGGATATTGGTCATTTGAGACTGACCGGAGATGACAGTCTCTTGAGGCAGCACCCTGAACGACCAAGCAGCCTTTCCAAGGACAGCACTGCTTGCTCCACTCGGAGAGGGGCCTAGAAAAGGTGGCCTAAACAAAACTCATCTCCACTTTCACCCGGTTGGTTAACCGCAGACCAACGGGCATCTTCCTCCAATGCGGTCGCACAAAGAAAAGTCAAAGGCACGCACCTGCCTCCAAAGGTGTACCTAAATTAACTCTAGCATGTTGGAACATCAGAACCATGCTCGATTCTGCAGATAGCGGACGTCCTGAGCGTCGGTCTGCCCTAATTGCCCATGAGCTGGCTCGTCTCAACATCGACATTGCCGCTCTCAGTGAAGTTCGCCTTCATGAAGAAGGCAGCCTCAGAGAACATGGTGCCGGTTACACACTCTTTTGGTCAGGCAAGCCCAGAACCGAAAAACACCTCTCAGGAGTCGGCTTCATGATCAAAAACTCTATTGTTCCTAAACTCGAAAATCTGCCGACAGGTCACTCTGACCGCATTATCTCCCTACGCCTTCCACTAAACAACAAGCAACATGTTGTCATCTTTAGTATATATGCCCCAACTCTCCAAGCTGACCCTGCTGAAAAAGATAAATTTTACACTGACCTGCGCCGCCTTACCCAAAAGGTCCCTGCAGACGATAAGATCATTATCCTTGGTGATTTCAACGCCAGAGTAGGCAAGAATTTTGAAGCTTGGAAAGGTGTATTAGGCAAGCATGGTGTTGGAAACTGCAATGATAATGGTCGACTTCTGCTAGAATTCTGTGCAGAGCAACAACTCACCATCACTAATACTATCTTTCAGCAGAAAGATAGTCTGAAGACAACCTGGATGCACCCCCGTTCTAAGCATTGGCACCTCATCGATTATGTCCTGGTGCGACGGAGAGATGTCCGCGATGTCCACCATACCCGCGTGATGCCCAGCGCAGAATGCCAAACAGACCATCGGCTGGTGCGCTGTAAACTCAATTTCAAGATCAAAATCAAACCAAAAAGGGGCAGCATCCCAAGGAGAAAACTCCAAGTTAACAATCTCCAATCAGCCACAGTAAGAGACAGTTTCCAGGCAAACCTTCAAACTAAGCTCGATAACATTCCCAAAAATTCTGCAGATTCCTCTCCTGAAACAATCTGGCATCATATTAAAAACAGCATCCTGCAATCCTCCGAAGAATCCTTAGGGTTCTCCCTCAAGAAGAACAAGGATTGGTTTGACGAAAACAACCAAGAAATCCAAGACTTGTTGAGGAAGAAGAGAACCGCCCACCAAGCACACCTTGCACTGCCATCCTGTCACGCAAGAAAAGCAGCCTTTCGTCTCGCATGCAGCAAGCTCCAACAGAAACTCCGTGACATCCAGAACAAATGGTGGATTGATCTAGCTGAAAAAACTCAATTATGCGCAGATACAGGTGATCACAAAGGCTTCTATGAGGCCTTGAAAACAGCATACGGGCCTACATACCAGGTACAAAGCCCTCTACTCAGCGCTGATGGTCAAACACTTCTGACAGATAAAACCTCCATTCTGAATCGATGGTCTGAACACTTTCAGACTCTTTTCAGTACCAACCGCACAGTCCAAGACTCAGCAATTCAGTCCATCACACAACAACCAGTAAAGTATGAATTGGATACTGCCCCCACTTTAGGAGAAACCCTCAAGGCCATACAGCAGGTGAAAATTGGCAAGGCAGCTGGGATTGATGGAATTCCACCTGAAATCTGGAAACATGGGGGCCCTGCACTCCACACCAAATTCCATGAGTTCGTGGTGCGCTGTTGGGAACTCGGCGAACTACCATCTGACCTTCGTGATGCAGTCATCATCACCTTGTATAAGAAGAAAGGAATTAAATCTGACTGCTCAAACTATCGTGGTATTACTCTGCTCTCCATTGCTGGCAAAATCCTGGCAAGAATACTCTTGAACAGACTAATACCCACTATAGCAGAAGGTATCCTTCCTGAAAGTCAGTGTGGTTTCAGAGCCAACAGGAGCACCACAGACATGGTATTTGTCCTCAGACAACTGCAAGAGAAGTGTAGGGAACAGAACAAAGGTCTTTATGTAACCTTTGTCGACCTCACTAAGGCTTTTGACACTGTGAGCAGAAAAGGTCTGTGGCAGATTTTGGAACGTTTAGGTTGTCCCCCTAAATTCCTCAAAATGATCATCTCACTCCATGAGGATCAGCATGGCCAAGTCAGATATGGCAACACACTTTCTGAGCCCTTTTTAATTAAGAATGGTGTGAAACAAGGCTGCGTTCTCGCTCCTACCCTATTCACCGTCTTCTTTAGCATGATGCTCCAAAGGGCCACAGCAGACCTCAATGATCAGGACGGTATCTACATTCGATACCGTACTGATGGAAGTCTATTCAATCTAAGGCGACTGAAGGCCCACACTAAGACCTTAAACCATCTTGTCCGGGAGCTGCTTTATGCTGATGACGCCGCCCTTGTTGCCCACACAGAAGCAGCTCTGCAGCGTTTAACATCCTGCTTTGCAGATGCTGCTGAGCTCTTTGGGCTGGAAGTCAGCTTAAAGAAGACAGAGGTCCTCCATCAGCCTGCACCTCAGGATGTCCCCCATCATCCCCACATCACCATTGGTCAATCAGAGCTCAAATCAGTCCAACAGTTTAATTACCTCGGTAGCCTCATCTCCTCAGACGGTAAGATTGACGGAGAGATAGACAACAGATTAGCAAAGGCATATAGTGCTTTTGGAAAACTCCATAAAAGAGTATGGCGTAATAAACACTTGAAGAAAAGCACCAAGATCAGTGTTTACAAAGCCATAGTGTTGTCTACTCTCTTATATGGATCTGAATCATGGGTCATCTACCGCCACCACCTGCGTCTCTTAGAACGCTTCCATCAACGCTGCCTCCGTACAATTCTAAACATCCACTGGTCAGACTATGTCACCAACACATCTGTTCTAGAGCAAGCAGCTATCACAAGTATTGAGGCCATGCTGATGAGAACACAGCTGCGTTGGGCAGGTCATGTCTCCAGGATGAAGGACCACCGCCTCCCTAAGATCTTGCTTTACGGTGAACTTGCCACTGGTTGCCGCATGAGAGGAGCCCCAAAGAAAAGATACAAGGACTCCCTGAAACAACATCTCAACCTTGGCCATATTGATCACCATAACTGGTCTACTCTGGCCTCAAATCGGGAGGCCTGGAGACACACCATCTATAACGCAGCTGATGCCTTTGAGAAAGCACGCAGGATCACCCTCGAGGAAAAAAGGCAACGCAGAAAGAACCGTGTATTGCAGAATACACCATCTAAGGAGTCTTTCTGCTGTGCCTTTTGCAATCGGATATGTCTGTCACGGATTGGCCTCATAAGCCACCAGCGCGCCTGTAGCAAATGTGGATAGAGCCTTCCCAAATCTTCGTTCGCGAAGCCCAGCCATGAGATGAGATGAGTGAGATTCTCACACTATAATATCCTAGATTTGGCCAGGACAGGGTTAATTTTTTGCAATAGCTGAGAGGAGGCATGGCTGAGGGGGCATGACCAGGACCCAGAGATTATTCAATACCACCTGTATTGGGTCTGGCTGAGCTGGAGTTCATTTCCCCATAGTAGCCCTCACAGTGCTGTGCTTTGCATTGGTAGCTAGAAGGGTGTTGATAACACACCTAGTGTTTTGGCTACTGCTGAGCAGGGCATCAGTACTATAACATTCCTTCCTCAATCGAGGGAAAGATTCTGGGAGGGGACACAACCAAACCAGCTGACCCAAACTGACCAAAGGGATATTGCATACCATATGACGTCAGCTCAGATATAAAAGCTAAGGAAAGGAGCAGGAAAGCAGGCATTCATTGTCTCCAATGGCTGCCTGCTAAGGAACCACTACTCGTGCTGAAGCCCTGCTTCTCGGAAGTGGCTGGCCATCACTGCTGATGGGAAGTAGAGAATAAACCTTGTTATCTTTCGCTTTGCTTTTGCTTAAATAAACTGCCTTATCCCAACCCACAAGTTGTTTTCCATCTTACTCTCTCCCCTTTATAGCTGGGAAGGGGAGTGATAGAGCAGCTGGGTGGGCACCTGGCATCCAGCCAAGGTCAACCCACCATACCACCTCACGTCATTGCCAGGGGCGGGGGAAAGGGACTGTCTCTTGCTTCTGAGGAGAAATGTGTTCCTTCTGGGTGGGGGGAGAAAACGTGGCAGGGAAGAGCTGAACAGTATTCGTTTATTGTCATGGGCTTTCTGTGTAAATAATTTCTTTGTCTTATACCTTTTGTTATTAATATTGTTGCTGTTACTGTTCATTTCTTATCTCATTGCTATTTCCAGTAAATTGTTCTTATCTCAACCTGCGATCTTTGCCTTTTTTTCTTTCAATTGGAGGGGGAGCAAGCAGTGGTGTGGTTTTAGTGGGAATACTAAATTGGAGAATATAATTCCTAAACCATGACAATAGGTATTCGGTGCTAAATTAATAATGGCATTATCATAACTTGACATTTTCCAAGAGTTATTGAGTTGTTGAAAAATTTTGCATCTAAGGTTTGTATCAGACATTCTTATTTTGAAAAAGTTCTATTACCCTTAATGTTAATGATTTATTGTTTATTTTTGTGGATGATTTGTTTTAGTGTTACGGGTTTGCCAGGTTTAAAAAGCATGCTAACATTTTGCAGTATTTGGAAACCTAGTCGGTAAAGCACCCTATTGTGCAGTAAGAACAAAAAAAATTAAGGAGAAAAAAACTAACTGTCCAAGATTTATTAAATTCGATTTGTTAGGAATAGGACTGAGTTTGTGTTTTATTTACAGACCACCATGTTAAGTAATTTCATCTAGTATGTTATACTTACACAAAAAATATAAAAATAAAGAGGAGAAGCTGAAAATCTTATTACCTAATAAGATTATGATCTGTTTGACCTGACTTCATAGGATAAGTCTCATGATTGAAATATGAATATAGAACAAAAAATCTTAACAGGATGGACAAACAGAAGACAAAGAATATATTACCCTGTATACTGAGGCATACATGCTTGCTCTGAGATGCAGAATCTGTGAGTAGATAAACCTGTTTCAAGTCCATAGTGGCAATAAAAGGGAAAAATAACAAAGGCACTTTCATGGTTAGTCAAATATAGAGCATCAATCCAAAGAGATGAGATCATTTCAGACTAGGCTGAACTTTGGTAAAAGTACAGCATGTAGCAGGGTGTGAAGTATGAACAAGTTCTTGGAATATATTGGCCACATTTTTGATTCAGACAGTAAGAAGAAAAACAGGTGAAGTGCATCTGAGACTGAAATCATGGGTATAGAGTTATTTGAGAATTTGAAGGTGAAAAGAAACATTGGTGATTGTGGTCATTAAATGTTTGAATTCATGATTTCTAGGAAGAGAATAAAAATTAGTAAACAAAATCCCATAGGAAAGGATTCTAATGGAAAAAAAGAGATCAGGAATGACAGCAGACATTCAGAAAAAAAATATTAAGGGCATAAGTGAGAAATATTTCAAAGTGAATAATCAAATGCAAATGCAGGGTGAAGAATGACAAATTGTAAAGAAAGATCAGGGAGTACTAGTAGCTATCTTGAATATCTGTCATCACTGTCATGCTACTGTCCAATAATCAAACACAAGATTTAGATGCTTAAATAAGAATATCCTCAGTAAGATATATAAAGTAATATGTCCATTGTATCTGAAATTGATAAAGCCTGAACTGGAGTACTTTGATTAGTTTTGATCATTGCATTTCAGGAAAGTTGTGGACAACTGGAGAAAACCTACAAAGGATCAATGAGAATAACCTGCTTGAAAACATGACCTGCCTAATGACCTTGAATAATTCAGGCTGTTCAACCAAAAGAAGGATGGCTTGAGTGTGTATGAAAATGGCAAGGGGAACACCAATGTTTGCTCTAGCTGAAACAAGAAATAACAGTTCCATTTGCAGGAAGGAAAATTTAAACCAACATTTTTACACTGAGGTAGTTAAATACTAGAGTAGATGGCCTGGTCAGATTGTAGAATTTCTGTTACTCAAGGTTTAAGGATAGATGCTGTGAATAGTTTAGATCTTCTCTTTGAGCAAGAGAATGGACTAAATGATTTTTCTTTCAATTCTTAGATTTTATATCTACTTTACCTAATGAAGTCAGCTGTGAGAAGAAGGTACAGAGTAGTGGCAAGGTAAATAAACACAGTTTTAATCTGAATTATTGTCTTCTATTAATGCAGGTAAAGATCTGCATTGTGATTTTAAAAGCAGAAGACCTGCATTTTTAGGTTTCAGCTGGAATGCAAGTTTTCAAGAAAGAATATAAACAAATTTCATCTCCCTAATGAGTCATTGATGATTAACAAGTTTTCTGTGGTCTATATGAATGTATTTTCTCCAAGTAACCTGTTATTCCACAGCAATATACAGAAGATTGCCATGGTTTAACCCCAGCCACCAACTAAGTATCATGCAGGTGCTCGCTCACTTGCCGGTCACCTCCCTCCTCCCTGCTGGGATGGGGAGGAGAATCGGAAAAATGTAAAACTCATGGGTTGAGGTAATAACAGTTCAGTACTTGAAGCAAAGTAAAATAAAATAATAATATAATAATAATTGCAATGAAAAGGAGAGGGGGGGGAATAAAACCCAAGAAAGACAAGTGATGCACAATATAGTTGCTCACTACCCGCTGATCGATGCCCAGCCCATCCCTGAGCAGCATTCAGCCCCTCCTGTTTATATACTGGGCATGATGTTCCATGGTACGGAGCAACCCTTTGGTCAGTTTGGGTCACCTGTCCTGGCCATGGGCCCTCATGGCTTCTTGTGCAGCTCCTCCCTGGCAGAGCCTGAGATACTGAAAAGCCCTTGATTCAGTGTAAGCACTACACAGAAACAACCAAAACATCAGCATTATTGTCATCCTGAATCCAAACCACAGCACTGTGCCAGCTACTGAGAAGAAATGAACTCTATCCCAGATGAAATCAGGACAAAGGTGTCGTGGGTTGATGTGACTGGTTTTATTGGTAGCGGCGGGGGTTACAGAGATAGCTTCTGTAGAAGCTGCTAAAAGTTTCTCCCCCCCATGGAGCCAAAGATGGTTGGTTCCAGGGCAGACTTCCTGGTGCTGACCAGGAGGAAAGCCAATTAGAAGTTTTAGTAACACCTCTGTGATAACACATTTCAGAAAAAACTTGTTGCGCAGAAGAAATTGCAGCCAGGGGAGTTTCTGACCAAAGCTCCGGGCAGCCCGGGTCACCTCCCCCACCACGGGAAGCGGGGCAGTGGCTGCGGCCCAGGCCCACAGCAGTTGCTGGTCGGGGGCAGTCACAGTGCTGGAGCCAAGCCGGCCTGGGCCAGGGTGGTGGCCACAGTCCGGGCCCAGTGGCACCTGGTCCGGGGCAGGCATGGCACTGGAGCTGAGCCGGGCCAAGCTGGGGCGGCCCCTGCCACCTTCTCTGCTGTGGGCGGGGGCAGCGGCCACGGCCCAGGGCCACGTGGCAGCTGGCCCGGGGCAGGCATGGAGCTAGAGCCAAGCCGGGCCGGGGTGACCCTGCTGGTTGCAGCTGAGCCCATGTGGGAACAAGTGGATGAATGAAGGAGGACTGTTACCCTCATGGGAGGCCCAGGATGGAGCAGGATCCTTCGGAAGGTCTGTGGCCCGTGGAGAGAGAAGCCCACGTCGGAGCAGGTTATTCCCGGGTAAGACTCCACTCATGGCCCTGTGGGGAACCCACATTGGTGCAACTCATCTGTCAAGGACTGCATCCTATGAAAAACCATTGGAGTATAGAGACCCCCTGCACCCCATGGAGGAATGACCTTCGGGACAGCAGATATGGAAGACTTGCGGCCTGGGGGTGTGAGAAAAATCTCTAATTAAAATTTAGAAGACGGTCAAATACAGTGAAACAAAGAGTTTTATTAACAGCCTGCTGGGTGCACAAACTCGTGACCTGGTCTGAGCACCCCACCATTTGAAAAACGTGCCCTTTTGTACCCTTTTGGTTACATAAGCTGCTAAATATTCAACAGGTGTAAGGTATTTTACCTTAAAAGGTAATTTTTCAAACTCAGGAAGGGATGTTACCCTCCCTCCTGATTGATTGATGATGTACTCCTATGTACAGAGGGGTGTCTCTGCACACAAAGGCCAGTCACATGGCCAGGGTATATTTTCCATTTTTTATATATTTTTTCCCTACCCCGGCCGCCACGTTTCCTTGGTGTCAGACTCAGACGGGGCCTTTCACTTTACAGTCTCCACGAGGTGCCTAAAACTCCAGGAATTAAATGAAAGAGAGGAAATAAATCCCACCACCCCCTGTTTTTTACTAAAATCAATTTGCTTTTAATAAAACCAGATTATTTATTTCTCATAGGGGAGTGGACCCACGTGTGAGAGGTCCATCAAGGACTGTTTCCCATGGAAGGGACCCCACAGAACAGGGGAAGGACTCAGAGCTTTAGTCCCCCCTGTAGCCCATGGTGATGTGTTTAAGACTGTTTTATTTCTCACTCTTTAGCTCTTATCCTGTTAGTAATAAACTTTAGCATTATTCCCATGTTGAGTCTGTCTTGCCTCTGTGACCTCTCCCAGCTCTTAGTGATTTTCGTGGGTGCCTAGAATCCGTCCAGGGTCAACCCACGACAAAAGGTAAAGCCAGAATTCTTTCTCAAGGTGGACTGATTTGATGTCATCTTTTGATTTAAAACCCTTCAGATATATCTATCTGTTATAGTTTTTGTTTTACTTTTTCAGCTTCTGGTGAATTTTTTCCATATCAGCCTGGCTGGGGTGGAGTAAGGTTCAGGCTTTATTGTTCGCTGGCTAAGACCTTAATGAATGCCCTATTGATGCGCTAACAACTTCTCTCTGCAAGAATCAGGACTCTTTTGTTTCCTTCTACAGGGGATGGGGGGGGGGGGGGAAGAACTCAGGTTTGGGAGGTTTTTTCCCTTCTCATTTCTTTTTCCCTCAGGAGGAGGGGCTTGGTTTCTGGGCAGCTCTCAGGGAGTGCTGTGGGGAAGGAGTTGGAGCTCATCTTCTTGGATGGGTGGCTGGTTTTCTTCTGTCCTTGAGGGAGATCCCATTTTGCATCTGAGTCCCCACACTCTGCTCTGCTCTACTGCCTGGATTTGCCTCGAATTCATCGAAAAAACAGTGTGGGGGAGCATTTGGGGGGAAGGGCCACCAAGGTGTTATCTGCTGCCAGCAACTGAAAGAACTCACAGTTCACAGAATAACACTCTTCATTAATACAAATTGTGACAGATTAATAAGGTTCGAAGGTTGTCGATGATAATTTCTAACTGCAAAAATATGTTTTAAAGCAATCTACTGATATATTAAGCAAGCACAAGATCTAATATGAAACAATCTACTAATATGCTATGGAGTAAGCACAAACAAAAGCTCTAGTCCTAAAAGCAACATTTAAGGCGAGTAGAGTATAATTCTCACCCAAGGTGTCCCTGTGGGGGGGCAGACGATGGACTCAGCCCGTCGACTGACCCCAGCAGTTTTGGTGGAGGTCTTCTCCCACTTTTTCCCCTATCCCCAACTTACTTTTATACTTTTTCTTTATGTTTGGCTGGAGTTTGAGTGAGTCTAGTCATAAATACTTTTTATTTTTGATTGGTGGTCATGGCTTGGCACCTGAGGAGGGTGTTGTTAGCTTCAGCAGCAGAACATCTTGATTCACCCTTGGCAGACAGGTACTGCATGGTCTCAGTACCACAGTGTTCCCTCATTCTGCTGGGATTTGAATGGAGGGAGGCCACGTAGTCTGCACTTCATTCCATGCTCCACCTGTTTCTCTGAGCAGACGATTATCTTGCATGGTGAGCATGTCAACCTTAGACTGTCCAGGGAGTTGCAGCTGCTTTTTACCCTAGAATTCTGAATCTCCTCTAGATTTAACCCTATCCGTCATCCCACAAGTTTGCTATCTGTGGTGGGGGGAAACAGTTTTACCCCTGAAGTTATAAAATGGTAAAACCCCAGGGGGTGGTGACCCTTGAAGTTTTGAGGTTTTACCCAATGAGCGCTTCTGCAAAATATAAACATATCACAAGCAGAACAGAAGAGAAGGTTGTTGCAGTTGTTGAGAGAAGTAGCCATGTTGTAGAGCCACGAGGAAGGGGCTTGGAGCCCCTTGGGGCATCTGGGCCCCCCCAGCCCCCGGCAGGGGGGCTACAGAGACTTAGAACAGTGTTAAACTGGGCTAAGTGCCTGTAGCTAGAAACCTGAAGGAGTTTCTGTACTGTAAGAAACTGCAGGAGCAGCGGCAGGAGCAGCGTCCAGAGAGCAGTGGCAGAGAGCCAGAAGAGATAAGACCGAGCAGCAACAAAGGCATGCAGCAACACATAGAGAACTCCTGGAAGGAGAGAGAGAGCCGAGAGAGAGAGCCAGCAGCAGAGAGAGAACTAGGCTCTACACAGAGAGAGAGAGAGGAAGTTGAGGTAAGAACTGAACAAAACAAACCCCAAACTCCTTGGAGACCCCTCCTAGAGAGAGGAGGATGATGGACTCTTACTTGAAAGAGTCTTAAAGTGTTACAGCACTGCAGAAAGGAGCTGAAAAAGCTCCGAGAAGGAATGCGGAGGGGGTGACCTTGGCCCGCCCCCTGCTGCTTGAGACAGAGCACAGAGCTCTGCAAAGGGACTCGAATCCCCTGAAGATACAGACCGTCACGAAGACCCCCGTGCTTCGTGGTATGACCGTGGTGAAGCGACCGTTGTCTGGGTGAATGCAGCCCACGGATGAGAAGACCCTCGCTTGGAGATGAGTGGCCGAGAGGGTTTGGATACCCCCCGTGTGTGTACTGGCAGAGATCCAACTACAGCTGCTGCATGAGAAGAAGACAGCCTGCTGCCTTAGAGACATCGCTGCTCTGAAAGTGGAAAAGATCTTTTTCTTCTTCCCTCCTGGACTTTTATTTGGAGGGGAGAAGAGATTTGATTCATTGTAAATACTTATGTCATGGTAGAGATAATTAAGATTGCTACAGGCTGGGCAAAGAGTGGCTGAAGAGCAGCCAGGCAGAAAGGGACCTGGGGGTACTAATTGACAGGAAGCTCAACATGAGCCAACAGTGTGCCCAGGTGGCCAAGAAGGCCAATGGGATCTTGTCCTGTATCAAAAATAGCGTGGCCAGCAGGAGCAGGGAAGTGATCCTTCCCCTGTACTCTGCATTGGTGAGGCCACACCTTGAGTATTGTGTTCAGTTCTGGGCCCCTCAGTTCAGAAAGGATATTGAGGTGCTGGAGCGGGTCCAGAGAAGAGCAACAAGGCTGGTGAAGGGACTGGAGCATAAGTCCTATGGGGAGAGGCTGAGGGAGCTGGGGTTGTTTAGCCTGGAGAAGAGGAGGCTCAGAGGTGACCTCATCACCGTCTATAACTACCTGAAGGGAAGTTCTAGCCAGGTGGGGGTTGGTCTCTTCTCTCAGGCACTCAGCAATAGGACAAGGGGGCACGGGCTTAAGCTCCGCCAGGGGAAATTTAAGTTGGAAATCAGGAGAAAATTCTTTACAGAGAGAGTAATCAGGCATTGGAATGGGCTGCCCAGAGAGGTGGTGGATTCACCATCCCTGGAGATTTTTAAACGCAGATTGGACGTGGCATTGAGTGCCATGATCTAGTAAATGGACTGGATTTGGACCAAGGGTTGGACTCGATGATCTCGGAGGTCTTTTCCAACCCAATCGATTCTATGATTCTATGATTCTATGATTGTATATAATGTATTGTAGTATTTATTTTGTACAGTCATTGTAATATATAATCCCTTCCCCCCAATCTGTCTCGTGTGGTGTCTGGAAAACCCATCTCACATTGGGTTGAGATGTGGGAGGGGGTTTGGACTAGGGAATTGGATTTTGGGGTTCTCAAACCATGACACTATCGAAAATTGTCTTTGATTTATTAATTTGCTTTTGATACTTTCTGCTTTCTTATTAATTAGATGTGTTTCAGATGTTATAAGAGTGGTGTGGTAGTTGTGTTTGTGATAAAGTATATAGGAAAACCTGGAATTGTCCAAGGTAATTATGGATTGTAGATTTTAAATCCAGTGGTGATGCTGGTGACTTTTTTGCGTAAGCATTGGAAGTATCTCCCACTGGTTAGTCTGTTTTCTTTTCATGTGTGTGTTGGGTAGATTCTATTTCAAATAACACATTTCAGTGTCTTCTGTGGTTTTCTTAAGGTACGTATTATGGTTGTGATATAGTTTTGCTCTGTGTATTTGATGCATTTGCTTGATGTATCATTCAGGGATGATAAGGGGCCTGACCTAAAATCCAGTACTGTCAGTAAGAATTTCCTATGCACTTGAAAGGAAACAGGGCTAGTGTAAGGTAAAACATACGCAGGTATTCTTCCCAAGAACGCCAAGGCAGTGGAAGGATTAAAAGAAAGGTTTGTTGCAGATGCAAGGACCATTTCTTAACGATGCTGCATGCCCCAGGCCCCCAGGGGAAAAAGGTCTTCTCCGAGGCTTTTTGTATCTTCTCTCTCTCCTCCCCCACCCTCTCTGGCCTGTGGAGGCCTTGTACATGTCTGCAAACATGTTATCTCTGTGCGTACCAGGGAGATAGCTTGCTCACAGCTTCTCCCTGCAACTTTCTCTGAAATGCAAAAGGAAGGAAAAAAAATCTGACCGATTTGAGAAGGCATTTTACAGTCTTCCTAAGCAAAATCGAGTTCTAGCTTTCCTTCACAAATTCTTCTGAAATTGTACCTATCCCTACATATAGGTTCTAAAGAAGTTAGCAAGGCTTTCACAAGCATCTATTATTCCAACAACCTATCACAATTTTGCTCTTATGTTGTAGTACGCATCCTTTGTAGGTTTGTGATATTAGGAAAGACAAGGAGCATAGGGGTTATCTCCAGAATAGAAATTCACTTTTTCCAAGTTCATGATTTTTACTTCTGCTGTCTAACATTTTCAAAGGAAGGGTAACCATAAAAGGAAAACCAGACTAATCTGATTTTATTTTTTTGTTTGATACAGGTTTTTTGGCCTACAGTGGACCTGTTGAAGCAAATGTCTAAGTACCTATATTTATTTGGGGTTTTACTTTTCCAAATGCTTTACATGATTTGAATATCTGGTCTGAAAACTTAGTTAATCATATTCCTTTCTGAGGTGTCTTCAATGTTTTTCCAGGGATAAAGTTATTAAGTTTGGGTGCATTAGTGTTGACCCAAAACATGTTCCTTCACCCAGTGTGCAAGAGGCTGATCCACACAGAGAGTTGAGGTATTTACAGTTCTGCACAGAAAGGGGTGCTGGGTGGCAAATCCACACTGAGGCACATAGAAGCAGGCATATTTATACGGTTACAATCTTAGACTATCAGAATATCTTACCTAAGTCACTACTTGGCTAAGTTACTTATCCTTTCTCCATTTTGATTTAAAGGCAGAGTGTCCCAGGAAATCATGGCACATGTTCAGTGAGTAGTGGTCTTTTTGTGGGCAGGGGGGGTCTGAGCTAGAGGTGTGGTTTTTACTATGACAATGAGTAAAAGTTCATTGCTAGTGAAAACTTTCATCACAGAACCAGTCAAAATTGGGGTTTGTTGGCTTGTCATTAAACGCCCTGGATAAGACAGTGGTTATCTTTTGGTTTTCCCCTCTTCAAGGACCTAGGCCATCAATTTTCTGATTTAAGTGCAGGGTGCTGCACCTGGTGTCAAGGCAACCCCCAGTATCAATCTAGGCTGGGGGATGAATGGATCGAGAGCAGCCCCGGGGTGAAGGACTTGGGGGTTCTTGTGATTGAAAAGCTGGACATGAGCCAACAGTGTGTACTTGGGGTACAACTGACAAAGAAGGAGAAAAGTATCTTTAGTTGGGGACTTGCCAGGGCTGGTGAAGATGGCTTTAAAATAGATTTGTCAGGGGAGGGGGGCACCTATCCATCCCAATCCTGCCAATCATATGCAAACATCTGTAATGAATGCCTGGAACAGTGCAAAGGCATTCCAGATACTCCAGCCAGGGAGTTGGCTTTATCCCAGGTCCAGCTCAGATGCCTCTACACAAACACACATAGTATGGGGAACAAACAAGAGGAACTAGAGACGTGCGCAGGCCTTCATGGGTATGACATCATTGGCAACATGGAGACATGGTGGGATGGCTCCTATGGCTGGAACATTGGAATGGAAGGTTTTAGGCTTTTTAGGAAAGACAGACTAGGGAGACGAGGAACCCTCTGTGTCAACGACTGGCTGGAGTGTCTGGAACTCTACCTGGGGAAGGATGAGGAGTCAACCAAGAGCCAGTGGGTCAAGATTAAAGGGAAGGCAGGGACAGGGGATGTTATAGTGGAGATCTGCTACAGGCCACCCAATTAGGATGATGGTGTGGATAAAGCCCTCTATAGGCAGATAGGAGTGGCCTCATGCTCCCAAGCCCTGGTCCTCATGGGGGATTTCAACCACCCCAACATCTGTTGGAGGGACAACATGGCAGGGCATGAGCAATCCCCGAGGTTCCTGGAATGTGTTAATGACAACTTCCTCATACAAGTGATTGAGGAGCTAACAAGGAGAAGTGCCATGGTGGACCTCCTGCTCACCGATAGGGAGGAGCTGGTGGGGAATGTGATCCTCCAAGGCAGCCTTGGCTGCAGTGATCATGAGATGGTAGAGTTTGAGATCCTCAGAGGGCAGTGAGGAGGGCAAACAGCAAGCTCACTGCCCTGGACTGCAGTGAAATTGTACAGGAAGATAGGGATAAGGTTAGGGAAGCCAAGACCCAGTTAGAATTGAGTCTGGCCAGGGATATCAAGGATGACAGGAAGGGTTTCTATAGGTATGTTGCAAACAAAAGAAAGACTGGGGATAATTTGAGCCCTCTATGGAAGGAAATGGGAGACCTGGCTACCCTGGACAAAGAGAAGGTTGAGGTTCTCAATGACTTCTATGCCTCAGTCTTCAACGGCAAGTGGTCCAACCATGCCAACCATGTTGGGAAAAGAAAATGCAGGGGCTGGGAGAATGAAGACCCTGTGCCCACTGCAGGAGAGGATCAGATTCAAGACCATCTGAGGAACCTGAATGAGCACAAGTCCATGGGACCCAATGAGATCCATCCTTGGGTCCTGAGGGAACTAGCAGATGAAGCTGCTAAGCCACTATCCATAATTTTTGAAAAGTCCTGGCAGTCAGGTGAAGTTTGCGAGGACTGGAAAAAGTGAAATATAACCCCTATTTTTAAAAAGGGGAAAGCAGAAGACGCAGGGAACTACAGCCCAGTCAGTCTGACCTCTGTGCCAGGTAAGATCACAGAGCAGATTCTCCTGGAAACTATGCTAAAGCACATGGGAAACAAAGAGGTGATTGGTAACAACTGATGCCTTAAGTTCCATCTGTTTTTTTTCTTATTTTCCTAATTTTATAAGCTTTAAAAGTAGTTAAGTAGTAAAAGTAGGTTTTAGAAGCAGCAGCCCTTATTCCTCACCCTTTAGCACAGCAGTTTACACATTCCTCAACCCTCTTACCCCATTCTATGTTCCCCATATCAATTCTACCCCTGAATTCCAGTAGAAAATGTTTAGTCTTTTGTCAAGGCAAGGCCTATGCTGTTTAGAGAACACTCATATCTTGGCCTGAACCACAGAACACGGTCAGAACCTAGGTGACCGTGTACCCTTTGTGCTCTGAAGAAGATGAAGATGATGAAGAAAAGCCTGCAGACCAAATTCCCAGGGGGTGGGCCAGGGGGTGGACCAGGGCAAAAGCTACAGGATGGACAAAACTTGGATTGGTCAGGCAGTATTATAAATTGTAACATCTCAGGCACGGAAGGGGCGCGTCTTGTAATTTCATGCCTAGGCACAAATTAAACCCTTTCCTTTTCTCATCCTTAATTAACTACTCCGGAGTGTTTTTTTCTCAGCATCTATTAAGCATCACAACCAACATGGCTTCACTAAGGGCAAACTGTGCCTGACAAACCTGGTGCCTGGTGACCTTCTATGATGGGGCTACAGCACTGGTTGATGGGGCAGAGCAACTGACATCATCTACCTGGGCTTTTGCATTTGACACTGTCCCACACAACATCCTTGTTTCTAAACTGGAGAGATGTGGATTCGATGGATGGACCACTTGGGGGATAAAGAACTAACTGGGTTGTTGCTGTTGGGACGGCCAAAAACACAACAGGACATAGTCTTCTTCCAAAAAAATAGGACCTTTATTGCAACAGATCAGCGACATTTATACCCCCTGGTGTAACGTCCATGTTACATTACAATTGGTACTTTTACATAAATATATATCAGGATTGGCTGCCTTGTAGCAAACTCATGATGATTCAGCTTTTGCAAACTCACAGTGACTTAACTCTTGCAGGCTCATGATGATTCAGCAAAACTTCAGGATATCCGGCTTTGCAGTTCTGTCTTCCTTCTTCTCACTTCCTGACACTATCAACATCAGTCAACAAACCACTTAATGCAACTGATGTAGCATTAGTTTGCTTACTTAACCAACATCCCAAATTTGTCAGCTTTTTCAAGGCTGCTGTGGCAGAGACCCCAGGTGCCAATGCTGAGGCAGCTATAATTTCCCCAGGTCCCCAAAAGGTGACCGTTTCTTCGCAATCACTTGCAAAATTGTGGATGGATCTTTTAGGTTGTTGTCTTTTGTGAATCATAGTAATGTTGGGTGTTAGCAATGTAAGCCTCCCAAGGCTACACGGACCACCATTAAACTTCGAGGGGATTCCCCCCCATGCTCTATCTCCACAAATTAGAAAAGTCCCTGCGGGCAAAGCAACTGGAACAGAAAAAGATCATGATATATGTGAAGTGTATTTACACCAGGCCGTAGCATTTCTATACATAAGTAGAGTGGCATTTACATTCTGACTTCTTTGAGAGGTATTATAATTAAACACTACACAAGCATCCATTACAATAGATCCTAATAATTCTAGCTCTTGAGGTTCCTGCATTACTTGAGGTAAATATGCATACACTAAATCCCATGAATCAACACAGGATTGTGGACTGTTACACAGTCCCCAAGGCACAGATGTAGGTCATGGCTAATTGTCAAGGGGCAACCCAACCAAACAGGTAGAGAATGGATTTTCAGGGGTAGCAACAGAAAGGCACAAGGTGTCTTGATTCATTGTCTTAGCCAGGGTTACCCATACATTCTGCTTTGGTTGTTGGATCATCCATGTGTCGCATATGTGCATCACCCAATACAGGCCGAACACAATGAGCAGGCACCCATCGAGGGCCACCATCTGTGGAAACACAAGCATATACTCTTCCCCAGGTTAATAAATCACAGGGAGGAGACCACTGCCCCATCTGTAAATCCCTTATCCTGACCTTCACCCCAGGGTGTAAGCTTATGCAAAGACCCAAAGTGCCGGACCATAGGTGGGTCCTGCTGGTCCTCTGCAATGTTAATGAAATTGACTACATACGTAGCTTTGTTTAATTGAGCTTCGGGAGTCTCCCCTATCATTCTCCCTTTTTGTTTTTGTAATTGGCGTTTGAGTGTACCATGAGCCCGTTTCACGATACCCTTTCCTTTGAAGAAAGGATTTTACACGGGATGAGATGAATGCAGGACCATTGTCCATCTTGATTTGATGCGGAACACCACACTTAGAGAATGCCCACTGCCAATGACAAATAGCATCGCGAGCAGTCTCACTGGTATGGGCAGTAGCTACTAAAACAGAGGAAAAAGTATCAATAACAGCCAAATTCTGCGATATGAGTGACATTGATCTGCCAAATTTGTAACGCCTACAGTCCTCTGAGATTAGTGCAATAATAAGCAGGCATTGGTTGGCCTTGACAATCAGGACAGGCCGCAACAATGGAACAAGCAGCAGTGGGATGCAATTGAAACTGCCGTTGTAATGCTCAGGCACTTTGATGAAAAAATTGATGCGAAGCGATAGCTTGTGAATGTATATCAGGAACTGGGCCTAAAGCTACGGCAGACACCACTTGGTCTGCGATAGCATTACCTTTGACAAGAAACCCAGGCAAAGAGGTGTGGCTCTTAATATGTAAAACATAATAAGGGTGAGCTCTTTTCTGTATTAATAGCCACAACATGTGTAAGACTCCATACAACAGGTGTTGACTAGCTTCCTGAATAACAGCTTTATCCAAACGTTGTAATAAACCGGCAACATACAGAGAGTCTGTAATAATATTACAGGTCCACAAAAGCATTGAAATTCCATGGTTACTGCATGAAGTTCTACCACTTGAGGTGATCCTCCTTGAATCAGTGTCATTGCACCAGGATTGTCCATCATGCCAGACTATGGCTGCTTTATGTGTTTTTCCTGAGCCATCAGTAAAAACAGTTGGCCCATCAACAGGTGTCCGTTGTGCAAGCATTTTTTGACCTAGCGAAATTTGAATTGACAGCTTGCACAAAGGATGAGCAGGCAAATGATAAGAAATGTTTCCATGATAATTCTCTGAATCCAAAAAATCGGCCAGAAATACTGCTCAGAGATGTTTTTTTATCTTTAAGCAGCAAGGTATTTGTTTATTCAATGTTGGGAGCAAGCCAGCTCACGCTGGACAGACTTGCTCGACTTGTAAGTGCAAAACTAAGCCATTTTATACACTTTAGATACAAGGTCACATCATTTATTATACATATTAATAAGTAGGCTAGTCTCTGGGCGGAGTCTTTCCAGATATGCGCAGTCTTCTACTGTGGGGGTCTTCTCCTCAAGCCTTCATCCCTCTGGTGATCGCCATGGACGTCTTCCTCAAATTGACCTCTTCAATTAGGTGACCTGAATTCTTCAAGCTTGCAAAATCCTGGCTCTGGGTCTTCTAGATCTTACTCAAACATCTAGTTTACCTAATTTATTACTGTGTGTGTACTACTCCTTTCTATAATAAGGCCTTTGGTCCAGTGAGCAGAACAGAACATGATATTAACTATTACTCCTAAAATGTTCTTCTAGCAAAACAGGTATTGAGGTTTCTTAGCAGGCCAAGATATCTCAGTTAACTCTTTTAGGCCTGGCTCCTGTTTCAGTTCTCCCCTTTTCTTTTGCCTTGCAAATTCTTTCGTCAAGTTTGAAGGGCAAAGAGTTTTGGTAGATTTTTATCATTGCCGACATTATCTGCATCCTTTTGACTATGGTACTGTCGTGGTTTGGACCTTGTTTTCCCCCAGAGGTTAAGAGAAGTGGTAGACCCCAAGGGGTGGAAACCCTTGGAAGTTTTGAAGTTCTGCCCAATGGGCGCTCCTGCAGAAATGTAAACATATCACAACCAGACCGGAAGAGATGAGTTGTAGTTTTTGGGTTGTAGGAGAGGTGGCCATGTTGTGAGCCACGAGATAGGGGCTCTGTGCCCCTTGGGGCCTCTGGCCCCCTCCCAGCCCCGGCTGGGGAGCTGCAGGGACCTGGAACAGCATAAAGCTGGGCTAGGTGCCTGTAGTTATGCTGGGAGATGTTTTTCTCCATGGGCGCAGTACAGCAGCCGGGACTGACCCGAGAAGGTGGCAGAGAGCCAGAAGATAAGACCTGAACTGAAGGAGCAGCAAAAGCAACATGCAGCACCAGAGAAAAGACTCCTGGAAGGAGAGCCGGGAGAGAGAGAGAACCAGCAGCTGAGAGATAGAGTTCTTGGGGGTAAGATTGTACCAGACCCCCCAAAACTCCTTTGAGACCTCCTGGAAGGAGGAAGATGATGGACTCTTACTTGAAAGAGCCTTGGAGTGCTACAGCACTTACAGAGAGGAGCTAAGAAGCTCAAAGGCGTCCTGAAGCTGGACCAGGACAACCAAAGGAATGTGGAGGAGGGCTTCTCCCCCCCCACTGCCTGGAGACAGAGCACGGAGCTCTGCAAACGGGAATTTGAATCCCCTGAGGAAGGGACTTTCACGAAGATGCCCCTGCATTTCGTGATATGCCTGTGGTGATGCGAGTCTTGTCCCTGCTGGCAGTCCACAGGTGAGGCCTTCGCTTGGACCGAAGGAGAGCCGAGGGGCTTGGAGACCCCCTTGTGTATGTTGAACAGAGATCCAGCTACAACAACCCAGTTACTGCTGCATGGAGGACAGAAGAGGAGCTGCTGCTTAAGGACTGGAAGGGATCTATCCTTCTTTCCCTCCTGGACTTTTATTTGGAGGGGAGAAGAGATCTGGTCCATTGTAAATACTATATGTCATGGTAGAGATAGTTGTGATCGTGTGTATAATGTGATGTTATATTTATTTGTACAGTCATTGTAATATATTCCCTTTCCCCCACTCTGAGTCTGGTGTGTTTTGTCTGGAAAAACCCATCTCACATTAGGTTGAGATGTGGGAGGGGGATGGAGCTAGGGAATTGGATTTTGGGACTATCTCAAACCATGACAGGTACTCAATCTGTATCACAACTGAACATTTAAGAGGGATAGCAGAATCATGACTGCTCCTAAAACCAATATTGGATGTATTAAATAGTGAAACATTTGTGTTGCTGTGGGGGAATACCCTGTAAAGATGTCCCAGCAATGATGTTCTCCTACCTGCTCTAACTTTGTCAATATGGTCTTTATACTTTCAGTATCATGTTCTACTTGCCATAGCATTCGCTGAGTCATTCTGTTCACTTCCTGGACCAGTTCTTCTACATCAGGATGTCTAAGCATTGCTTTAAAAAGATTAATGTTTATTCCTATTTGCAATTTTGGTGCATCATGATACATTGTATAATCAGCTTCAATCAGTTGTCTAGTTGTCACTGGAACAATATAATCAAAGTCACAGTCCGTGATTCGAGTAAAATTACATATGCAAAAATTAGTACCATTCGCTACTTCATGACAAGTATCTATAGTAAAATTAACACAAAAGGTCCTAACACATGCACATCCATTTCCTACGTAATAGGCTTGTGATTGGGTTTTAGTATGGGGAAGCATCTCAAAGCTACACAAAATATCTTCAGTATCTAAGGATAAATCTTCATTTTCTACTACAGCATTTTCACAGATATATCCTAATTGTCCTTTAGGAATACACGCCTCAGTACTGACTGCCTGCCACTTTTTCTCGATGTGATCGTAACTTGCCTAAACATTACGACCTATGGGTCTGATAATTATGTTTTGATGTATAGCTCCTAATGTCAAGATAGGAAAGATGGTCTTTTCTTTGGCTGCACTGATAGCGAGTACATAAACTTCAATTTGTTCATGTTGAGAATTGTAAGTGAAGTTCACTAACTGCCACCACGCTTGGTAATTTTTCTTAAATTGTGTAGTGGAACTGTTTCTAGCTATTATTTCTCTTATGTCTTGTGGCAGTATTCCTGAAGTTCCTTCTCTTAATATTCCTTCAGCTACAGATTGTACCCATTGCTGAGTTTGGAGACACTGAATTGCAAGTGCAAACCTTTTATGGATGGTGCCAGCATAGTCGGTAATCTTGGTAAAATCTTCCACAGTGTGGTTGGCTACTAATGTCAACAATCTGACTGCCAATGATTGTGTTTCTGCCACAGTGAGCAAAGATGATCTTAAAGGGACTTTGAGTTTTCCCAAATCAGAAGTGATGGCACTTAGTTTATTCACTAACACTTCTTGGTCTATGGTGTTTTGTACACCTAATGCTGTGCACAACCATGCATTCCAGTCTTTAAGACTTTGCTGAATATAAGGTTGACAGTCTTTTTGTATGTGTGATATGTTTACTTGAATGTTTATTTGAACTCTTTTCAGTGAATATGTGGGATCTAACAGTAGCTTCTGCTCATTTGATTATCTAATTACGTAAGGTCCAGGAAAAGTTAAATTGTGGACACACAGGTTAAAGGAGTTGTAGAGCTGGTGATGGTCTTAGTCAATGGGGTTATAGGAGATTTGGTAGTTGGAATACTTGATGAAGCATTAATTATAAATCTTCTGGTTATATTTCCTTCCCTGAATGTCCACTGACACATCACAGAAACTGATTTATCTAGAGTGAAGGTGTGCCAACATTGATCAGAATCACATGCATGTCTACTAATTACATTTCCGTAGTCAAATGGGTAGGTAAGAAATACTTTCACAGTCCCATACAGTAAAGTCAATTTTGGGTGACCATTTAATCTGTGAGGGTGGTTTATATGCTTTGCATCCAACTTGAGTTCGTTCTCAAATTTCTCCTATTAAAACACTTGCATCATATGGGGTACCAGGATTTTGCCAATTATTCGGTACCCTTGTTCCTTGGAATACTATGACAGATGGATTGTATTGGTTCAGTTTGGTGGGTGAACCGCAAGTTGTGGATCTATATAAAATTGTAGACCAGAGCTCCCATTGTAGGCCTGAGACCATAAAGATTTTTGGGCAAGGGCTTGATCTAACACCAGTGTACTTATCAATCCAAAGATCAGCATTGAGAAGGCTTGAGAGTAGATGATTCCTCTCCCGAGGTCCATGCTTCTTCTGGAACCCTCTTGACTTGAAAGTAGTGGATCCACGTGGGTTTCTCTTTCACCCAGATCGCTGTGAAGGTGGTTATCAGCATTTGGTAGGGTCCATCCCACTTCTCTCGTGGTGGTTCTCCTGAAAGATTCTTAACATATACCAAATCACCAGGATTGAATGGATGTAACTTACAATCAGGTTGTTTGGGTTGGTGTTCTAAATCCACTGTAGCATTTTTCTGCAATTGTTTTCCTACAGTCATAACATGATCATACACATACTGATTACCGATTTGATCTAAAGCTTCACTATTCACAATTTGCATCATGTAGAGTCTGCCGAACAGAATTTCAAATGGACTCAGTTTCTCTTTTGATCTCGGCTTGACCCTTAGCCTGATTAAAGCAATAGGTAAAGCTTGATACCAATGAAAATTTGTTTCTTGACATATTTTAGCAATTTGTTGCTTAATGAGGTGATTCATCTTTTCTACTTGCCCATTTGCTTGGGATCTGTAGAGCATATGCAGTTGCTAATTGATTTTTAGTGCTTTACTTATTGCTTGTACAATTCGTGCACAAAAGTGTGAACCTCTGTCTGAAGAGATGCTCTTAGGCATTCCAAACCATGGTATAATCTCGTTCAACAAGATTTAACCACTCCTTTTGATTCATTTGTTCTACATGGGAAAGCTTCAGGCCATCCAGAAAATGTGTCAGTCAAAACTAAGAGATAACAGAACCCCCCCTTTTCTTGGGAGCTCAGAGAAATTAATTTTCCAGATTTCACCTGTGAAATGCCCTTTGCTTATTGCCCCTTGGTGTATTTTTGTTCCAGTATTTCAGACAAAGTTCACATTGGGATGTGACTTGCTCTATTGTGGTAAATAAATTTGGTCCTGCTACTCTGGTCCTTAAATGCTAATAGAGTGAGTCTAAACCCCAATAGTTTTATCATGTTTTACTTTTACTAATTGCCACACTAATTTTTCTAATAGTATTAACTGACCTGTTTTTAGTTCTCCTCACCCATTGTCTAACAGCTTACCTTCATTTTCATGTATCCACTTATAATCTGTTTCTTGATATTCTACCTGTTGATCTGTGTCTAGTTCTTCTAGCACTAAAGCTGCTACTGATAGTTCTTTACTTCTTGCAGCAGCTAATTCAGCTTCTGCATCAGCTTTACTGTTTCTTATTTCCGGGACAGTGTTACCTTTCAGGTGTCCTCGGCAGTGCATAATTGCCACCTGAGAGGGGAGTTGTACAACTTCTAGTAATCGTAGAGTTTCTTCAGCATATTTCACAACTTTTCCCTGAAGAGTTAAAAGTCCTCTTTCTTACTAAATTGCTCCATGAGCATGAACTATGTCAAAGGCATATTTGGAGTCAGTCAAGGTGTTAATTTGTTTTCCTTCTGCCAATCCTAAAGCTCGAATGAGAGCTATCAGTTCTGCTTTCTGGGCTGAGGTTCCTGCGGGCAAAGGATTTGATTTGATTACCTCAGTAGTGGTGGTCACAGCATACCCAACCATCTTCACACCTTGTCTTATGAAACTGTTGCCATCGGTAAACCAATCTTTTGCATCCAGGAGTGGTTCTTCTTTAAGGTCCAGGCAGCTGGAGTACACTGCTTCAATGGTTTCCAGGCAGTCCTGCACGACAGGTGCAGTCGAGATTCTTCCTTCTAGCAATGAAGCTGGGTTAACAATGTTAGTCACCTGAATGGTTATGTCATCTGATTCAGCCAGGATTACCCGATATTTCAGAAATTGGGAGGGTGACAGCCAATGATTTCCTTTCTGTTCCAGTACCGTAGATACTGTGTGGGGCACTAACACAGTCATTTTCTGTGCTTTCTGTTGACTCGATACCCATTTAAGTTCAAAAAGTTTAAGAGGTTTACTGTCCTTTGGACACATTCTTCTTGTTTTTCAGTAATAATCAATAGATCATTCACATATTATAAAAGTACACCCTGTCCCGGTGGTGACTGCCATTGTTCCAATTCTTTAGCTAATTGATTCCCCAAAATTGTGGGAATATTTTCGAACCCTTAAGGTAACACTGTCCAAATGAGCTGTTTTCCTTCCTGTGGTGGGATTTTCCCACTTGAAGGCAAATATCCTTTGACTTTCCTGTGTTAAGGGAAGGCAGAAAAAGGCATCTTTTAAGTCTAATACTGTGAACCAAATTAGACTTTCTTTTGATATAGGGTATATAGGTTTGCAACAGCTGCATGTATGTTTTAGTTATTTTATTTACTGCTCTTAAATCCTGAACCAACCTATGTATTCCATTTGGCTTCTTGACCGGTAAAATTGGGGTGTTGAAATCTGATTCACACTCTACAAAAAGCCCTAATTTCAAGAAGTTATCTATTATTGGTTCAATTCCTTTTCTATCTTCCAACCTCAATGCATATTGCTTCCTAATTACTGGGTTTGCTCCTGGCCATAATTCTATTTGAATGGGAACTGCCCTTTTCGACTGTCCTGGTGTTTCAATAGCCCAAACTCCTGGGTATACCTGATCTGAAATTTGATTGACATTTGAATTATCCTGGCTTGGCTCCACATAGCTCATTGCTAAACTCAGAGCTGCTATTAATCGTTCTTCCTTTACCTTAAATTCAATTTTACCTTGTTTGAATTCTATTACAGCTCCCAGATTTTCCAATTTTGAACTTCAGGGGTTTAAAAAGAAAGCTTTTCTGATTGGCCAGTAGCACCCACGACTTAAACATATTTATCACTTTTAGGTATTAATTTTTGATTCAAAACAGAAAATGTAGCCCCAGTATCAATTAGAAAATCTAATTCTTCTTTTTCTTCCCTTAGGTTAATTTTTACCAGCAGATTCCCTAGGCACTGGCCTGCCGGCCCCCCTTTCACTCAGTACTCTGTAAGCAACAACAGCCCCTGCCTGTATTTCCACCTGTTAATTCAGGGCATTCTTGCTTCCAGTGTCCCTCTTTTCTACAATATGCACACTGGTTCTGACCCAACCTTGTCTGTCGGGGAGGCAAACCTTACATCTGTTACACAAGGCTCATACATATAACTAACAGTTGCAAAATGGACAAATCTTAATTCTAGGTCTTATCCAAAGTGTTGTGCTTATAGTTAACTCTTCAGCATTACCTCCCATATAGCAATTCTTAGCATGATAATACCTTTAACTATGTGCTCCTGGATGTTTCAAGGTAAATCAGGTACACAGTAACTTTTCCGAAAACGAACAAGACAACCTTGTTTCCCTCAAAATAAACAATATTTGGCCAAATACAAACAAAACCAGACCAGACCAGACCAGAGGTGATATTCCCCTGGAAGATCATCCTCTCCCATATCCCCGCGAGTGACGGCATCCCATCTTTGACTTATGGGAATCCAGAACCAGAATAACCAGAACCAGAATAGACAAAACCAGAAACCAGATACAAATACCTTTTATCAATAGGCAGTGTTCTTGTCCAGCCCCCTCAAGAAGCCACCAAAGAAGGGAGCCCCTTCGGGTAAAAAGACTTACTCAAGGGTGCCCAAGGGGGTCCTGTCCTCCGAAGGATTCCGCAACCAGGTGAAGAAGGTGTGCTGCCGCAGGTTGCCAAATGAATCCAAAAAATCGGCCAGAAATACTTCTCAGAGATGTTTTTTTATCTTCAAGCAGCAAGGTATTTGTTTATTCAATCTTGGGAGCAAGCCAGCTCACGCTGGACAAACTTGCTCAACTTGGAAGTGCAAAACTAAGCCATTTTATACAATTTAGATACATGGTTACATCATTTAACATACATATTAATAAGTAGGCTGGTCTCTGGGCGGAGTCTTTCCAGATATGCGCAGTCTTCTACTGTGGGGGTCTTCTCCTCAAGCCTTCATCCCTCTGGTGATCGCCATGGACGTCTTCCTCAATTTGACCTCTTCAGTCAGGTGACCTGAATTCTTCAAGCTTGCAAAATCCTGGCTCTGGGCCTTCTAGATCTTATTCAAACATCTAGTTTACCTAATTTATTACTGTGTGTGTACTACTCCTTTCTATAATAAGGCCTTTGGTCCAGTGAGCAGAACAGAACATGATATTAACTATTACTCCTAAAATGTTCTTCTAGCAAAACAGGTATTGAGGTTTCTTAGCAGGCCAAGATATCTCAGTTAACTCTTTTAGGCCTGGCTCCTGTTTCATAAGGCAACCTGCAGGGCAGCACTATTAGCTAAACACCATTCAAAATATTCTATTTGGACAGGTATGACAAACCGTTCTGGGTCTCACCCTAACAATTCTACTGTGCGAATTCTACATTTTATAATTAGTTGTGCAAGCAATTAAAAAAGTCCAGGTGCAGTCTTTTTCACTTTGATTGACAGGAAGACCCACTCCAACACATACAAAGGGTCAGTCCAATGTACATTCCATTGAACTAATGCAGCAAAAGGTATCAGTTCTGATGTAAATACAAAAACTTGCAGTGGACAAGTTAAATCCAGTCACCAAATGGATTTTGAGTGGATGGCTTGCTCCACTTCTGTAATGGTTTGTAGTGCATTAATATTATTGTCTCCTCTTAACAACTCAAAAAGAGGGTTAAGTTGAGCAACAGTTAGTCCTAAATAGGGACGTAGCCAATTAATAACTCCTGCCAATTTTTGAGCATCATTCAGGATTGAAACCTGTGTCTGAAGTTGCACTGGCTGAGGGCTTATAGTGTTATCAAGCACTTTCACTCCCAGATATTTCCAGGGTTGCTGTCGTTGTACCTTTTCAGGGGCAATGACTAAGCCAAAGCACTGTAGAGCAGCACGAGTAGATTGTTCCAGTGCAGACAATTGGTTTTCTGAAGCCGCAGCTAAGAGAATGTCGTCCATGTAATGATTGCAATAGCTATCAGGAAATTGTTCTCTGACAGGACTCAAGGCTTGAGCTACAAACCACTGACAAATTGTAGGTGAATTTTTCATGCCCTGGGGTAACACCTTCCATTGATAATGCTTTGACGGTTCTGCATGATTTATAGAAGGCACTGTGAATGCAAATTTTTCTACATCATCTGTGTGTAAAGGAATAGTAAGAAAATAGTCTTTCAGATCTAAAACCACTATGGACCATCCAGTTGGAATCATAGTGGGAGAGAGGAGACCTGGTTGTAGGGCCCCCATAGTAGCCATAACATCATTAATTTGTCGTAAATCATGCAACAACCACCACATTCCTGATTTTTTCTTAATGACAAACACGGGTGTATTCCAGGGACTGTGCAAGGGCTCAATGTGTCCAGCATCCAACTGTTCAGCAACCAAAGGATGCAGGACATTTAACTTTTCTACAGTAAGGGGCCACTGGGTGACCCAAACAGGTTTAGTTGTCAACCCTTTAAGTTTGAGGGTAGGTTGGGTCACACCCTGCATGACAGTGGCCCCTAGTGAAAATCCGTTGTGATGCGAACTCCCCATTGTGCCAAACAGTCCCATCCTCATAAATTTAGTGGAGCTGCAGTAACATAAGGACGCACGGTTGCTTTCTGCCCTTCTGGATTGGTTATAAGAACTGGAGTGGCTGCAATTTGTCCCAGAGAAACTCCCCTAAGGCCCATTATGCCTTGATCTGCAAAGGAGAGGGGTCATCCGTCAGACCAATGATGCTGTGATATAACAGTAACATCTGCTCCCATGTCAAGTAGACTAGATACCTTAATTGAGGCAGGCACTGTGCATGGCATCTCAGCCATGCATGTCATTTGTGGTCAGCTGTTAATTAGTGTCTGTGTCCAGAATACTTGGGGTTGACCAGTGGAGCCAAATCCTCCAGTGCAACGACAGACATCTTCCGTCCTGGGAACACAGCTCACAAATGGTACATGTTGAGCAATGCGAGTACCTTCCTCAACCAACAGTGGAGGCGTAGGAGTGGAAACCATGACACAAATCTGTCCCATATAATCAGCATCAATAACATCAACATGCACCATAATTCCTTGTAAAGTTGCATTAGATCTACCGATTAACAAAGCACTTAAGCCCCTTCCAGTCTGCCCCTTGGCATTTAAGGGAACCTTATGAACCTGTAAATTAGGAATCACTATTGTGTCGGAGGTGGATGCATCCATCCCTGCGGCTCCTTTTGTCTGTCCTGATAATTGTTCACAAAGGCTTTTGGATGATACCCCTGAGGTGCCAGTTGTGAGGAGGCAGGTATTTGTGTCTGAGCGTGCTGCCTTGCGCTCTTCTTGCCATTTCCCTGTTGTAGCAGGTTTCCACTAACATGAAATTTAGAGCAACATTGCTTTGCAAAATGACCCACCTTCCCACATCTGTTACAACCTGTGCAGGTTTTCCATTGCCTTTTTGTTTGTTGGGACATTCACTCTTTCTATGCCCCTTGTTTCCACAGGTGAAGCATTTAAATTCTTTTACAGACATTGCTGCCATTGCCGCAGCAAAAGAAGACATTTTGTGATCTACAGAACTGACCTTAGCACAGGCTTGTATCATGTCATCCAAAGATGGATCTCTGGGCATTTGGTCAATGATCTTCTGGCAATCAGCGTTAGTGTTATCTCTTACTAATTGTTTGACAAGTGTATCTCTTAAACTAGTGTCATTTACCTGGGATTCTACAGATTGAAGAAGTCTTTCTGCAAACTGTAAAAACAGTTCTTTTAAGCCTTGTTTCACTGCTGTATATTTGGTTTTCGGGGCCGCTATTTCAGTGGTCCGCATAATTGCTCCCATCCCTACTTGTTTAACTTGTTCTAAAATTAATGGACTCCACCGAACCTGAAGGTGAGGGTTAGCAAATGGCCCAGACCCTGTAAGGACATCAGTTCCATTGCCATATTGAGGATCAGTTTGGGGATATTGTAAGTTTTTGATGCCTTGAGCAGCAACCATTTTCAGTCATGTAGATTGAAAAAAAGAAAATTGAACAGGAGGAAATATAATTTGTGCTATCATTGATGTATCAAAAGGAGTCAGTTCATCCAAAGTAAGTAGCCGTAACAATTGCATCATTGCTGGTGAATTAGCCCCATATTGAGCAGCTGTTCTCTGTAATTCTTGAATAATCTTCCATGAAAATGCTCTATGTTCATCAGGACACCCTGTTGCTGGGTCTCCTCGTACAATGGGGAATGCAATTAAGGAGGTATCATCCTCCGAGGGAGTTACAGTTAAAGGCGTATCTATAATTTCTGTCAACTCCCAATTTCCTTCCTGCATAACTTGTTTTCTCATTTGTTGCCAAAATTCTAGAGGATTTCGTGGTCGTACAGTAACCTTCGATGGTAGCAGATGCCACCGCTGTGGAGGTTTGCAGCAAGCACCCCCCCGAGTGGAACCAGATCGAGCATTAACATTAGGGTGTGTATTTGGCAATTTAGAGACCTTATTACAGTCACTTTCCCTCTCACTGCTACGATTTTCATTATCTGACTCACTGTCAGTGTCTGGGGGTAAGGGAGGGTATGAGGCAGCAACAGGCTGATTGTTTTCTTTACTATTTTGCTCGTTAGGAGTTGAGGTAACGGATTCTTGAATTAATTCATGAGATGACTTATAAGTCCGATTTTTTACTGCTGGCACCTTTGACCTGTACATGCTATCCTGCTCTGAGTTATCTGAGGATGTATTTTCAGCAGTTGTTAAACCCAAAGGAAACGGCTCGGGGGATGAAACAGGAGGAGTAGACGGGAGAGCAGCTGCTGCAGCTGCAACCTCTCCCTGCTCTTGTTGTTGTTTGAAATCTTTTAAAGTCTGATAGACCAAATGCCAGGTAGTTAGTAACTCTGCAGCCCTCTTTTCTGCTTTTGTTGCACCTTCAAATAATAAATCCCCCAACTTCTTCCACACAGACAGACTAAACGCAACCTCAGTTGCTGACTGGAAGTCTTGGTCCTTGCTTCATTTTAACATCTTATACAGGAGCAGTTCATCGAGTTTAACGCCTTGTTTTTGCAATACTAGCTTCCACATATTAACAACAGCACTGTCCTCTCTACTCAAAGAGATTCCCATGTCCCCTGATGGCTCACCTTTCCCAGGTGTCTCCACACGGCCAGTCAAGCAACTATACCGCTGCTCTCTTTGCTTCACCAGGGCTCCGTCCCCATGGCAGTCCCTGCCGTCTTCAGCTGTTATTTCACAGTTCTTGACTGTATTTGTCACTGGTCACCAGATGTCGCTGTTGGGACGGTCAAAAACACGACAGGGCATAGTCTTCTTCCAAAAAAATAGGACCTTTATTGCAACAGATCAGCGACATTTATACCCCCTGGTGTAACGTCCATGTTACATTACAATTGGTGCTTTTACATAAATATATATCAGGATTGGCTGCCTTGTAGCAAACTCATGATGATTCAGCTTTTGCAAACTCACAGTGACTTAGCTCTTGCAGGTTCATGATGATTTAGCAAAACTTCAGGATATCCGGCTTTGCAGTTCTGTCTTCCTTCTTCTCACTTCCTTCCCTAGCTGTCTCAGGGATACACAGGTATCTGTGTTATATCCATTTCACTCAGAGAACTCCGGGACCAGTCGGATTCCTCCATACTGGATGGTCACACTCAAAGGGTTGTGGTCAATGGCTCATTGTCCACATGGAGACCAGTGACAAGTGGTCGCCCTCAGGGGTCAGTATTGGGGCCAATATTGTTCAACATCTTTGTCGGTGACATGGTCAGTGGGATTGAGGGCACCCTCAGCAAGTTCACTGACAACACCAAGCTGTGTGGTGCAGTTGACACGCTGGAGGGAAGAGATGGGCCATCCAGAGGGACCTGGACAGACTGGAGAGGTGGGCCAATGCAGACCTCATGAAGTTCAACAAAGTGAAGTGCAAGGTCCCACACCTGGGTAATGGCAATCCCAGATACAGCTACAGATTCGATGGAAAAGTGATTGAGAGCAGCCCTGCAGAAAAGGACTTGGGGGTGATGGCTGATGAAAAACTCGCCACGAGCCAGCAGTGTGAGCTCCCAGCCCAGAAACCAATGGAATGCTGGGCTGCATCTGAAGAAGCCTGGCCAGCAGGTCATGGGAGCCAAAAAATTACTCATCAGGCAATTATTAGTAGAGATACTTTATTATTAGAGAACTTTATCTCCATCAACAATGTGGAGGGATTCTGCTTGTGCAGGGTCAGCTCGATTGACAGAACCCCTAGTGTTCACTAACCATGTGGCTTTTGCTAGGTTTTGATCCCAATTCTTGAAGGTTCCCCCACCTAGTGCTTTCAGAGTAGTTTTCAACAGTCCATTACTCCGTTCAACCTTCCCAGCAGCTGGTGCATGATATGGAATATGGTACACCCATTTGATACCATGTTCCCTTGCCCAAGTAGTGACTAAGTCATTTTTGAAATGAGTCCCATTGTTCGACTCAATGCGTTCTGGGGTCCCGTGTCACCACAGGACTTGCTTTTCAAGACCCAGAATGGTATTCCAGGCCTTTGCGTGGGGCACTGAAAAAGTTTCTAGCCATCCGGTGGTTGCTTCTGTGGTGGGGGAAAAAAGGTTTTCCCCCCTGGAGTTAAAAAGTGGTAATCCCCAAGGGGGGTGGTGTCTCTCTTGAGGTTGAGCCAATGAGCGCTCCTGCAAAATATAAACATATCAACAATCAGACCAGAAAAGAAGGTGATGTTGTAGTAGTTGTTGGAGAGGTGGCCATGTTCTGAGGCCACGAGGAGAAGGGGCCCCCCCAGCCCCCAGTTGGGGTCCTACAGGGACTTGGAACAGTGTTAGACTGGGCTAAGTATCTGTAGCTGAGAAGCTGGGAGGTTTTTTTCCTCCATTGTGAGTAGCAGCAAGAGATACTGAAAAGCAGCGGCAGAAACAGCACTGACCGGAGAACAGTGGCAAAGAGCCAAAAGAGATAAGAACTGAAGAAGCATCAAAGCCGGCATTGCAGCCAAGGAAGAGAGACACAGAGAAATGTCTGATGGAGACAGAGCAGGACTAAGCTCTCTACAGAGAGAGAGTTTGGGTAAGAACTGAAACAAACTCCCCAAACTCCTTGGAGACCTCTCCTAGAGAGGAGGGGTGGTGGACTCCCACTTGAGAGGAGTCCTAAAATGCAGCACCAGAGAGAGAGAGAAGAGCTAAGAAGCTCAGGCATCCTGGAAAGCTGGACCGGGATGGCCAGAAGGAATGCGGAGGAGGGCTTCGCCTCTCCATACTTATCCCATGGTCCACCATACCACGGGGGCTTCAGTCTTTTCGCCTGCTTAATAGCGGCACAGGTTTCACAATCATGGATAACTTGAGAAATGATATCCATGGTTAAATCCACCCCTCGGTCTCGTGCCCATCTGTGGGTGGCATCTCGGCCCTGATGACCGGAAGCATCATGGACCCATCAAGCTAGGAACAACTCTCCCTTCTGCTGCCAGTCTAGGTCTACTTGTGACACTTCGACCTGTCCAGCTCAGTCTGCTTGTCTGTTGTTATCGTGTTCTTCATTAGCTCGACTCTTGGGTATGTGGGCATCTACATGGCGGACTCTCACATTCAGACTCTTCGCTCTGGCAGTGATGTCCTGCCACAAATCAGCAGCCCAGACGGGTTTTCCTCCACGCTTCCAGTTCATCTTCTTCCATCGGTCTAACCATCCCCATAGGGCATTAGCTATCATCCACGAGTCAGTGTAGCCTTGGCCATCCTTGTCGTTTGGCAATGTCCAGGGCCAATTGGACAGCTTTGAGTTCTGCAAACTGACTCAACTCGCCTTGACCTTCGGCAGCTTCCGCCACTGGTCGGATGGGACTCCAAACTGCTGCTTTCCACTTCCGGTTCCTTCCTACAGTACGGCAAGAACCATCAGTGAAAAGGGCATAACGCTTCTCTTCATCTGGCAACTGATCATATGGCGGAGCTTCTTCAGCTCAGCTCACTGGCTCTTCTTCCTCTTCCTCATCTGCCAGATTGAAGTTCCCACCTTCAGGCCAATTTGTGATAACCTCCAGAATTCCAGGGCGATTCGAGCTTCCCAATCCTACACTCTGAATAATCAAGGCTATCCACTTGCTCCACATAGCATCGGTGGCATGATGTGTAGGGGGGACCTTCCCTTTGAACATCCAACTCAGGACTGGTAGTCAGGGTGCTACGAGGAGCTGTGTTTCGGTGCCAACCACTTCTGAGGCTGCTTGTATGCCTTCATTGGCCGCCAGAATTTCCTTTTCCATAGGAGTGTAGTTGGCTTCAGAACCGCTGTAGCTTCGACTCCAGAAGCCAAGTGGTCGCCCTCACGTCTCACCAGGCACCTTTTGCCAGAGGCTCCAGGAGGGATCTTTATCTCCAGCTGTTGAGTAAAGTACGTTCTTCACGTCTGATCCCGTCCAAACTGGTCCAAGAGCCACAGCATGTGCAATCTCTTGCTTGATCTGTTTGAATGCCTGCTACTGTTCAGGACCCCATTGAAAGGTATTCTTTTTATGAGTCACAAAGTGAAGACGGCTCACAATCTGGCTATACTCAGGGATGTGCATTCTCCAGAAGCCTATGGCCCCCAGGAAAGCTTGTGTCTCCTTCTTGTTGGTCGGCGGAGCCATGGCTACAATCTTATTGATGACATCTGTTGGTATCTGGCGCCATCCATCTTGCCATTTCACCCCTAGGAACTGGATCTCTCTGGCAGGTCCCTTGACCTTATTCTTCTTGATGGTGAAACCGGCATCAAGGAGAATCTGGATGATTTCCTCTCCTTTCTCGAAAACTTCTTCTGCTGTGTCCCCCCATACAATGATGTCATCAATGTACTGGATATGTTCTGGAGCCTTGCCCTTCTCCAGTGTGGCCTGAATCAGTCCATGGCAGATGCCTGGACTGTGCTTCCACCCATGGGGCAGTCAGTTCCACGTGTACTGCACATCTCTCCACATGAAAGCAAACTGCGGTCTGCACTCCGCTGCTAAGGGAATGGAGAAAAATGCATTGGCGATGTCAATGGTGGCATACCACTTTGCTGCCTTGGACTCCAGCTCGTACTGGAGCTCCAACATGTCTGGTACAGCAGCACTCAATGGCGGCGTGACTTCATTCAAGCCACGATAGTCCACAGTCAATCTCCATTCGCCATCGGACTTACGTACAGGTCAAATGGGGTTATTGAAGGGTGAGTGTGTTCTACTAACCACCCCTTGGCTTTCCAACTTGTGAATCATCTTATGGATGGGGATCACAGCATCTCGATTCGTCCGGTACTGTCGCCTATGCATTGCTTAATGGCTGTTGGCACTCGCTGGTCCTCAACTCGCAGTAATCCTACAACAGAAGGATCTTCTGAGAGGCCAGGCAAGGCAGATAAACATTTGGATTCCTCTTTAGTCACTGCAGCTATACCAAAAGCCCATTGGTACCTCTTCGGGTCCTTGAAGTATCCTCTTCTGAGGTAATCTATGACGAGAATGCAAGGGGCTTCTGGTCCCGTCACAATGGGATACTTTTCCCATTGGTCTCCTGTCAGGCTTATTTCGGCCTCTACCACCGACAGCTCTTGAGACCCTCCTGTCACCCCAGAAATTGAAACAGTCTCTGTGCCCACATGTCCTGAGGGCATTAACATACACTGTGCACTGGTATCTATTAAGGCTTGGTATCTCCGAGGATCTGATGTGCCAGGCCATCGAACCCACACAGTCCAGTAAACTCTGTTATCTTTCTCGTCCCTCTCCTTCTCCTGGCAGAAGGCAGGGCCCCTCTATTGGTTCTGGTTGGAGCATTCACCGTTGGATCTTTGCTTCGATTTGTCAGAGGCTTCCTTGTCATCCTGGAAACGGACCCCAGTCTTCCTGCGTCTGGGAGATCTCAGTTCTCTTCGGAAGAAATCCGCATCTACCGCATAGACGACTTTCTTATTGGCTTCCTTGCGTTTTAGTTCTCTCACCCTGGCCTCAAGTCTGGAAGTAGATTCACCATCCCACGTCCTCATGTTTTCTCCCTGGGCACGCAGATAGGACCACAGTTCACTGCGCTTAGATGTACGCTTAGGGTTTTCACTCCTTCTGTGTGTGACAGAAGGACATCATGAGCGGGACCAGGACCAAGATCGAGATCGTGGTCGAGACCGTTCTGCTGATCTGTCTCTGTAGCGTCTGTCCCTGTGGTCTCCATAGTCATCCTCATATTCAGAGTGCCCATAAGGCTCCTTTCTCTCAGGTGTTCATCTGTAACTAGAATCAAAATAGTCTCTAGAAAACTCATTCCTAGATTCTACTGCTTCCTCTAGATGTCGTAGAACCGTACACAGCATGCCTACAAGCATTTCTTCCGTGTTTGGAAGCATTATTCCTTCCAAGGTATGAACATATGATGCAGGAGCACCCTGCATTATCTTTTTCCACATAGGCATTGTGCAAGTGACACCCTCTGGGTCATTAGCGACGGGATCGTATTGAGAGTCATCATTCATAACTTCCAACAATGCCGATTCTCTTAGGTACTGGATGGCGTCTTCTACCTTGGTCCACTTCCTCGCGGGGCATGTTAAATAGTCTTTAAATGGATACTTTTGTCTCACACTTAAGACAAGTTGCGCCCAAAGACTGAGTTCCGGTTTCGCCTCTGCAATTAAGTGATCAAGTTAACGATTTCCAGAGATGGATCCTAGTTGTTCTACTTCAGAAGTTGATAACATGTGAGCTCTAGCCCCACATCTTGTCAGGATCAAACACTTGCTCTGGCGTGAAGTCCCAACTAATGGGAGGTGTCATGCATCCAACCAATTTGCCAAAATTTGCCCAGATTCCTTGCCATCCAGAAACTGACCTTTTCAAGGCCCTTCCCAAAGTTCCAGAGAATCCTTTATAGGTTTGGTCTTTCCTGCAACAAGGAAAGCAGTACCACACCACCTTTCCAATGTTAAATAACACTTCCATGGCTTTTATGAATAGTAGAACCATTGCTAAACAATTCAGGTAAGGATTGGGGCCAATTCTTATCCTAGGGACCTCTGTTACTAGGCCCTTGATGTCACAACTGAGGAAAGGTAAGAAATGGTAAATGCTTTCCGAGTTAGTTTTCACTGGATACCCAGAAACATATATAAAAATGGCCAGGATGACCAAGAAAATGAATAAAAAGGCCATGTTTACATATTTTTTTTCCTTTGTTCCCAAACAAAGCTATGTTTATATAAACAAAAGTTTCTTGGCAGCTCTCCCGGTAGTGTTCCCAAACAATGGTCAATGTTTATACCAACTTGGCTCCCTTCCCAGACTTGTTCCGAAACAATCATGGCAAACCAAAACAAACTAGGCAGAAACAACAGATAAGGTGTTGTGGTTTGAAACTGGTTCCCTGCCAAGTCTCCAAACCTCACCACAAGAACTCCCCCCCCCCAAACCAAGGGAGAAGAGAAAAAAAAACCAAGAGAACCAAAATGAGAGAGAGGCAGTTAAAGCAATATATATAAATATATTTACACTTATATTACAGTTATATACAATTGAAATATATATACAATTGCAAAAGGAAAAAGGGAAAGGGAAGGGGGAAGGGAAAAAAAGGAACAAACCCAAAATAAAATATACATGATCAATAGCCCAAGATCTAGTAACTAAAAGAATCAGCAAAAGAATATCTTACTACTCTCCTTGGGACAACAGAAAGTCGCGTTGGAACGACCGCCAGCAATCTCCATCTTCCAAGGTCATCAAGGCCTTACCAGGCCTCACTCCCCAACACAACATACTCAACAGCAGGGAAACCCGCACCTCCAAAGCTGCCGGAAGGAAAGAGGGCCGAAGGCCTTTCCTCCTTTCTTCTTATACCCTGGCTTATGTAAAAATCGTAGGGAATACCGGGTAAATCTGGGCACTTCCTTGGTTACACACTGGTCACCAAGGAAGGTCCGGACTAAACTACCACAGATGCTTTGACTATGATGTATCTTCTTGTTCAAGTCAGGATGCAAATGTTCTTAAACCTTGAGAGGAGTCTAAACAAACTAAAGGAATTTAGAAAGTTCGATATGAAATGGGGTAATAGGGTTGGGGTGTGTGTAAACTACTGTGCTAAAGTGTAACAGACTACAGCTACTTCCAAAATCTACAAAAAGTGAAAAATCAAAAAAATCCATAGGTATCACAAACCTTAACATTCTACGATTCTAATTCTGACCTTTCATAACCACACTGAGTATTGCCATTGAATGTCTTGAGTTTGCATTTGAGAATTACTCTAAGTTGTGTGCTTTGTCCAGGACTTACTTGCTGCAAGTGCCACTGGACTGTTTAGTGAAACCATCACTAGCTGGTGCCTGATGATTGAAAGTGAGAAAGTATTTGGTGTCCCACCCCAAAGGGGAAGGGAGCACCCAAAATTTGTAAATGCTCATGGTTGAAAGGAACAAGGAAAGTCAGAGGGTCTTCAAAAACTTACAAAATTTTATTAGTAAATTACACACTTGGCATGGAAATTAATATAAGTTAGTTCCTGATCTCCCAGTATAAACACACAGCAGTGGGGTTTGGATAAAGGGGTGGGGAGAAAGGGAAGAGAGAGAGAGACAGAGATGAATTAAAGAGGAGGAGAGAGAGAAAGAAAGGAAAAAAGGGAGTAAAAGAGATCACCAGTCCTGGTGATCCCAGCTTCGATCCAGCTGAGGGGGTGTTCAGGGTCCTGGGGTACATACGCACCCAAGCTTCATGTGTGTATCTTTTTATAGATAAGTTTCCCTACCCTGAAGATTGTTTTCTCACTTTCCGTGCAAATTAGTTATCATGTACAGTCTGTTCTTCTAGATTTTTTTGGAAATGGGTCGGGGGTTTCAGGGGTCTTGGGTGTTCTTGATCCCCCCATACAGTCCATGCCTGCTTCTCAGCCTCATTCCCGTGCTTGTGCTGTACTGTGTTGTGCTTAGGGAGCCAGAACAAGGAGGTTTGTCGCAGAAAAGTGCTGCCCTACCTCCGCATGGCCCCTTTGCCACATCCTGTTCTTTCTCACAGTGTGTTCTTACCATCAATCCTTGTCTGTTATTACCAACAGTCCTTGGTTGGTGTCGTGGTTTGGACCTTGTTTTCCCCAGAGGCTAAGAGAAGTGGTAGACCCCAAGGGGTGGAAACCCCTAGAAGTTTTGAAGTTCTGCCCAATGGGCGCTCCTGCAGAAATGTCAACATCTCACAACCAGACCGGAAGAGATGAGTTGTAGTTTTGGTTGTGGTAGGAGAAGTGGCCATGTTGTGAGCCATGAGGAAGGGGCTCTAAGCCCCTTGGGCCCTCTGGCCCCCTCCCAGCCCCTGGCTGGGGGGCTGCAGGGACCTGGAACAGCATAAAGCTGGGCTAGGTGCCTGTAGTTATGCCGGGAGATGTTTGTCTCCATGGGCACAGAGCAGCAGCTGGGACTGACCGGAGAAGGTGGCAGAGAGCCAAGAGAGATAAGACCAAGAAGCAACAGAAACATGCAGCACCGCAGAGAAGACTCCTGGAAGACAGAGCCGGGAGAAGGAGAGCCAGCAGCTGAGACAGAGTTTGGGGTAAGACTGATACCAGATTCCCCAAAACTCCCTTGGAGACCCTCTTGGAGAAGAGGGACGTGGACTCCTATTTAGGAGAAGAGTTTTGGTATGCAGCACCAGAGAGAGAGGAGCTGAGAAGCTCAGAGCGTCCTGAAGCTGGACCAGGACGGCCAGATGGAATGCAGGGGGAGTTGACCTTGGCTCCCCCCCTTGCACTGCTGCCACGGTGGCAGCCTGAGAGGCAGTGGCACAAAGGCCCTGCAAGAAGGAGCTGAGTCTCCTGGTGATACCAGACCTTCACGAAGACCCCCTGTGTCTTCGTGATATGACGTGGTGATGACCTTGTCTGGGGTTACGAAGCCCACGGAAGACCCCTCGGTTGTGAGGCGATGGGGCCGGGGGAGTTTGATACCTCCCTCGTTGAGTGCTGGCAGAAAGCCAGCTATCAGCTGCTGCATGTGGAGAAGACAGACAGACTGCTGCCCTAGAAGATACTGCTGCTTAAGGACTGGAAGGGATCTGTCCTTCTTTCCCTCCTGGACTTTTATTTGGAGGGGAGAAGAGATCTGGTCCATTGTAAATACATATGTCATGGTAGAGATAGTTGTGATCATGTGTATAATGTGATATGGTATTTATTTGTACAGTCATTGTAATATATTCCCTTTCCCCCACTTTGAGTCTGGTGTGTTTTGTCTGGAAAAACCCATCTCACATTAGGTTGAGATGTGAGAGGGGAGAATAGAGCTAGAGAATTAGATTTCGAGACTATCTCAAACCATGACAGTTGGCTCCACAGCCATCTGGCTATTGGTGTGATGCCGTAAGGTCCATCTCGGTTTTTGATTTTTCTAATTTTATAAGTAATTAAGTAGTAGAAGTAGATTTTAGAAACAGCCCTTATTCCCTCACCCTTTAGCACAAGTAGTTTACACATTCCTCAACCCTCTTACCCCATTCCATGCTCCCCATATCAATCCTACCCCTGAATTCAGTAGAAATGTTTAGTCTTTTGTCAAGGCAAGGCTTATGCTGTTTAGAGAACACTCATATCTTGGCCTGAACCACAGAACACGGTCAGAAACTAGGTGACCGTGTACCCTTTGTGCTCTGAAGAAGATGAAGATGATGAAGAAAAGCCCCCAGACCAAATTCCCAGGGGGTGGGCTGGGGGAGAGCAAAGGCTACGGGGTGGAAACACTTGGGATTGGACAGATAATATTATAAAATGTAACATCTCAGGCACAGCCTGTTACAGCGTCCTGTAACATCTATGCCTTGGCACAAATTAAACCCTTTCCTTATCTCACCCTCAGTTAACTGCTCCTGAGTTGTTTTCTTTAGCATCAGCTACAGGCATCAGCGTTTGAGACATACACATTAACCCCTTATTTTCTAGGCTTCTACAATGTATCAGCAGTTTCTCATTGCAGTATGTTCCAAAGATGCATCTTGGCTCTATTTTCACCCTTGCCTGAGCACTGAAACAAAACACGGTGATGTGATTCCAACTAAACCACATGTTTCGAAATCACTTTCCTTCTTTCTGTCCTCCACCTTACATACTCTCTCATGGCCATAGAATTCTGCTGAACTAAACTGAAATCTGAAAGAAGCCTGGAGCCCAGAATATAGGTCAGATTTAACTTTGAGTTGCAGCAAGTTTTGCTTGTATAATGGACTGAAATGTTGGTAATGTCTTAAACATTATCAAAATCATAGAAAGACTTTTTGTCAAACTACAAGGAAGCAACTGCCTGTCTGCAACCACTGAAGCCTGACTCGAATTTGGACTGCAGAGGGAGACTTGAGATAAGACTATTGTTTAATCATCTCAGGTCTGAGGAGAAGTAAACAAGGCCCGGGGGTGGTGGAGGAAAAGGGTTTTGGGTGTGTGATTGTCTCAGTCTGGAGAGACTGGAATGTTTGCTAAAGAGGATGAGTTATAAGATAGACCAAACTCCTCTCTCTCAGCAATTGTAAATTCAAAATAAGGGGCTTTAATCGAGGAAGTGTGGAAAAAACCCAGAAGAAATAACAACCCTTTATTAAAAGATATATGTATGTTGGCAAAAACAGTAACAGAACACAAAAAACTAGACAGCAATCCTAGAAAAAAAACCAACAAAAAAAAAGGTCTGAATGAATACTTCTCTGTCCTTTAGCGCAGTCCTAATAGTGGCCTGCAGGGGGCACTGTTGGATCGCTAAAGGTGTAGGGCCTGCAGTACCCTGTCGTGGCCTGCAGGGGGCACTGTTGGATCACTGAAGGTGTAGGGCCTGCAGTTCTCTGTCGTGGTCGGCAGGGGGCGCTGTTGGGCTCTGGCGGTCACCACGCGGTGAGAGGGGTCTGGGGGGTTAGTCTCGGGTTGCGGGAGGAGCTGAAAAGAAGATGGGGGACTCTTCCCACCCAATGGAAGGAAGGGGTAAGGAAAAGCAGTTCACCCCCCAACAGGACTCACTGTGGTTGTCAGTTGATGGCGCCCCAAAAAGCTCCTCCTTTTCTCCCAGCGAGCACAGAGACTCTCCGATGAAACACACAGCAGGTCCAGGTTGGAGACAAAAGACAACTCGCAGGCAAGTTGAAGCCAGCAGTCAGGGCTGACCAGGACGGGAAACCAAACAAAAAGGCTTCCAGGCCTTCTCTCCAAATGCCCCAAACACAGACCCTGTCTCCGTCCTCGAAAGAGAACCCAGCCTTCTGAATCTCTCCCCTCTGAACTGAGCCAGCCGCCCCCTCCCCAAAACTCCCCTCTCCCCCCAGTCTCTGATGGGCCATTCCTGAGGAATTCAGCCAGATCTTTTGTAAAGCTAATTGGCTCCCTTCCCCCTTTTCCACTCAAACTCCATCTTTCCTACAGTGGGGGGCCAGGAGAAAGAAAAATTCTCCTGAATTTCTAACCTATAACAGTGATGATGCTTTCTTAAATCTCTCCACACCAAACCCCAGGAAGGCCACATACACACAACATTCACGTGAGAGGCATCTGAGAAGGGGCCATGAACCATCAAAGACCCCCAAAGCATCTGTAAGGTGATAGATAAGGCCACACAAAAGAAGAAAAAAAATCTCCTGGTGGCGGTCTGGAAAACCCTAGCACCTGGGGAGACATTCCCAGAAAGTGATAAAAGGATTATAACGAAGAAAGGAGTGATATGGAGATAACAAGGACTTTTCTCACAAATATCCTGGATGCTGGGAACTCGGGAAGTGGACCCTTGGGCCTATTTCATCTATCACCCCAAAATTAGTTTATTGACTATAGTCATTTAAACTGCTTAAAGAAAAAGGTATAAAAAGAGATTGGACTTAAGCAACACTGGGGGAGAAGTTCTATCAACTCTGTGGAGGTAATCAATGAGTTACCTTTTTTTCCTCCACCTTCTCAGGATGCCTTGGGGTGAGTGATCGCTTTATACATATATACTAATTTTACTTTTGCTCCATAGTACATTAAAATTTTTACTTTGTTGTAAGTCGCTTTTGCTTTAGGGCATGTACTTAAGATTTTGCTTTACCTATTCTTTGTATGTTGTTTTACGTCTTTGTAAGTTGCTTTTGCTTTAGTGTGTGTGCCTATTATTATGTAGTTTAAGTGTGTTTTTGCAGTTAGACCCAATTTCAGACACAACAAACCCCATAAATTGTCACAAATTTGTATTAATGAATGTGTTATTTTGTGAACTGTTAGAGTGAGTTCATTTTTAGGTGCTGACAATTTCGTTGATGGTGAAATAACTCATAGGAGAAACCTGCTGAGGGGTTTTTCTACTGCTATTAAGTGCAGTCCTTACTTAAAAAGGTATCAAATGTCCTGTCCATCTCAGTGAACCTGTTAAGTGAAGGGTCTCATTAGGTGAGATGCTAACAGACTGTTTTGGACATTAAAAGACTTTGATCTCCTGGGGAGGACACTGATAGACAAAAAATAAGTTAATACAGGTTGGACAGAAAATTCTTCTTTTCTGCCCCTTTTAACATGACAGCATCCCTCCAACTCATTCCTGAGGCCTTCTACCACCAGAAAACTGCATGTGATCCAAGTGAGGCAACAAATGCAGAACCTGTTGCAAGAGACTGCAAATCTTCTCCCCCACACCCCCAGGGGAGGTGCCTGGCATCTCCTGAACATATATTAATCCACTGGACTCTATGTTTTGCGGGACCCTCACCACCAAGAAGACTAGAAGAACTGGATCAATGGGACACCACCAGGTTACACAGAGTGGTGGTACATTTTCTATTTTAATCTCTCTCTGTCACTCTCCTTCTTCCCCCTCCCCCTCCTTTTCCCTATTTCTTTCTCTCTCTCTCTCTCTCTGTCTCACATTTACCATGAAATAAAACCCATACTATTGACTTTGGCATCTGGTCTCATTTGCATCTTAATTCGGGCAGAGGCATTTTCATAACCGGATCAGGACAGCTTGCTGTGCTGGTCTTAGCCTTTCAGTGACAATGGATTCTCCAGAAATGGCACTGTAGACTACTTGCAAGACCTCATTGCAGTCTACAACTTCCTTGTGAGGGGAAGAGGAAGGGCAGGCACTCTTCTCTAGTGACCAGTGACAGGACCGAAGAGAATGGCCTGAAGTTGTGTCAGGAGCGGTTTAGGTTGTATATTAGGAAAAGGTTCTTCCCCCAGGGGGTGGTTGGGCACTGGAACAGGCTCCCCAGGGCAGTGATCACAGCACCAAGCATGCCAGAGTTCAAGAAGCATTTGGATGATACTCTCAGGCACATGGTGTGACTCTTGGGGATGGTCCTGTGCAGGGCCAGGAGTTGGACTCAATGATCCTTGTGGGTCCCTTTCAACTCAGCATATTCTGTGATTCTGTGATTCTGTGAAATAGCTAAAACTAGTCTAAAGATTGTTCTTGGCATGGAACCTTTGACAGACGTAACCAAAATTTTGCCTATATGCCAATTAAGTCACATCCCCAACTGTTGTTTTTCAGAAATGTAGTATATTAAAATATCAAGCAATATGTTGCCAGTATTTCTTATTGCTTTTGGCATTTCTAGAGCATTTTTATTCATTTGCTTCAGGCAGTGGTTTAATCTTTTTCTCTGGAAAGATGAACCACAAATGGTGGTGTTTAAACATATCTGAGCATGGGACAGTTTCAAAACATCTAGCTTCTAAAATCATTCCAAACAAGTCTACCTGGGAATGAAAGTGAAACCATCAAAGCAACCAAATGTCATGGTTTAACTGAAGCTAGCAACTAAATACCACACAACTGCTCACTCACTCTCCCCCTCCCCAGTGGGATAGTGAGGAGAACTAGAAAAAGTTAATGCCCGTGAGTTAAGAACAGTCTAATAATTGAAATAAAGTAAAATATTGTAATAACAGTAATAATAATAATAGCAATGTAAAGGAAAAGGAGAGACAGTAATAAAATTCCAATAAAAAACAGAGGAATAAAACCCCGGGACAAACAAGTGATGCACAATACAGTTGCTCACCACCTGCTGACCAATGCCCAGCCCATCCCTGAGCAGCAATCAGTCACCTCCAACCAACTCTTACAGTTTATATACTGGTGTATTGAGTCTGGCTGAGCTCAAGTTCATTTCCCTATAGTAGCTCTCACAGTGCTGTGCTTTGCATTGGGAGCTAGAAGGGTGTTGATAACACGCCAGTGTTTTGGCTACTGCTGAGCACAGCACCCATTGCTCTCAGTGTCGTCTTTAACAGTCTATTACATCATTCGATCTTTCTAGAAGTTAGTGCATGACAGGATGTGATACACCCACTCAATGCCAGATTCTTTGGCCCAGATGTCCATCAGGTTATTTCAGAAATGAGGCCCATTGTCTGACTCAATTTTTTCTAGGCTGCCATGGTGCCATGTAACTTGCTTTCCAAGGTCAGGGATAGTGTTCCAGGTGGTGCCATGGGGCACGGGGTATATTTCCAGCCATCTGGTTGCTTCCACCATTGTGACCCCATGGCCTCTGCCTTGGTGAGTTTGGGGGAGTGTTACATAGTCAGTCTGCCAGGCCTCCCCTTATATATATATTTCAGCCATCATCCTTGTTACGGTGTGGTGCGTTGACCTTGGCTGGATGCCAGGTACCCACCCAGCTACTCTATCACTCCCCTTCCCAGCCGGACAGGGGAGAGAGTAAGGTGGAAAAACAACTTGTGGGTTGGGATAAGGCAGTTTATTTAAAGCAAAAAGTTAAGTGGAAGCTTGCACACGCAAAAGTGAAGCGAAGCAAAAGATAGCACAGTTTATTCTCTACTTCCCATCAGCAGGGATGGTCAGCCACTTCTGAGAAGCAGGGCTTCAGTATGCATGACAGTTTCTTAGCAGGCAGCCATTGGAGACAATGAGTGCCCCCCTTCTTGCTCCTTGCCTTAGCTTTTATATCTGCACTGACGTCATATGGTATGGAATATCCCTTTGGTTAGTTTGGGTCAGCTGGCCTACTTGTGTCCCCTCTCAGGATCTTGCCCTTGACTGAGGAAGGAATGTTACAGTGCTGATGCTGTGCTCAGCAGTAGCCAAAACATGGGTGTGTTCTCAACATCCTTCTAGCTGCCAATGCAAAGCACAGCACTGTGAGGGCTACTGTGGGGAAATGAACTCCAGCTCAACCAGACCCATTACATACGGTTACAAAACCAGGGAATTTTAGCGATGAATATTCATACCATTACATAATCTGAAGGAGGAGGGACAGGGGTTTGCATGGGCTGGAGGTTTTCCGAGGTTTTAGGAGCTGCCAGAAAGTGGTCCCTCCCGGTGCCCAGGACAGAAGATAAAAGAGGCAGCAGGAACCGAAAATGGTCCTTGCTTCAGTAATGAAAGGAGGGTGGGTTGCCTCCAAAGAAGGCATGGCTAAACTTGGTTCCCTCTGCTGCCTGCCCTCTCTCCTGCTCCTGCTGCTGCTTGCCATTGCCAAGTGGTGGGTCCTCACACCGCTGTCTCTGCTCGTCTTCCTTGGCAGCCAGTAAGAAAAAAATATCAATGAAAGCTAATCCTGCATGCACGGCAGGAATCATTGTCCCCTGTTGCTGCTTGCATTGGAGCTGGGCTGAGCTGTGGAGGAACAAGGATCAGAATGGGAAAAAGATATACAGCGATTGAAAGGACTTTATTACAGTTATTATGTGTTTTGCATTGTATGATTCCCTGAGATTTGTATTTCCCAGGCTTGCCCAGGCATGCCTGTTCCCTGCTTCCCTGCTTCCCCGCTTCCCTGCTTCCCCGCTTCCCCCTCTGATAGGCTGAAGAAGCTGCAGAGAGGAGACAGCTACCATTTGCCCTTTCCTTTGCCGGTTCCTCCCCCATTCCTCCCTCTTCGCCTGAGTCCCTATCCCTATTCATTTCCCTGGTTGTCTGTCTCATGCTCCACCCCATTTTCTGGTGCATTCCAAGCCAGAGCTCATAAAACCCTTGTGCATCCCCATTAAACTCAGCATTGCATTACAACCTCAAACCTCGTTGGACCCTTTTGTGCAGTGCTGCGGCCTTTCTCCCCTCCCCCACGGATCGTAGCATCAAGCTGCACCAGCTGCATGGGAACCACTGCTGCTGGACCACAGTCCCTCAGTTCTCACCCCAGCCTTGAGGAGAAAACCATAAAATGAGCAGAGCCCAAATCCACCCGAGCCAAATGGGCAGCACCAGTGCCATGAGGGGTGGTTCAGTGGGGAAGACCCTCCACCATCTTTGTTTCCCTTTTTTTCCCAGGGGGTGGGGGGTGCCACGTGTTTGGGTGGATAGCTTTTTTGTGGGTAAACAATTTCCCCTGTATCTTTGTCATTACTGCTTTTTTTTTTCTTTTAGTAAATAGTTATTTTTTTACTTATTTTTGTCTCTCTTCTGTATTAGGGGGACAGGAATAAATGGGAGGGATTTCATCTTATTGGAGTTCCTGCCTCCCAAATATATTTTCTTTAAACCAAGGCAGTCCTTCATATCACAGAGACTTTAACCACCTAATTGCAGCGCATGTTTCATATTCATGGATAACCTGTGTCATAATGTCCATGTTTAAGTCCATCCCTCGATCACAAACCCACCTATATGCTGTCTCTTCCTTGATGGCCTGAGGCACCATGGGTTCACCGAGCCAGAAATAATTCACTCTTATGTTGCCAATCCAGATCCACCTGAGCCACTTCAATCCCAGCAGCCTGATCCACATGCTGGTTGTTCTGATGTTCTTCAGTGGTCTGACTCCTGAGTACATGAGCATCTACATGACGTACCTTCACAACCAGGTCCTCCACCTGGGCAGCAATGCCTTGCCACAATGCAGCGGCTCAGCTGGGTTTACCCCTACGCTGCTAATTATTCCGCTTCCATCACTGCAACCACCCCCACAGGGCATCTGCCACCATCCAGGAGTCAGTGTAGAGGTAAAGTATGGGCCATTTCTCTCATTCAGCAATGTCTAAGGCCATCTGGAGAGCTTTCACCTCTGCAAACTGACTCGATTTGCCTGCTCCTTCAGTGGTTTCTGAGATTTGTAGGGGACTCCATACAGCCACCTTCCATCTCTGATGCTTTCCCACATAATGGCAGGATCCATCAGTAAACAAGGCATATTGCTTCTCACTTTCTAGTAATTTATTATATAGTGGGGCCTCTTCGGCACACGTCACCTCCTCCTCTGGTGACATTCCAAACTCTTTGCCTTCTGGCCAGTCCGTGATCACTTCTAAGATTCCTGGATGACTAGGGTTTCCTATTTGAGCCTGTTGTGTGATCAGTGCCACCCACTTACTCCATGTAGCATCAGTTGCATGATTTGTATAGGAGACCCTCCCTTTGAACATCCAGTCCAGCCCTGGCAGTCGGGGTACCAGGAGGAGCTGTGCTTCAGTGCCAGCCACTTCTGAAGCAGCTCGAACCCCTCCATAAGCTGCCAATAACACTTTTTCAGCTGGAGTATAGGGGATTTCAGATCCTCTGCATCCCCAACTCCAAAAGCCAAGGGGTCGATCTTGACTCTCCCCTGGTGCTTTCTGCCAGAGGCTCCAGGTAGGGCCATTCTCTCCAGCTATATAGAGTTTACATCTTGCCCTGTCTGGACTGGTCCAAGGGCTACTGCATGGACTATCTCCTGCTTGATCTGTTCAAAGGCTTGTCATTGCTTGATTGGAAATCATTTTTCTTCCTGGTCACTTGATGGAGAGGGCTGACAATCAAACTGTAATTTGGAATGTGCGTTCTCCAAAAGCCCACAATGCCTAAAAAAGCGTGTTTCTTTCTTGTTAATTGGTGGAGACATTGCTACTATTCTGTTAATCACATTCATTGGGATCTGATTATGTCCATCTTGCCATTTTATTCCTAAAAACTGGATGCCCTGTACAGGTCCCTTTACCTCATTTTGTGTTATAGCATAAAAAGTCTTTCAGAATGATTTGGACTATTTTCTTCTCTTTCTCAAAAACTTCCTCTGCTGTCTTGCCCCACACAATGATGTCCACAATGTATTGCAGGTGTTCTGGAGCTCCACCCTGTTCCAGTGCAGTCTGGATCGGTCCGTGGCAGATGGTCAGACTGGGTTTCCACCCCTGAGACAGTTAATTCCAGGTGTACTGGACACCTCTCCAAGTGAAGGCAAACTGTGGCCTGTGCACCGTTGTGGTAGTGATTGCCTACCTTCAGCAACCCCACACAGAAAGGTCCTCTGAGAGACTGGGTAAGGTAAGGTAGACAGTTGCTTAATTTCCTCCATCTCCAGGGCAGCTGTACTGAAAGCCCACCAATACCCTTTTGAGTCCTTGAAATCCCTTCTCCTGAGATAGTCTATGCCAAGGATGCTCAGGGCCTCTGGGCCAGTCACAATTGGGTGATTTTGCCACTCATTACCAGTCAGGCTGATTTCAGCCTCCAATATAGTTGGCTGTTGGGATCCCCCTTTCATTCCAGAAATACAAATGGATTCTGTCCCTACATATCTTGATGGCATTAGGATACACTGTGGACCAGTATCTACTAGAGCCTTGTACTCCTGTGGGGCTGAGGTGCCACGTCATCAGATCCACACAGTCCAGTAAACCCGGTTGTCCCTCTCCTCCACCTGTCTGGAGGCAGGGTCCCTCTAATACTGATCACAAGATTCACCACTTCTTGTGGAAACTGATTAGAATTTTTTATGGTAGGGTCAGGAGTAAGATCAGCCCTTCCACTTTGCCTGGAAAACTGTCCACTGGAGACTGAAGCAGCAACTTTCCTGGAAGAACCTCAATTTGGTTTTCCCTGCAATTCACATACCTGTGCATCTAGGGTGAAGGTAGGTTTCCCATCCCACTTTCTCATGTCCTCTCTGTGGTTCTGCAGGTAAAACTGCAAGGTATGCCATGGTGTATACCTTCTATATCCTCTCTCTTGAGTGAAAGAATGCTTACTGTTAAGAGCCGAGATGCATGCCCATACAGTTGGGAAGCAGGATCTATCCTTGTCAAGTTGCTGGACCAGTTTCTCCACAGTCAAGACAACTGAGGAAGAGAGATTGTATTACCAAAGTTGACGAGACACTTCATCCACTGTTAGTGCTTCTTTGTTTCTCCAGCTTGTGAGAGACTGAAATGTTAATGTGTAATGACTCAAACAATCGGCCATTTGCAAAAGCAAGAGGTGCTTTTCTCAGGCCAGGTTTGCACCCTCCAACCAAAGGGGAGGAGGAGAGGTTTTGGGTATGTGGTAGTGAAACCTCTGATCTGCATAAGAACAGTCCAGGTGCAAAGGGGGTGTGCACCCACCACCTGAGGGTGACCACAACAAATCCCCCTTTGTTTAGCAACAAGCTGGGGTTTGAGCCAGATAAGGGAAGAGGCTGATAAGAAGCAGATCCTGCAAGGTGGGATAGTGCTTTTTATCATGCCAATGTCCTCCCTTACACAACTGGATCAGGTGTAAAACTCCCTCCCAGGGGATTTATTAGGACATTCACACATAGGGCTGAGGGTATTCATCCCTTCTGATGGGTCATAACTGGCTCAACTACGCTGGCGTGAGAGACAGTGGTCATGTTTTAGGTGTCGTAAACCATCAAAGACCCCCAAAGCACCCCTAGACTCATTTTTGGGGCCTTCCACCAGAGGACTGTGCATGATCCACAGTGTTACATCAGACAGTGTAAAACTTCCCCTCCCAGGGGAGGTACCTGGGCGTTCCCACCTGAACCTGAATGTATATTAACCCATTGAACTTGATGTTGTGGGGGCTTCCTGCACCCCTGATGGATCAAGACTGTGACCATCACTTCGACCAACAATCAAGTCTCGTTGCTGGATCCACGGGTGGTGAGATCTTTCGTCTCCACTATCTACTCTTATCCTTTCTTTATCTTTCTTTCTTTTCCTTATATATTTTCTTAAATGTTATTTTTGGCCACATTGATCTTCATCATTGGTCTACCCTGGCCTCCAATCAGGAGGTCTGGAGACACACAATCCATAACGCTGCTGTTTCCTTTGAGAACGCACACAGGATCACCATCAAAGAGAAAAGACAACACAGAAAGAATCGTATCCTGACGATAGCATCCAACGAGTCTTTCTGCTGTGCCTTTTGCAACCGATCTTGTCTATCTCGCATTGGCCTCTTTAGCCTCCAGCGCGCCTGTAGCAAATGTGGGTAGAGCCCTTCCCAAATCTTCGTTCGCGAAGCCTAGCCATGATGATTTTTATACTTTTATATTGTTATGTTACCATAGATAATAACCAAAACAGCTACATAGCTCCTTTCCATTGCAATCAAATTGTTCTAAAATAAACCTGCTGCATATATAAAAAAATAAACACCAACTACTCAGTGTCATTTTACTCTAATCCACCCTAAGGGATCTATTAACAAGAACCTCAGTTACCCCGCCTTGAGGGGTGAGTTGTAACACAGCTCATTACTGCCAATGAGTTGGCGTGCAAGTCATGTGCTCTGTACATATTTCTGCCACATGGATCATAGGCATAGGACTTAGTCTGGATCTGTGGGGAACTGTGTGTTGCTTGGGTCATAATAAATAATTTCTAGTGATGCCTAAAGGAGCTGAGAAAAAAAAAACTCCAGAGCAATTTAATTAGAGGTGAGATAAGAAAAGGATTTAATTTGTGCCTCCAAGTCATAGGGTTACAAGACACGTGTACCACTCTGCCTCAGGTGCTTACAATTCATAACACTGTTTGTCCAATCCGAGGTTTTTCCACCCTCTGGCTTTTGCCCTGGTCCACCCCCGGCCCGCCCCTGGGGAACTGAGGCTGAGGTCTTTTTGGGACCACCAACTTCATCACCCTTGTCTTCCTCGGAGCACAAAGGGCACATGTTCACCCAGTTCTTGGTTGTATCTTGCAGTTTAGGCCAGAGTACAAGTGTTCTCAAACAGAAGAGGCCTATCTTAAAGAGAAGTCTAAATATTCTAAAGGAATTTAGGAGAACTGATATGGGGAATTGGGGTAAAAGGGTTGGGATATGTGTGTATGTAATGGTTTGAGAGCCTCAAAATCCAATTCTCGAGTCCAAGTCCCCCTCCCACATCTCAACCCAGTGTGAGATGGGTTTTCCAGACACCACACAAGACTCAAAATGGGGGGAAGGGATTAGGAAGGAGAAAAGTGAACAAAAAAAAAAAAACCTAAAAGGAAGGCTTGACACCCTACTCACCCAGGTGTCACCTATAAGAGAGTCTTACCCACTCCAACCAGTAATAAAGCCTCTCTGCAGCAGCTGCGTGTTCCGAAGGGCTGGCAGGCTCCCACTTCAGCAGGCGTTCCCACTAAAAGCAACTTGGTCCTTCGTGAAGAGCCGGTCCCCAACACGGAAAGCATGTCTGCTTTTATACAGTTCATTGAGTACACCTGCCCGGGGAGGTGTGGCCAGTACCACCCCGTCAGGGGTTCTCAATCTCACCCCCTTGGTTATGTAAGTGCACCCCTTCTGCGCATGCGTGAGAACTTTGGAAATCCCCTCACGCAGGTGCAGTGAGTCCTGGGGGTCTTTCCCAATTGAGTCTGGGGGAGAGCCTTCCTCCTCTCATCACTTTCTCCTCCAAATGCCCTTGACGAGCCATTGACCAATCACAAGAGACCAATTAAAACAGTTTATACAGAAGTTCTCCCTCCAAGGCCAAATTCACTGTTTTATCAGTGAACTTGGCAGGGAGAACTATAAACTTCTGCAGGTGGCTAAGGCCAAACACAGACCAAAAATATCATCCCAACTTCATCCCAATACATGCCACCACGTGGTCTGTGGTTGGACTATGGCACAGGTGAGAGTTTCAAATAGGGAGAGTCCAGACAAAGTTGTCCTGACAACCATGTCCATCCCCAGAAAGGAGGCCCAAGTGGGTTTCAGTGATCAGTTGCTGGAAATCAGTAGTTCCCCGGTTGTGCCTGCTTGCATGGGCTCAGACAATGCGATGAAAACTTAGGACTTTGTTTAAACCATGGAACAACTTAATACTTTCAATACATCTTTTATAGTATGAAGTGGTCGACTGCCAGCCACTATTTTTATGGACCTATTAGGAGCCATCACAGGTCCTGTACACCTGGAGTTTGATTCACACACCAGACAACATCCCGGTTTAACCATTGCTCCTACAGAAAGTTTGCACTCCCTGCATAAGTTCAAGGCCTCATCGGGGGCAAGCCATCCTGCCATAGCGAGCCCCTGACTGCAGTCGATCCCCTCCACCTCATGGAGTGATAGTGCAGGTACCTCTTGCCTCCATGCTATAAAAGACTGTTATCCAAACCGGAGGATTCTGGGAGTTTGTGAAACCGTGGCATAAACGAAACAGAACACCCAATGTTATTGGTTTGATATGACAAACAATGATGCAAGCCAAAGCCCATAGGAAGGTACACAAATGGCAGTCCTTTCGTTATCGTCATGCCAACCAGGCACAGTCTTTTTGTTGTTGTTTTTCTTCATCTTCTGTACACCTGGGTATTTTAATAGTCCCATATAATTCTCATGATGTTGCACACCCGAAAAGGGTCTTGTAAATATATTGTAGCAATCCAAGGGGAGAGAGGGATGTTCCAATCAATCCCTATGCTCTGTGAGAGACTACAGAGATACAAACATAGAGTATGAGTACCGTGCGACAATCATTAGAAAAACTATCCCACTTTTATCACAGGCAAAAGGAATAGCGTGTCCATGACGTCGGGCTTTCTGTAACCTTTGACTGAGCGACTTCCTGGATCCGGTACAATGAGAGACTTGCTAGACAAAACACAAAATGTATACTATTATTTAATACATGTAGCTTGCTTAATGCAGGAGTAGGCATGTCCATGATAGGTGGACCATCCGTGCGCATTCGCCTAGATACCTGAATAAGGAAGGAATGGAGAATGGTTATAAGTCAACACCCCCTCCCCCCACACATTCACTCCTGCCATCTCAGGTGCTGGGTAGGAACTCTTTTTACCTCCGTTTGACCTTCAATTGCAATTGTCACTGCTTGAGAATCATCGGCCGCTATAATTTCAGCAGCAACAGGACTCCTCTCACCTGGGGTTTGGTACCACACCCGGCCACCTGCAAACCATTTTTGAACTATGGGCTGTACTGGCAGGCTATGCACATGGTACACATCAACCCATTCCATCGGGGGTATTGTTATTTGATGGTTGTAGTGTTTTTCAATCCTATTAATAGGGGTTTTGTGATGTCCCCCTGCACAGGATTCAGCAGTGTCAGACCCATGTTAGACAGTTCTGGTCGTAACACTAGATTACGGAGAATATCTTCTTGCTGGCTTACATAAGACAATGTAACATCTGTTCGGACCCATTGATCTTGGTTTGGCCCCAGAGACTGCGTCTGGGTGTTTACTAGCACATACCCACCTTTTATCGACTTGGCTGTAAAAATCGTGCCACTGACAACCAAAATAGACCCTCGGGCCACCCGTGTCAATTTGTTCTGGTCCCCCTTCATTAAAATTAGCGGGGTTAGGGTAGGTGACATCATACGGTTGTTTAACACCCGAACAGTTTCATTAAGATTGTCCACACATTTCTTATATGAGCCGTCCCCCAATCTCTGAAGTTGCGTCTTCAGGAGCCCGTTCATACGCTCCACCAGCCCTGCCCCCTGTGGGTGATATGGCAGATGCCATGTCCACGTAATCCCGCGGTCTTCAGCCCATTGCGCGACAGCCTGGTTTTTGAAATGCGTTCCATTATCAGACTGCATTTCTGAGGGAGTCCCATAATAAACTTCAATGGTACTCAGACATCTTATAGTAGTGTGACTGTTAGAATACCGGCTGGTTATGGCTACTACAAGGTTAGAATAGGTATCTGCAGCTATGCAAATATATCTCTGCCTACGATATTCAGGTAAAGGGTCAATAAAGTCAATCTGCCATATTTCTCCACTGCTTGATCCCCGTTTCAGATGCCCTAGCAGTAGTGAGAGCACTTTGCGCTCCTTCAAGAATTGGCAAATGGTACGCTCACTGAGCACTTGCTGAATGGCTACTTGAGGTATAAGAATTCCCCGGGCTCTTGCCCAAGGAAGCGTTGCTTCTCGTCCTGCGTGCCCAGACTTGTCATGTGCCCATAAGGCCAGGGCGTGATCCTTGGGACTGGCTATGACTACTTTCTGCACCCTGGCTAGGTGGTCAGCATGAGCGTTCCACCTTGCCATTTCAGTCTCCTGTTTCGTATGGGCATCGACATGGAAGACATGAACGTCACGATCTTTCAAAGCATTCCAGATCCGTTCCCAAAACTCCTTACCCCACACATCCTTTGTCCCTATTTTCCAGGAATCACGCTGCCATTTTCCTAGCCAATTTACCAAGCCTTGGGCCACAGCCCAAGAGTCAGTGTAGATGTAACAAGTTTGATTACATGGAGTAGCATCTATTGCTTGCCATGTAGCAGCTAGTTCAGCCAATTGACTGCTCCCCTGAGTTCCTTCTAGCACTAGTCGAGTTTGGGTAACAGGATTGAAAGCCACCTCTCGCCACTTCCCAGTCCCTGTCCCACTGCCATCAGTAAACCATGCATTCTGCTGTTGTTCCGGCGTCAATTGTTCATAGGGAAATCCCCATCGCCCTATTTGGTAGTTTATCATATCAGCTCCAGCGGTGGTGGGGTTACCTTGTACCCCCTGGCCAACGACTTCATGAAGATGCAGGACCCCTTTAGGTCCTGGTTTGGCTCTCTCCTGCAAGTACCACTTCATTTTCATGATAGTAGCCTCCTGCGCATGTCCTATTTTATGAGTGGCTGAGGGCCCCAGTGCCCAAGTTACAGTGGGTACATCTGAACGCAGGGTGACTTCATGCCCCACAGTTCTACTTTCAGTGTCCAATAATGCCCAATATGTGGCCAATAGGGCTTTCTCAAATGCTGTGTATCGCACTTTGGCTCCAGTCAACCGACGGGACCAAAACCTGAGCGGCCGACACTGTCCCTTTTGTAACTGCCAGAGACTCCACAGCGCCACATCTGCCTCTATGGTAACTTGTACTTCAACGGGTCCATCCTCCAAGGGATGTAACTCCATATACTCCTGCACTGCTGCTTTCGTTTTCTGAAATGCTTGCTCTTGTTCTGGGTCCCATTCCCATTGGCTCTTTTTCCGCGTTACTTTGTGTAGGGGCTTGAGTAATACTGATAACCCTGGTAAATAAGCTCACCAAAACCCCACAGCTCCGACGAATTGCTGGACTTGCTTCTTTGTTTCTGGTCTAGGCCAATTTGCTATGGTCTCCCTCACCTTATCAGGAATCTGCTGTTTTCCCCTGTCCCAAAGGATGCCTAGATATTTCACACTTTGTGCAGGCCCCTGTATTTTCTTTGGGTTGATTTCCCAACTGTCCTGAGTTAAAATCTGTACAGCAGTGTCTAAGCTCTTCTGTGTCTGTTCAAACGTTTGCCCATGAATCAGTATATCATCAATGTACTGTGTAATCTGCACCTCCGGTAGCACTATAACCTTTTTCAGGGTCCTATGAATGGCCTGGTGACAAAAGGTCGGGCTATGTTTATAACCCTGGGGCAGACGAGTAAAAGTATATTGATTCCCATTCCAAGTAAAGGCAAACTGATCCTGTGCTTCACTAGGGATAGGAATAGCAAAGAATGCATTTGGTACATCTATTGTGGCATACCATTCTCCAGGATGCTGCTGTATACGCTGCACTAGGGTAGCAACCTCAGGAACAGCTGATGTGATGGGCAGAGTGACTCAATTCACCCCCCTGTAATCCACAGTCATTCGCCAACTCCCATCGGGCTTCTTCACTGGCCAAATTGGACTATTAAATGGGGAATGTGCATAACACAACACCTGGACCTCTAAAAGATCATCAATAGTCTGCTGGATAGCTTCATCCCCACCAAGTATTCGATATTGCTTGATGTTTACCACCTGTGTAGCAACGGGTATCTCTGCAACTTCTTGAACACGCCCAACTTGAATCACCCGAACATTTAACCACCGGGAGGTCCCAAATGTCCATAACTGCTTACCTATTGTCAGAGTGTTACCCTGTAAAAGATCTATACGGATTATATATTCCCCTATTGCCGCTATCATGACCTGGCATAACCGCGGCTGCCAATCACCGACTTGTAATTTTATTTTCGTCTGAACACTATGGACTGGATGCTCCCCAAGCCCCCATACCACTGACAAGTCCCCTGTAGCATGGGACCCTTGTATAACAAGGAATGATTGGTGCTCCTCGTGCGATGGTGTGGACAAAGAGAATTTATTCAAACTCGCGCGCTCTTTTATCCTTACATATCATGTGACTTTCTTAACCAACCAGTTTACTAACTCTGGGGCATGCTCCTTGGGCTCTGTACCTGGGCACATCCTCTGTGCCACCTTTGACCCGCCCCTACACATCCCCTCTTTTAATTATATTAAGAAGTCACAAAAACAGTATGAACAAAAATGCAAACAACAATGCAAACAACAATTTTAACAATCAGAACATTATAAAACTACTAAGCTTCGCAGTGATCCGGCACATTGCTTGGCTCAGATTCTTAACTCTAATGTAAACCTTTTTAAAACCTTCTTATATTCCTATAGGGTAGTGCAACTTGGATAATTACTTTATTAACTTGGGGCTTATCTTAACTGTGTATAAACTTATAACTTTTTTAATCTGAGGGTTTTTTAATAACTGGGGATTTCAAACTTTATTTAAGAACAGGGTAATCTTAGCAAACTACAATTTCTCAAAAGCGACCTGTGGCTGAGGTAGTGTTATTTGTGAGGTGTTTGTTTTTTATTATTAGACCAGTCACACAACTATTTTCATTCACACACTCATACATACGTCGGTGGCCACCGCACTGAACACACACATGAACACACACACACACATTCCAGAGATTGTTTTTCACCACGTTGGTCATTTCCTAATGTAAACTTGAAAACATAACATAACTCTTTTCCAAACTTCTGCGTTGCTCTGGTTCCTGCTGCTGTGGTCACATATTTGAATAGGGTTTTACACACCTGGAAGAAACCTGCTTGAGTCTTTTCTTATAATTTTTAGGCATAGCTTTCTCTCCATCTCACAAACCTAGGTATTTCATCCATCGTCCTGAAATCAAATCTTACTATGATTAGCAACTTGGGAGAAACAAACGCCTGAGGTGTGTGCTGCTTTTCAGACCTGCTTCTTTCAGCACTGTCACAATTCAAAAATTGATAACATACATAGCTTTTACAGATGTTCTTACAGGTTACACCAGTTCTCCCCCCTTTTGTTTAACCTTAGAACGTGTTTCAATATGTGTTTTTACTGTTTTATGGATTAGTGTGAAATGCTTGACGTGAGAATTTTCCTATTTCATAGGAAGTAACAGCTTATTATTAATGTTAATCCATTTTAGAGTACCAAAGGTTTGCTAAGCAAGTAACTCATGTGTTTTACACTTTTATGTTTTGTCTAGTGAATGTAGTAGCAGTTATGTTTTGTGAATGTATATCTATTTGCATGTACAATTTCAATATGTCCAATTCAAAAATGTATATCTCTGATCGCCAAGCCTCATTTGCTATTAACTTTCTAGGGTGGTTTCCTGACAGTGTGGCATACTTTGATGATGTAGCTTTATTGATTGTTATTTTGAATGGTCTCTTAGAGAACCTGTATTCTGATGGAGAATGAATGAGGCAATTGCTTGCTTTAAAACTCTGGGTATAGTGTTAAACATTGCTGCTTTAGCAGCTTTCCAGTTTCTGTCAGTCATTGGCTGTGGCAGGTCAGGATGTGATTTTGCGTGCATTTGTATACAAATCATACCTTTTGTAACTCACAGGAACCAACTAGAACGCATTTCAAAAAACAGGTAAGGGTTAACAATATCTCAAGGAAATTAACTTTCAAAACAGATTATCAACCTCATAGCATAATAAGCACAATCATAACATCAAAGGATTGTTTTAAAATTTTCCCAAGGTAATGACAATCAGTCCAGAACTATACAAAAGCTTAGTTCATGGCTTGTAGTTTTCTTACTGTTCCGTGGCAGGATTTATTTAAGTCTATTGCAGCATATCGTGTTTTCCTAGATGCATGTGTGAAGGCCCTGAGGCCTTTCATTGGTTCAGTTTTGCATCTGGTGTGGCCTTTAAAGGTAAACTGTTGATTTCTGCCACAATCTGTGCTTAAGGAGATGGATTAAAATATTACAACTAAAACTTGCCAGGGCATCTTGAAATCCAGCGTCCTCAGCTGTCATCCTATCCAAATTGTCCTTTCAGAGCTGGAATGTTGGTAAAGGCAGGATTTCTTCCGTCCAGATCCTCAGTCGTGCTCTGCCCTAAATGACAAGCTTACAAACTCAATAGCAACTTACACAGATTTAGGTGGTGGGGTATGACTGAGAGAGCTGTTTTAGAACCAACAGCGGCTTCTCTCAGTTTGATCCCACTGAAACAAAGCTGCAATGCTTCTTCATACCTGCTGGAAACAAAAACTAGGCAGATTTGCCTTTCAGGATCTCTCCTGTTTTGTTTGCTTTTCATTACCTTGGTATAATTCTCTAACATTTGGTTTGCCTCAGCAGCTAGCAATTTGTCAGACTTTAAGTTGGAGTTCTCCCCTAGCAACACAAGGAGAGGGTGTAGGTCCCCTCTGTTTATGGCTAAAACCGGTTTTAAGCAACTGGTAGCTCTCTGAGGTTTCTGCAACTCCTGTAAATACAAATGTTTTTTACCTCGAGCTGTGTCACTTGTGTAGAGCTTTTTTGCTGTGTTGTCTTGTCCATGGCAAGTCCAGAGTTGTGGTTGTTGGATTCTTCCTGAAACAACCTGAAGATCTGCACCTTGGGCAGTTTTGGTTAAAACAGCAGGAACAATTAGCAGTTCGTTTCTTGTGGCATTGGTTATTAATGTGTCCTCTGCATAATGATGTATTATGGCTGTCTGATACTTCATCGAGGTATTTTGCATCTCCTGAGGAGGTACAGCCCAGCAGTGAGTTTGGAGAGTTTGTGCACTGCTTAAAACCATGATGAGAAAGAGGGGTTTCTGGGCATCCTCAGGGTGACAGAGAATGGTAAAGGAATGGTTTTTTGAATCAGTTACCACTTGTGACAAATTTGCTAGAAACCTTATAGAGGCAGTCCAATCTGCAAGGCTTCTGCATGTGTTTTGACTGCGTGTTCTGCTGTTAGCATCTGTAATGTTTTCTACCTGTCACTTTTCTTTGGGGTACAGGGTACATGGTTATTTTGGGGGCTGGTTATTGGTATATTGTGGCTTGCCTTAAGTAGTTTTCTCTTTTGCACATGAAGAGTAGTGCTAAAAAAGAGTACAGCTAGCAATGCTATTACAAGCAATACAATGCTTGTAGCATATCTTTTGTTTTGCGTATGGCACCCTTGGTACAACTGAGTCATTTCTCTGCTGCTAGGGTGTTTATGGAATGTTGCAATTAGGGGCTTCCAGGGACAATTCTCCAGAGAGTGATTCACTTCTCCACAACTATAACAACTAGTTGTGTGTCTGACTTCCTTGTGTATTCTTATCTGGGCATCTAAAGCTGCAGCTAGAGAGGCAGGTAGCTGCTTCTCAGAGCTAGCCTTTTGGTAGGGTTGCACTAGCTCAGTAAAGTCACAGTTCTCCCTTGCAGGAGAGCTCTGCAAAGCTCTTGCATTTTCTGTTTCAAAAGCCAAGTGCTTGTACAGCATCTCTCTGGCTTCATTGTATTCAATTTGCTTGTTTAAAGTCGACTGCAGTTGGTCCAAACATCTTAAATTCAACTCAGTATAACCTTGTAACTCTTTACTGTTGGACAGATAATCATTTTGATCTGCAGTGATAATGTTTTCCATAGCTTTTAGGGCTTGCTTGGTTATCTCTTTGTGGTATTTTGATTGTGAATCTAAATTATAATTTGCTTTCCCGCCTGATTGGTGTGCCGTGGTGTCTGCCTGTAGGTATTTAATATGAATAGAGCAATTTTTCTGGAAATCAGCTAACCAGACTGTATATTGGGTGTCACTGAGAACTAGTTTTATCAGTTCTTTCCAGTCATATGTAGTGAGTGGGTAGGTGTAACTCAATGCCTCCAAATATTTAAAAATATTGGTTAAGGACAGACCAGAACCTCTTATTAAATGCCTCAGGTTTTCTGTGGCCTCATACAAGGCCTGCCTCTGAGGGGGCTGGCTTAGGCTCATATCGTCTGGGCATGTCTGATTAATATTCAGGTTTTCCTTTCGAATTGCCTCATCCAGACATTGTTCCTACATGTTAGCTGAAATCTCCCCCTGTGCCCTATTGATCCCTCCCGTTGGAACCATTTTTGGCTCTTTCTCCCCCTCCTTCTCCCCTTCCTTCTCTCCCTCCCCCCATTCCTCCCATTCCTCCCATCCCTCCCCCCTTGTGGTTTCGGCAAAACCGGTTCCCTGTGGGGGGATGGTGCACGGTGCAGGTGATGAGTGGGGGGCGGGGCTGGGCTCTCGGCCGGAAAAGAAAGGTTGGAGTTCAGTCTGTGTGGGGGAGGAAAATGGCTGCGGCCATGGCTGACCACGTGGTCGCTGTTCATTTGCAGCGAAAGGGGATGAATACATTACTCTCCCCATCACTGTAACAGGACTGCCTTGTGTGGACCCGGGGGTCAGAAGTTCGCATGGCAGTGTCTGTCTCTTCCCAGCGACTCGTTTTACGTGGCTCTTGTGTCTCCTGGTATGATCCCTGAGTTTGTATTACCATGTTGTGCTGTGCTTGCTACTAGTAATGTGTGCGGAGGGGGGTGTGGTGTGGGCTGTTTTGTTCTTCCCTGTGTGCCTCGTGCAGGCAGAGTTTATCAGAGTAAAACTGCTTTATGTTGCAAAGTTTAGCAAAACGCTAGAGTCTGAGTTTTACTTCAATGTATCATGACGTTTCTATGGAAACAGGGTGTCTTATGTTACCTTATCTCGAGCGGCTGGGAGCACACGTTTTGAGTCTCTTTGTAGCAGTTTGGGCTATCTGCAGTCTTTTTTCTGCGGCTTTGTGGGGTCCGGGCTGTGTCGGCTGCGGCGCGTGGGGTGCACTGTGCTTCTCCGGCGGCGTGGGCGGTTCTGCGCACGGCTGGGGGCAGCTGCAGCGCTGGGCAACTCTCGGCGTGGGGGCAGGCTCGGCAGATGCTGGTTCGGCGATGGCAGGCCGTGGGGTTTCGGCGCTGGTGGCTGGTGTCCCGGTGCAGGCTGCAAGCTGCGGGCTCGGGACAGCGGCGGGGCCAGGGCAGGACCCGCGCGGGCGGCTCCGGCGGCATGCTCGGGGCCGCGGCGGTCCTAGCGCCGGGTCGGGGCCGCGGCGTGGCAGGGTCGGCAGGCGCAGGGCGTCCTCGGCGCGCGCGGCTCGGCAGGCGGTCCTAGCGCTGGGCCGGCGGCGAAAAGCGGCGAAAAGTTCTTTTGGGGTTTCCGCGGTTTCTGAAAGGTTTTTCCTCAACTTGAAGGGTCTACACTGTTCTCACAAACAGGCAGGGGTCGGCAGGAGGTGGCCAGCCTCCTCCGGTGCGCAAGACGGAGCAGGGGGCGGTCAGCACACGTGCTTGGCTCGACCGTTTCTTGGGTACTTTCAAACTACGGTTTTAGCAGTTGCTAGGCAACAGGCACTAGGTGCCAAGCCGGCGGTGCAGCGGGCACGGAGCTCTGCGCTTTCCGCTAGGCAGAAAGGCAATGCGGGGGTCGCGCGGTGGGGCTGGGATGGTACGGGCGGCAGCGAAACCGTTTCTCGCACGTGATCCAGTAGTCGGTAGCGGGATGCCGCTTTTACCAGATGACCGACACTTAGGGAATCATCAGGCTTTTCCCTGACGATCTTAAGGTGCTCCGCAGCTCGGGGCTCCGAGCTGCAGCCACGTCTCGCCCAGGGATCAGTCTTAGACGTGCGGGGTACGTCCCAGACAGACTCACCGCTTTTGATGTTGCGTTGACCCTCTCCGCTCTCTCCGGTTGCCTGCTCTGACCTCTCGGTTTCTTCCTTAACTTTTTCTTCTCTTCTTCCGTGCACTACCTAATCTTTTTTGAGCTCGCTAACTAACTATCCGTCTCTTAGATGCCACTAAGACCACGGGGTTTACTGACGTCAAAGTTTTTTGTGGTCAAAGATTCCCAAGTCAAACTAATAGACCTGATAACCGGAAACTACCACTTAATATACCTGATTCAGGGTGAAATATCTCACTTAATATAAGCTAAAATTGTCCCTTTCGGATCGCCATATGTAGCATGGGACCCTTGTATAACAAGGAATGATTGGTGCTCCTCGTGCGATGGTGTGGACAAAGAGAATTTATTCAAACTCGCGCGCTCTTTTATCCTTACATATCATGTGACTTTCTTAACCAACCAGTTTACTAACTCTGGGGCATGCTCCTTGGGCTCTGTACCTGGGCACATCCTCTGTGCCACCTTTGACCCGCCCCTACAGTCCCCCTTATGCTTAGTAGGATTCCCATGTAAAATTGTGACCTCCGCCCCAGTGTCCACTAAAGCCCGCACCCGTTGCAAATTGGTGGGCCCCCACCAAATGGTACAGATGACAAAAGGGCACGGGTGACTCCTAGTTACACAGATTTGTGGACCTGGGACTTGGCCACTTCCCTATTCCGTTTTAGGGTGGAACTTAGCAAGGGTCTTATCTAAATCCTTCCAGAGATATTGTGGTTCCATTGTTTCTAAAACAGGGACTGAGCCCACCCCAGGTTCTATCTGAGTTACACTGCGAACTTGATCTCCCTTTTTCTGAGTTTGCAGCAGCTGTCGCAGTCCACTAAGGGTCATACCATCAATCTCGGATTTCGGGATTCCAAGCTGAAGCAGACGCTTGAACAGACGGGAGCGTTCTCCTGTATCCCCCTTGTCCCCTACTGGTGTCTCTTTTAGAGGTTTAGTGTCTCCATGTATCTCGGTTTGTCCTAGACCCCCAGGAAGCCCTGGTAAATCCCCTAACTGCCCCAATTTTTCAATCACCATCCGAATCGGGCTACCTTGCGCTGTCATCAGAATGGGTATGAGATAAGGCCTCCATTGTGATGGACATCCCTCAAGCAATATATTTCTTATGCCTGGTGTGAAAGGTTGATCCAGGTATGTTCCCAGGTCACCATGCTGTACAGCAAGTTTCATCCCCTCCTGCTTGAGTAGAAGAATAGTTTGCTGTAATGTAACCCACTGACTTGTTATGGGAGGCCATGCTCCATCATTCGTGTGCCTATCACTAAATCCCGCGGCAATTACCGATATCAAGGTAAAGTTCTGACCAACAGGAACATGACGTAAGGCAGCATGAACATACGGATCCCCTGTCAATCCTACAAAACGTGGGGCATCTACCCCATCGATGACCACACTGTCAGCACCCTCTTCCATTAGCCGCACTAGCCACAGTTGGGGCTTCTCTCCTGGGCGTTGACTATAACGATTGATTAAATTCTTTACATCCTCAGGTGTGAAGTCCTCCATGGTATCGATCCGTGCCCATCGCCCTGTGACCGGGTACATGGTCCCTTTCCATTTAACCACAGGAGCTGCTTTTGCAGGTCCCGAAGATATTTCCCCTCTAGATGGTTGTGCATCCTCCTGTTCACTATCAGACTCACTGGTATTCCAGATATTGCCATCCCAAGTATTTGGATCCCACCCTGGATCAGTTACAATAGCCCTAATTCGAGGCTCTGTGTCTTTCTCTCTACGTGCCTTTCCCTTTCTCCGTCTCGCAGTACGTACAGCAAATTTTTCTGCTACCGTGGCACATTTCTGTTCCATGATGCTTCACTGATTAGTTGCAGCTACTAAGGCTTGCTGTTGTATAATAGATGTAGCTTTTACCTCTTGTAGCTCTGTCTTTACACACTCCAGCTGCTTCTCTAAATCCTCTATTTTACTAATAGCCATTTTATAAGCAAACAGGAGAGCTCCTGTCATACGGCCAATATGACTTAAGCGCTGTGAAGTTTCCTCGAACTGCACCCAATGCTTCATTATTTCTGTTGGGCTACTGCAACTCCATGGTTCAGGAGCAACCCCAGTACAGGTTTCTAGATGGCCCCAAAGAACACTCCAGGGCTCCTGGGTCCACCCAGCACGCTCCATGAAAGGAGCGCCCCCCACATCCCGTTTCTGAGAAGTTAACAGTTTTGCTAACCGGCTCATACTTAAGCTTCTTGCTCACGCTTCCCCCCCGCTCACGCTCAATAAGGAACAGGGAAGGTACAGGCAGCACGGCCTGGAGCAATCCAACAAGGATAGAAAGACAGGACCTGGGAAATCAATTAGGAATAAAAGCGGAAGGGATAGTGGCTAACCTTCCAATCCCTTGCCCAGCAAGGTCAGTCGTGACAGCCCCCGGGTGGAGTTTGTCCCTATGTGGATCCTGGAAGAGTGTTCCTAACTCCACCGAAAGACCTCACCCCCTCCCAACAAGCGGGAGCCGGGAGAAACTGGAAAACCAGTAACGAAACAAAACCAACAAAAACACACACATAACACAAAGGGGAAGGGGAAAACAACACAAAGAAAAACCACCAACACCAAACAAACCAACAACAGAAAACCACTCGGTTTGGTGGGGGCCAGGCTCGGCGGGGGTCGGGCTAGCCAGGAGGAGCCGGGCTCGGTGAGGGTTGGGCTCGGGTGGGGGCCGGGCTTGGCGGGAGGAGCTGGGTTCGGGGGGGAGCTGGGCTCGGAGGGGCTGGGCTCGGCTGGGGGAAGGGGGTTGGGGGGGGAGCCGGGTTTGGCGGGAGGAGCCGGGCTCGGGGGGGATCCGGGCTCGGAGGGGCCGGGTTCGGTAGGAGGAGTTGGGCTCGACCAGGGGAAGGGGGCTTGGGGGGGGAGCCGGGCTGGGAGCGGGGTTCGGCAGGGTCCCGCCCACTAATGGGGCGGCGCAGCCCCCGGAGCGGGGCTCGGTGGGGTCCCGGCCACTAATGGGGCGGTGTGCCCAGCCCCTTCCCTCCCAGGGTCGGCGGAGTCCCGCCAACTAGCAACGGTGAGTTTCCATGACCAGTATCCTGTCCATGACGCCAAAATCCACCATGATAAAGCAGTATTTACGATGGATCAAATCTCTTCTCTCTCCAAATAAAAGTCCAGGAGGGAAGAAGGAAGAGATCCTTTCCACTCTCAGAGCAGCAGTCTCTCTAGGGCAGCAGTCTCTCTCTCTCTCTTCCATGCAACAGCTGTAGCTGGATCACTTTTCATTACACACGAGGGGGATCTCCTAGCCCCTCTCGGCCCTTCGACTTCAGGCAAGGGTCTTTCTCTTCCGTGGGCTGCGTTCACCAGGACAAAGGTCGCTTCACCACGTCATATCAATGAAGTGCAGAAGCCTTCGTGACGGTCCTTATCCTCAGGGGATTCAAATTCCCTTGCAGAGCTCCCATGCTCCGATCTCAGGCTGTTGCAAGCTTGGCAGCAGCGGGGGGGGCAAAGCCCTCCTCCGCATTCCTTCAACTGTCCCGGTCCAACTCTGGGAAGCCTGAGCTTCTCAGCTCCTCTCTTTTCGGTGCTACTCCAAGACTCTCCTCAAGTAAAAGTCCATCTCCTCCTCCTTCCTAGGAGGTCTCAGAGGGGTTTGGGGAGTTTGTTTTCAGTTCTTACCCCAACTCTCTCTGTTGTTCAGACAACTCTGTGTCTCTCCTCCTTGGCTGCAATGCCAGCTTTGCTGCTTCTTCAGTTCTTATCTTTTCTGGCTCTCTGCCACTTCTCTGGCCAGTGCTGTTCTGCCGCTGCTCCGTCTGCTGCTCACAGTGGAGAAAAACTCCCAGCTTCTCAGCTACAGATACTTAGCCCAGTCTAACACTGTTCCAAGTCCCTGTAGCCCCCCAGCCGGGGCTCCTGCCCCTTCTCCTCGTGGCTTAGAACATGGCCACCTCTTCTCCAACTACTACAACTAAACTTCTTTTCTGGTCTGGGTGATATTGTAGGAGGCATGTCCCAGGGGCAGGGGAACCAAGGGACATGCACAGGGACAGACAACCCCATTGGTTCTAAGGTCACATGGTTTTAGGGCATAAAAGGGGGTGCGAAATTCAAATAAATCCTCTTTGATTTCCACCTCACAAAGAGCGTACAGCATTCTTTATCATATAAAGACAGCGACCCTACACGTGGCGCACCGAACTTGGGCTGAAAACCTAAATTAGGCGAGTTTAGCATATTCTGAATCAGGCAAAAAAAAAAATCGGTAATTCCATTTTTCGTCTCAATTGTGTGGAGATGGGAATTTTAACCGAAAAAAACTTAGACGTCTGTAAAACCATTGTCTCAGTCACATATGAGAAATGGAAAATTAATATAGGAGCTCAAAAATATTAGGGAAAAGTGCACAGGAACGAAGAAGAAAGAAGAAAAGAAGAAGGAGAAACGGAACGGCGGGCGGTGAAGAGAAGACACGGGGACCACGCAGGCAAAAGCGGGAAGCAAAACAGCGAAGCTGAGTTACTAACACTACAGCCCCCAGCCCCCACCGAGGGAGCTTGGAGCTGTTCTGTTTATCTCGTGAGCTGCCGCCGGGGGCTCTGCAGCTAAAAAGCAATGGAGACTCCGTGCAGAGGTAGTTAAGCCGCCCCGTGCCACCTCCCCAGACGCCCTGGGGACCCCAGGACCCCGCGTGCCGACCCGCCACCACTCCCCCCGGCTACGAGAGCCGGAGAGCCCCCGGACACTGACACAGATGCTGAAAGAAAAAAGTCCCGGAAAAAAACCCCAAACAAACGAAAAAACAAACAAAAAAAAACCAAAACAAAAAAACAGCGATTGAGAAACTGAAACTAAGCTCATCAGCCAAACAAAGAACTCCGTGTATCTGCAGCACCGAAACTAAGGTAAACATGGGAGGCTTTGTCTCCATGGAAACCTCACGAGACATTGAAACATTAACTCTACTGCTAAGATCTTACTACATCCAAAGTACAAAGGCAGAGTTACCAGAATTAATAAGATTTATTAGGTCTGTATACCCCACACTGCCAATAACAGAAGTGTTACATATAAATACATGGAAAACACTGGGACACATTCTGAACCAAACAACCGAGGCAGGCAATCGCCAAGCCTATAACATTGTTCCAGTTTACACAATGATACAATGATAATGTCTGCCCTCCATAAGGCACACGAGCAAATGAAACAATTAACCCACACCCCACCCCCTGCCCACACTGCTAGCAGTAGCCCGACTTCTAGGCATAGGAACACAAATGCATGAGGTCCGCTGGGGGAGGGGAAGGAGTTGTTCGTGAATTAAGTTACGGGTCGGTAGCCGAAAGCCACGGAAACACAGGTCACCGGGAGGGAACGGACCCTTATATACGAGATCCCCGCCCATGGGATCAGCTCAGGGGACCCCGTTGCAGCGATGAGGAGGGTAACCAAGCCTATATGCCACCCCACGCTGCGGATGACCAGCGAGCACGTGTTTCGGGGTGGGCGCAGCCATCTTGCCCGTCAAACGGAACGGAAGCCAATCTGTCTCTTCCGGCCCCAACGCCGCCCCACCCCACCCATAGGCACGAGGGGAAAGAAGGCCCCTCCCCCGTGCCGCCTCCACCACCCACCACCACCCCCCACAGGGAACCGGGCTCACTGGGGCCACAGGGGGGGAGGAATGGGGAGATGAGGAGGAGGGACCAGAGATGGCTCCACCGGGAGGGAACGAGGAGGCAAACAGGGGAAAGTCAGTTAACAAGTGGGAGCAATGTCGGGATAAGGCATTTTGAGTGGGAGGTTTGAAGGTTATTCATGCATGCCAAATTGATATTAGCCAACGTCAGCCCCCTCAATTCCAGTCTCTGCCATATGAGGTTATAAAGAAATTGAGGCAATCGGTAAGAGATGCTGATGTGTCCTTAACCAATACTTTCAAGTATTTGGAGACATTGAGTTCCATCTATTTTTTCACCCCACATGACTGGAAGAATTGAATGAAATTAGTTCTTAATAACACTCAGTATACAGTCTGGTTAACTGACTATCGGGAGAATTGTGCTAAGTATGCAACCAACACCCAAACAAGCATAACCGGGGAGGGAAGTCACAGCACAGTAGATGCCCAATCAGCCTATCCCCCGGGAGGTGTACAAAGTAATAACTAAACAGGTCCTGAAAGCTATGAGAAAGCTTCCCACTACAGACCAAGAAAGCAACCTGTCCTCCACAAAAGAGTTACAAGGTTGTACTGAACCAAATTCACGATGCTTAGATTGGCTGCAATCTGCTTTAAATAAGCAAGTTGAGTACAATAAAGCCAGAGAGATTCTGTATAGGCAACTGGCTTTTGAAAAGGTGAACACAGGCTGTAAAAGAGCTTTGCAAGCCCTTCCTGAAAGGGAGAGCTACAGCATTGCTGAGTTGGTTTGACCCTACCAAAGAGTTGGCTCTGTGGAGCACCAGTCTGCCCCTTTTGCTACAACCCTGAGCGCCCAGCTAGGAGTAAAAAAAGAGGCCAGACACAGAGCGAGTTGTGTTAGATGTAGTGACCCTGACCACTTTCAAAGGGATTGCTCTTGGAGACCCTTAGCAGCAACATCCCACAAGTACCTAAACAGTAGGGAATGGGCTGAGTTGTACCAAAGGTGACGTGGGCGAGGCAGGGGCCATGCCATGAGCATCGCACTGCTTGCTGCTGTACTGCTTGCCATCCTCCTCTTTGCCACCCGCTTTCTTGAGCAAGAGAGGAAGCAGCTTGAGGCAAGTCACAATGTGCCAACAATCAGCCCCAAAAATAACCCTGTATTCTGCACCCTCAAGAAAGGTGAGAGGTGGAGAATGCTGCAAAATTTAAGAGCAGTAAACGCAGTCATAGAGCCTAAGGAAGCATCGCAGCCTGGACTTGCCTCACCTGCTATGCTTCCAGCAAAGTGGCCACCACTAATCACTGACTTAAAAAGCTGCCTTTTTACCATCTTCCTACACCCTGAGGACGCACCAAGGCTTGCTTTTTCCATCACGGCCTTAAACAAAGTACAACTCATGCAAAGCTATTGCTGGGTTATCCTTCCTCAGGGGATGCAAAACAGCCCGATGAGAAATCAAACAGACATCATATGCCATTGTGTAGATGACATACTAATAACCATGGCCACAAAGAATGAACTGCCATTTACTCTTACTGCTCTAATCAAAGCTGTCCAAGATGCAGGGTTACAGGTTGCTCCAGAGAAAATCCAGCGATTGCAGCCCTGGACTTACCTTGGATAGAAAATCACTCAGCAGGAAATTTCCCCACAGCCACTGCAACTCGAGGTAAAAAACACTTTACACGAGTTGCAAAAACTTCTGGGAGCCATCAACTGGTTAAGGCCTATTTTTGGCATAACCACAGAGGAGCTACACCCTCTATTTGAGCTGCTAAAGGGGGACTCAGACCTAATGCCTAACAGGTCTCTGACAGCAGAGGCAAAGCAGACATTAGACATTTGTGCCAAGGCAATAGAGGGCAGACAAGGCAATAGAGGGCAGACAAGGCAGAAGGAGAAATCCTGAACTGCAAATCTTCCTGGCCCTTGTTCCCAGCAGGTACCAGCCATTTGCAGTTTTGTTTCAGTGGGATCAGACTGAAAAAGACCCACTGCAAATTCTAGAGTGGCTGTTTTTGCCCCACGCACCACCTAAAACTGTGTGGACTGCTAATGAAATGTTTGCCAAGTTTGTTATTAAAGGCAGAAGACGATTACAGGAACTAGACGGGAGAGGCCCTGCCACCACCAACACCCCAGCTGCAAAGGACAACGTCGACTGGATGCTAGCTGAGCACGCAGGATTCCAGGTTGCCTTGGCAGGCTTTGACCGTGACATTTCAGTTCATCTCCCTAAACACAGATTGTGGGCAGAAATTGGTAGTTTACCTTTAAAAGCCACAACCAGATGCAAACATGAACCAGTGAAAGGCCTCAGGGCCTTCAAAGATGCATCTGGGAAGAACACAAAAAGCTGCAGTGAATTGGGTAAAACTCTGACACAGGACAATGGAAGCGAGAGGTACAGACCATGAACCAAGGTTCTGTACAGGTTCTGGAACTGGCTGCCATTCTCATTGCCTTGGGGAAATTTTCTGAACAATCTATTAATAAGTAACTGATTCCTGTTGTACTGCAAAGTTAGTCTCCTGTCTCGAGAGTTCATTTCTTTGAGATATCATTAACCCTTGCCTGTTGTTTGAAATGCGTTCTGTATGGTTTCTTGTCAATCATAGAAAGTTTGATTTCTATATAATGCACATAAGGTCACACACTGACATGCCAGGGCCAATAGCTGACAAGAACTGAGAGGCTGACAAAGCAGCAATGCTTAACACCATACCTAGAGTCTTAGAGCAAGCAAAATTGTCTCATTCATTTTTTCCATCAGAACGCAAGTTCTCTGAAGAGACAATTTCAAATAACACTCAATCAAGCTTAAGACATCACCATGTCATGCCCAGACTTTCAGAAAATCACACCCATGCCATCTCAAGAAGGTGTTAACCCCAGAGGGTTAATGGCAAATGAGATTTGGCAAACAGATATCACACACATCTCTGAATTTGGCACATTAAAATATGTACATGTAAATAGATACACATTCCCAATACATAACTGCCACAGCACCCACTGGAGAAAAGGCCAAGAGTGTAAAACACACTGGTTTAGTTGCTTAGCAACCCTGAGTACCCCAAATCAAATAAAAACTGACAATAAAAGACCTTTACTTCCTATCAAATAGGGAAACTTCACACATCACAGGTATTCCACACTCATCCATCAGACAAGCAATTACTGAAAGGGCACATCGCACACTGAAACACATGTTAGATAAGCAAAAAAGGGGGAATCTGTGTAGCCCGCAAGAGCATCTGTGGAAAACCACGTATGTTATCAATTTTTTAAATTGTTACAGTGCTGAAAGAAGCAAGTATGAAAGGCAGCACAAGCCTCAGGCTTTCACCTATCCCAAACCACCGGTCATGGTAAGAGGTTTGATTTCAGGACAGTGGACGAGACCATTAGATCTCGTGACTTGGGGGAGAGGCTACGCCTGTGTGGCTGCAGAAAAAGAGCTTAAATGGATTCCTTCCGGGTGTGTTAGACCCTACCTAGGTACACAGCCACAGCAGCAAGAACCAGAGTAACGCAGAAGTTATAAAAGAGTTATGTTTATGTTTCAGGTTTACATTTAAGGACGACCAGTGTAGCAAAAAGCAGCCTATAAAAAATCCATGAATGTGTGTATGATTAATGAATGACAGCTGTCAGTGAATGAGAGCATGAATGAATAAGAGAGTTGCTTGACTGGACAAGTGTATTAAACACCAAAACACTTCACAAAATAAGACTACCTCTGCCACATGGTTACTTTGAGAGAATTTAGTTTTGCTAAGCTTAGCCTGTTTCTTAAATAAAGTTGAACTCCCCAGTTATTTAAAACCCTCAGATTAATAAAGATTATAAGTATGCACGGTTGGGGCTAAGGCCCCTAAGTTAATAAAGTTATTTCTCCAAGTTGCACTACCCTTTAGGAATATAAGAAAGTTTTATAAAGTTTACCATAGATGTATAAGAGGCCAAAGCAAGCAATGTGCTGGGTCATTGCAAGCTTTAGTAGTTTACAATGTACTGTTCGGATTGTTTGTATTGTTGTTGTTACACTGTTTTTGTGACCTTCTTAAATAATTGAGAAGGGAGTGATGTAGGAGGCGTGTCCCAGGGGCAGGAGAACCAAGGGACATGCACAGGGACAGACAACCCCATTGGCTAGAAGGTCACATGGTTTTAGGGGATAAAAGGGGGCGCGAAATTCAAATAAATGCTCTTTGATTTCCACTTCACGAAGAGCGTACAGCATTCTTTATCATATAAAGACAGCGACCCTATATGATATGTCTATATTTTGTAGAAGTGCTCATTGGTTCAACCCCAAGGGTAACCACCCCCTGGGGGGTTACCATTTTATAACTTCAGGGGAAAAACTGATTTTTCCCCCACCACAGTGTAGTTTCTGTGCTAAGGGTAAAGGTAAGGGAATAAATGGTACTGCTTCTAAAATCTACTTGTAAAACTTTTAAAAATTAGAAAAATCAAAAAACTAAAAGGACATTAAGGCATCACTAGCATGGCTCATTCCCTGAGGTACCTCTTTCCACTGTAGTCCACTTCCCTGGGTGACATGATATCCTTGAAGGACAAACCAACCAAAGAAATAGAACTCCAAATAAATCACTCCCCTTTTGTTTTAACTTCTCCATGCCCCCTCCAATAATGAAGGGACAATATCAAGAGATATAAGTAAAAAATAACAATTTACTAAAGGAAACGGCAGTAACTACAAAGATACAAAGGAAAACGGTTTAAACCAAGAAAGGTGACAAGGTGTTACTTGGTCCCCTGCTTCCCCAAAACCTGGAAGATTATTCCATCCAAAAAAGAGGTTGTGTTGCTGCAATACTGGCATGGGTGCCAGGAGTCTTTGTTTCCTGCCCTGCAGTGGCAGTGGGTGGCAATGAGGTGCAGGGAACCATGGTGTGTAGTAGTCTCCATTTCTTTCTCTCTCTCTCAGGCTCCTTCCAGTGGTCAGGCGACTGTGGCGGTTACAGTAACAGCTGAAGTAACAACTGGAGTAACTTTAATGATGCTGGCAAGGGATTTCTTGGTGGCAGAAGGCCTTCTCCCTCAGGATCAGCAGCGGTGAGGCAGCCCCTCATCCTTTGGCTGGCCGTGAGGTTTGTGGAGCAGACTTGACATGGGGTGGGGCAGCTGTGACCTGCAGCTTGGCTTGCAAAGGGGATGTGTCATAGGTTTTCTTTTTTTAAAGAAAAAAATCCTGCTTTGATTTTTTTCCCTTTACCACTGTGAAAGAAAGGTGTTGAGCAATGGAAGAGGGAAGGAAGTTAGCTGACTGGATTCCCCCTGGCCTGAAGGGATGGTGTCATAGGTTTGAAAAGAGCTGTTGGAATTTTTTCCCAAAGTCTGCCTCCCCCCCCATCTGTTTCTTCTAGGATGGGGGGGGAATGGAGCGAAGCCGCACACACTGGACAACACAGGAGCAGGGTGAGGGCAAGTTCTCTCGGGAAATGCGGTTGCCCCAGGGACGGCTGGGGAGTCTTTTGTTCGGGGATTTTTTTGGGTTTGGTCTGCGGACCGGACAGAGCGGGGAGCCCGGTTTTGGCCGCCTCCTTTTCTTTTCCTGAGAGGAAGTTGTTTTTTTTTTTCCCACAGGACACCTCGTGGATGACAACTGAGAGAGAGAGAGAGACTGACCCATCTCAGAGCAAGGTATTCTGCTTTCAGGACTGCCTATGGGAAAAAGGACTCCATCACTGGCTGTGAAGCCATCAGCTGCTGACTGCTGCAGGTGCACGTGGCTACGAGCAGCTGTCGGGACAGTCCTGCCTTCCCTCCTCCTTTCCCCCCCCCCAGGTTCCTCCCCCCCACCTGGGGAATTGGGACTTTGTTTTGTTTCTTCTGAAAGTTTTTGATTGCACCATTTGTTGTTTATTCAGATTTTCTTAATAAAAAGCTGCTCTTTTCCTTTTCCACACTTCCACCTGAAGTCTCTTAATTTCTAAATTGTAATCTTCTTAAACTAAGACAGATGGCCAGCGGGGATCCACACACAAAAGGATTAGCTGATAGTGCCACATTCCAAACTAATGGCTTCTGGAGACTGTAGGTGGAGGTAAGTTCTTTTCCTCTGGGGGCAGGACTTTACCTTTTGCCCTGACTCAGGGAGTGAGGTGGAGAGGGGGTCTCCGGGTTCATTTTTTGGCCAGGTCACCGGCTTCTTCGAGCCCCGAGGGAGGTCCCGGTTTGCCTCCGATTCCTCACATCCTGCTCTGTCCACTGCCCAGGTGCCCTTCGGAGCTGCCAAAGACCAAAGGAGCTCCTGTTCATCCCTGTGGTGCTTGCCGTAGGGGGTTGCACACCACCTCTGTTGTCACAGAGGCTGTCAGTGCCTTGAGGGTTTCTTCTAGGGTCTCCCTGCGCTTTGCTGGATGGACTGGCACCTCCGTCCCTTGCCAGACGCCGCCTCCATAGCTGAGGGGTGGAGGCCTGCCTTGGGGTCTCAGACCAGCTGCCGCGGCTGAGATCCACCCTTTGCCACATGGGGTTCGTCTAGAGGCTGGCACTACTCCCTTGGCCCCCTCTCGCACTGCACCTCCTGAGGGCCCAACAGCACCACCTGTCAACCATCAGTGAGTAACTGCAGCCTTTGCTCCTCCAGAGGCCCAACAGTACCACCTGGTGACTGTGAGTAGGCACTGCAGCCCCTGCCACCCAAGGCACGCCATCGCCCCCTGCCGGCTGTGGTTATAACTGCACCAAAAGACAAAAAGGACTTAATTGTTTTTGGTGGAAGTTTGGTTACAGAATTATTGCTTGTTCTGTTGTGTTACATATATATATATATATTTAGTAACGAGCTGTTATTTTCTTTTCCACACCTTTTTTGACTGAAGCCTCTTAATTTCGAAGTTATAATTATTCAGGAGGAGTTGGATTTTTCTCCTATCTCTCCCTCCTTAGCAAACTCTTCTGTCTTGTTAAACTGAGAAACGGTGGCATGCTGTTTTCAGATTCAGAGTGGCTCCCCTTTCAGCTGGGACTCATGGAATGGCCCTGACCTGCAGCAAGCAGCTATCTCTCCCTCCAGCACTGGGAGAAAAAGTGGCCCCTTCTCCTTCTGGTCCTCAGCTTTTTCCTATTAAGCCCATACCCCTCATGATGATGTGATGGTATGAATATTCATTACTAAAGCTCCATCCCCTGGCCTTTGTAACCATAATATATACCTTTCTTTCACGCTTGACAGGAGTCGCCTCCAGAAGCAGCTCTGCAGCGTTTAACATCCTGCTTTGCAGATGTTGCTGAGCTCTTCGGGCTGGAAGTCAGCTTAAAAAAGACAGAGGTCCTCCATCAACCTGCACCTCAGGAAGTCCCCCATCATCCCCACATCACCATTGGCCAATCAGAGCTCAAATCAGTCCAGCAGTTTAATTACCTAGGTAGCCTCATGTAGTGTTTTGAACCTTGTTTTCCCCAGAGGCTAAGAAAATGGTAAAACCCCAGGGGGTGGTAACCCCTGGAAGTTTTGAAGTTTTGTCCAATGGGCGCTCCTGCAAAATGTAAACATACCACAAGCAAACGGAAGAGAAGAGTTGTAGTTTGGTTGTTGTAGGAGAGGTGGCCATGTTGTAGAGCCACGAAGAAGGGGCTCAGAGCCCCACAGGGGGGCTTTGGCCCCCAGCCCCCAGCGGGGGGCCTGCAGGAACCTGGAACAGCATAAAGCTGGGCTAGGTGCCTGCAGGTGAGAGCTGAGAAAGTTCTCTCCACTGTGAGTGAGCAGAGACAGCAGCGGCAGATGCAGCATCCAGAGACTCTGACTAAGAGCCAGGACAGATAAGAACTGAACCGGAGAAGCAGCAGATACAGCATGCAACTGAGTAAGGAAGACACCGAGTTGTCTTGGAGAGCCGAGAAAAAGAGTCAGCAGCAGAGCTACAGAGTTTTGGGGGTAAGAACTGAACCAGACCCCCCAAACTCCTTTGAGACCTCCTGGAAAGGAGGAAGATGATAGAATCTTACTCGAAAGAGCCTTGGAGTGCTACAGCACTTGCAGAGAGGAGCTAGAAGCTCAGTCGTCCTGAGAGCTCAGCCAGGACGGTGTGGGAGGTGGGCCTTGGGGGCCCTCCCTTGCTGCAAGCTACAAAGAAACTCGCAGCCATCTTGAAGCAGGGCACAGAAGCTCTGCAAGGGGCTTTGAGTCCCCTGGAGATACCAGACTGTCACGAAGACCCCCTGTACTTCGTGATATGACCATGGTGGAACGACCTTTGTCTGGGGTGACGTAGCCCACGGAAGACCCCTCGTTTGGAAACGACGGGGCCGAGGGGGATACCCCCCCCCTCGTGAGTGCTGGTAGAAATCCAGCTATCAGCTGCTGCATGTGAAGAAGACAGTTTGCTGCTGTAGAAGATACTCCTGCTTAGAGACTGGAAGGGATCTGTCCTTCTTCCCTCCTGGACTTTTATTTGGAGGGGAGAAGAGATCTGATCCATTGTAAATACTTATGTCATGGTAGAGATAGTTGTGATCGTGTGTATAATGTATTATAATATTTATTTGTACAGTCATTGTAATATATATTCCCTTTCCCCCATTCTGAGTCTGGTGTGTTTTGTCTGGAAAAAATCATCCCACATTAGGTTGAGATGTAGAAGGGGAGCTTAGCCTAGGGAATTAGAATTTTGGGGATCTCAAACCATTACACCTCATCTCCTCAGATGGTAAGATTGATGGAGAGATAGACAACAGGTTAGCAAAGGCATATAGTGCTTTTGGAAAACTCCACAAAGAGTATGGCGTAATAAACACTTGAAGAAAAGTACCAAGATCAGTGTTTACAGAGACATTGTGCTGTCTACTCTCTTGTAAGGTTCCGAATCATGGGTCATCTATCGCCACCACCTGCGTCTCCTAGAACGCTTCCATCAATGCTACCTCCGAACAATCCTAAACATCCACTGGTCAGATTTTGTGACCAATACATCTGTTCTAGAACAAGCAGCAGTCACAAGTATTGAGGCCATGTTGCTGAGAACACAGCTGCGCTGGGCAGGACACGTCTCCAGGATGAAGGACCATCGCCTCCCTAAGATCTTGCTTTATGGTGTGTCATGGTTTCAGATAGTCCCCAAATCCAATTCCCTAGTTCCATCCCCCCTCCCACATCTCAACCTAATGTGAGATGGGCTTTTCCAGACAAAACACACCAGACTCAAAGTGGGGGGAAAGGGAATATATTACAATGACTATACAAATGAATATAACATCACATTATACACAGGATCACAACTATCTCTACCATGACATATAGTATTTACAGTGGACCAGATCTCTTCTCCCCTCCAAATAAAAGTCCAGGAGGGAAAGAAGGACAGATCCCTTCCAGTCCTTAAGCAGCAGCTCCTCTTCTGTCCTCCATGCAGCAGTAACTGGGTTGTTGTAGCTGGATCTCTGTTCAACATACACAAGGGGGTCTCCAAGCCCCTCGGCTCTCCTTCGGTCCAAGCGAAGGCCTCACCTGTGGACTGCCAGCAGGGACAAGACTCGCATCACCACAGGCATATCACGAAATGCAGGGGCATCTTCGTGAAAGTCCCTTCCTCAGGGGAATCAAATTCCCGTTTGCAGAGCTCCGTGCTCTGTCTCTCAGGCTGCCACCGCGGCAGCAGTGCAAGGGGGGGGAGCCAAGGTCAACTCCCCCCCGCATTCCATCTGGCCGTCCCGGTCCAGCTCCAGGACGCCCTGAGCTTCTCAGCTCCTCTCTCTCTCGTGCTGCATACTCCAAGGCTCCTCTAAAATAGGAGTCCATGTCCCTCTTCTCCAAGAGGGTCTCCAAGGGAGTTTTGGGGGATCTGGTACAGTCTTACCCCAAACTCTGTCTCTCAGCTGCTGGCTCTCTTTCTCCCGGCTCTGTCTTCCAGGAGTCTCCTCTGCGGTGCTGCATGTTGTTTCTGCTGCTTCTTCAGTTCAGGTCTTATCTCTGGCTCTCTGCCACCGTTTCTCTGGTCAGTCCCGGCTGCTGTTCTGTGCCCATGGAGAAAACATTCTCCCGGCATAACTAGAGGCACCTAGCCCAGCTTTATGCTGTTCCAGGTCCCTGCAGCCCCCTGCTGGGGATTGGGAGGGGGCCAGAGGCCCAAGGGGCTTAGAGCCCCTTCCTCGTGGCCCTACAACATGGCCACCTCTTCTACAACCCAAACTACAACTCATCTCTTCCGGTCTGGTTGTGATTTGTTTACATTTCTGCAGGAGCGCCCATTGGGCAGAACTTCAAAACTTCTAGGGGTTTCCACCCCTTGGGGTCTACCACTTTTCTCAGCCCTCTGGGGGAAAACAAGGTTCAAACCACGACAGGTGAACTTGCCACTGGCTGCCGCATGAGAGGAGCCCCGAAGAAAAGATACAAGAACTCCCTGAAACAACATCTCAGCCTTGGCCATATTGATCACCATAACTGGTCTACTCTGGCCTCCAATCGGGAGGCCTGGAGACACACCATCTATAACACAGCTGTCTCCTTTGAGAACACACGCAGGATCACTCTCGAGGAGAAAAGGCAACGCAGAAAGAACCGTGTCTTGCAGAATATACCATCTAAAGAGTCTTTCTGCTGTGCCTTTTGCAATCGGATATGTCTGTCTCATATTGGCCTCATAAGCCACCAGCGTGCCTGTAACAAATGTGGATAGAGCCTTCCCAAATCTTTGTTCGGGAACCCTAGCCATGGTGATTATCTGTAGAGACAAACATATCCCTTTCCCCAAGTTATCAAGTCATGTGGATCAGACCATGAACCAGAGACAAGGCCTCTGTCTGCATGCTGTTCTCCATCCTCAGCTCTCACAGGGATCACAAGATTATCAGTTTGGAGGAGGCTTTTTGCCAAGTACAGCATATTTTTCCTGAAACTCTAAAAGAAGGTAAATAAAGACAATCACCAGAGAAGGACAAAAGGTTTGAGACATACAGAGCTTTGTCTAGCCTAGAGACTGAGGGGGTTATCCCCTCATTCCCCCTTTCTGTTCTTGAAGCAAGTGCTTCAGGGCACCATACACTCTCTCCACAATAACGTGTCCTGTAGAAGAATGTGAAATAGCCGTAACATGAGTGATCCTCCACAAAGCACAGAAAATTTGGACAGATTTACAGACATAAGACGGCTTATTGTTCATCCGCACTTGAGCAGGTGCTCTAGATGTAGCAAAAGCACAACGGAAGTGTTTAATGACATCATGACTTTTTTGTCTAGTATGTGCATTAGCAACCACCACATGGGAAAACATGTGAGTGGACACATGGACATGCTTTAAATTACCAAAATCATTGATATGAGTGTCATCCGATTGCCACATCTGTGAGGCTTTAAGGCTTCGAGGGTTAGTACCAAAATAGACAGGAGTATAGGCATTATGACAATCTGGACAAGAGTATAGGCATTACAACAGTCTGGACAAGAGTATAGGCATTATGACAGTCTGGACAGGAGGCAACAATTAAGCGAGCAATAGAATGAGTCAAACCAAATCGATGTCTGAAAGCTTCTGCACCTTGATAAAAAAAAAACTAATGAGACAAGACAGCTTACTGGTGAATGTTAGGAACAAGTCTCAAAACAACAGCAAAAACAAGAGCATCTGCTCGGGCATTACCCTCTGTGAAGAATCCTGGCAAAGAGGTATGACTATGAACATGTAGCACAAAATAAGGAACAGGCCTCTGCAAAAGAGTTCTCTAGAGTTCGAACAAAACTTGAAAAATAAGACCTGGAGATGGACAATACAACATCGCCTGATAGAGTTGCTGTAATAAATTAACAACATATGCAGAATCAGTAATAACATTTAAAGACCAATTAGGAAATAACTGAAAAGCAAGAGTTACAGCTCAACGTTCCACAATTTGAGGAGAACCCTCTTGATGAACAATTTGATGCTGCCATCCACATTCTGCTTTCCATGCTACCGCAGCTTCACCTGTCTTCCTCGAGCCATCCGCAAAGACTGTAAGGCCATCAAGGGGCTCTGTGCTGCGTAGTGTTTTTGTCCAATTGGAATTTCCCTAAGAAAAAACTTAAGAAGGGGATGTGAAGGTAAATGATAAGAAATTTGACCGTGGAACCCAGCTAAAGCAGCTTGCAATTCATATTTGTTTTCCAAGGCACCACTCAAAGTAAGGAGATTGTACAGGTACAACAATGCGAGCTGGATTTCTGCCAGTACACTCTACACACCTTTTTCTAGCCTTAATAATGATTTGAGCTATGAGCTCAAACAATCCAGGAGCAGTTTTTTGAGCCCAATAAGGCAAAAATAGCCACTCTATGATGTGCAGTGGATCAGACCAATGGTCAAATCACTGCACCAATGCCCCAAAAGGAACACTGTGATCTGCAAAAATAAAAAACTGGACAATTTGACAATGATTAATTCACGAAACAAATTTAGAATGTAAAGCCTACTCTACTTGCTGGATAGTTTGAACTGCTCTTTTAGTCAATTCCTTTGATTCCTGAGGATTGTCAGAATGTTTGAGCAGGTCAAATAGAGGTGCCAAATGGGTGTTTGCCAATTCCAAATAGGACCTAATTCAATTCAAAGACCCTAATAGCTTTTGTACGTCAGTAAGAGTTTTGACATCAATATCCAATTGAACTGGCTGAGGAATGACTGCTTTCCGTGTAATTTTGAACCCTAAATACTTCCAGGGTTCCTCTCGCTGCACCTTCTCAGGAGCAACTACTAGGCCAAAGGATTGTAGACTCTTTCTGGTTTCAGCTTCCAACACACCCAACTGATCCTCAGTGGCTATAGCCAGCAGAAATATTACCTATATAATGACAACAAAAGACAGTCAGAAAATTACAGGAGATAATGTTGGAATCATAAACCACTGACAAATTATAGGAATATTTTCATTTCCTGGGAGAGGGTTTTCTATGTATAACACTCGTAAGGTTCTGCACGATTAGTAGATGGAAGTGAAAATGCGATTTTTTTCTCTATAACTGGGGTCTAACTGGATTGTAAAAAACCAACCTGTCAAATTAATAATAACAATGGGTTATTCAGCAGGAAGCATAGAAGGGGTCAATAAACCAATGCTGACATGGTAACCATGACCACACCACCCGTCTGAAATCATGCAACAGTCTTCATTTCACAGATTTTTTTTTTATCACAAAGACAGGGGTGATTAAAGGATTCTGAGATGGTTCAATGTGATCAGCATCAAACTGCTCTTTAACAAGCTGTTGCAGAGCCAACAGTTGTTCTGTCGGTATGAGCCACTGCTGAAGTCACACAGGATCTGTATGTTGTAAAAGAAAATTCTGAGCAGTACCTCCTAGTCTCACAACCCAAACCCCTGACGTTACCACAGGACAGGAGGCGGGCCAGGATGTCTGTGCAATGATAGTTACGTCAGGTCCCGAATGCAGAAGTTCGTCCGCCTGGACAACTGACAGCAAGCTTCAAGTGTCGTAGAGAGTACAGGTCAGCTGTGGACATACGCAGAGATTGGCAGTGACCAAAAGACTTGTGGTGCATCAGTAGAACCAACTTCTCCATCCCGACGCACACGAGGCTCTGCTTGGGGAACACAACTCAGAAAAGGTACAAGTTGAGCTATTTGTGTGCCTTTAGGAATTGTCACTGGAGGATAAGGTGTGGAGACCATAGCACAGATCTGCCTCGTATAGTTAGCATCAATGACTGTAACATGAACAAAAAAATCCCAAAATCCCGCAATTGTGCTACTAGAATGGCTGATTAACAAGGCACTTAACTCACGCTGCCTTCGTACAATGCTAAACATCCACCAGTCAGATTATGTGATCAATACATCTGGTATAGAACAAGCAGCAGTCACAAGCATTGAGGACATTTTTCTGAAAACACAGCTGCAATAGGCAGGGCACGTCCCAAGGATGAAGGACTAGCTGTTTTATGATGAATATTGCCACCAGCTGCCACATGAAAGGAGCCCCGAAGAGAAGACACAAGGACTCCCTGAAACGACATCGCAGCCCTGGCCACACTGATCAACATAACCGGTGTACTCTGGTCTCCAATCAGGAGGTCTAGAGACACACTATCTATAACGCTGTTGATGCATCTGAGAAAGGACACAGGATGGCCCTGACAGTCTGCAGGCCCCCCCCCAAAAGGCTGATCAAGTAGGGCAGCAATATCGACAACCCTTGATTTAAACCCTGGAAAACACAGAAGAGCTCAAACGACTCTGCCTCCTACACCGCCCACACAGCTACAGCCCATGGGCAGCATGACACATGAAAAAAGAACAGCAAAAGTGGAAAGGTTCCACCTGAGATTTAACCTCTATAAACCTCATACAAGGTTGAAATAGAACACCAAATTTGTGTAAGAATCTCTTATTTAACTTCAGTCCTAATCAAATGGCTAGCCAGACAGGGCTAGTCTTGAAATAACTAAAACCTCACCAGTTTTCATAAGAGTGGAATTACTTATGGTGGGAATTTGAAGAGTTCATACACCATCCAGAATAAGGACTCACTATGGTTCAACAGAATCATGTTACACATCTCTTTAAAATCTTGACACCGGCGGAAAGTATTTTTAAGTTTACACAGTTACACATTCATGTAGCTTTTCTCTTTCACACAATCTTTTTCCAATCATACATAGGTGGCCACCTCAGTCATTCATCATTCACACACACATCGTAAGTAGTTATTGGCTGTGTAGTTCTCATCAGTCTCATAATTTAAAGGGAATTTAAGGCATATTTGCTAATATTGACTTGTAAATCTTGTACAACTCTCCATGCAAAAGACAAATATGACGGGAACGGACAGGATATTACCTTGGAAATTTTCAACCTTTTTCGTAGAGCAAGGACACTCTATTTGTCATAACAGCAACAGAACCGCTTCTGCAAAAGGCAGGACTACCCCATTTTGTCTTCCTTTCTTCACCTTTTCCCGCCCTTCGCCCCCCTGCGGCTCCTGTTTGTCTTGAGCACTTGGCCCCCCTGGAAGCAAAAGTGTTGCTTCGTTAAGGGAGTTTTCACTAGCATTTGTCGGAGGATGAGAGAGAGGGAGGGAGGGAGGGGGAGGAGGGGCAATAGAGGTTGTGTTGGAGGACAGAAATTGTGTGAACAATTTCAATTGCATTTCTGAGACCTTTACCTTGGCATGGTTGGGTGCAGACAGTAAAAATTACTGTGCCACTAATATGGCTGCAGGCCTTGTGCCAAGGTGAAGGAGGAGTTGTTTTGGCAGGAAAACAAGTTTTATGGACACCTGCTGTGGTCCAATTAATACTGTACAGCTCAGTGTGTTTTCCTAATGTATCCAATGTAACCTGGGAAAGAATCACGTCTCTGTGTCACAAGCAGCATATAAGCTGCCTTTCCTCTAATAAAGCGGACATTTTTGCCAATCATATTGATTTGTGAGCATTTCTGTCTGACCCCCTCCGCCGTTAAGGTTGGGTTCATTTGGAGAAAAATCAAGAAGAGAAGTCAAATTGCCTTTACTCTCCTTATGTCGCAAGTTAGCTACGTGGTCTGCTGAGAAAGAACGATACATAGGAGGGAAGGAACAGCTGCAGATGGACACGTTACGGGGGGGGGGGTTGGGGGGGGTGAAAACAGGGGAGAACACAGACAGCCCCCCCACTGCACCGCCTGACACCGCGACTGCCGCTACCAGCCTGCTACCCCCCCGGGGTCAGGGCTGCTGCAGGCACTGCAAAGGAGAGGAGGGTTGCCAGGGGAAACACCCGCCGCGGAGTAGAATTACTGAAGAAGGGGGAGGGATACCGCCCCCCCCGCAACACTGCTCGGGACCATGGCTGTCAGCAGTGTGGGGGAAAACAGACCCCCCCGCTGTCCGCTGCACCGGGGCCCGCGGTCGCCATTACCAGGGTTGCCACCGGCGCATGCGTGGGCGTACCGCTCCGAGCTGGGGCCGCCGCAGCGATCCCGCCGGCCCTTGGCAACGTGCCCGCTGGGGCCTGGCACGGCACCGCAATCATGCATGGAGCTGCTGCCGCCGGGGCCGGGGCGGGGGCCACTCCGCCCGGAGCCGGCGCCTGGGACCGCAGCTGCTACCAATCCACCGGCACCCAGGACCGCGGCCGCTGCCGTTTGGGCCGCGGCGTGGCTGCTGCTGCCCGGGCAGGCACAGATGGACTCGGCAGCGCCGAAGTCGGACCCGGCGCCACCCCGCAGGCACCCGCAGCAGGCGGACCAGACACGGCACCGTCCGGAGGAGACATAGAAAGCTCCTCAAGGTGAAAACCAGTCACTGGCCCATCAGCAGCGCATTCATGCCGTAGCTATCCTTGATCATCTTGGACAAGTGTTGCCGAGTCGCTAGCAGTGCGTCCATCTTGGCGGGGCCGCTCGGCTGCCCTCGACCCATCTCTGCAACCTCTGGTCGTGCTTCGGCTCCACCCGGTCCCTCTTCTTTAGCACTCTAATGTCCTCCCAGGCAAAGCAGCCTCTCTCTCAGTCTGAAGACATAAAACTAACAAGCGACATAACTTAGCTTCGTCGGTCTAACACCAAAATGCCGTAACAAAGCTTTCCAGGCGATAAACACATGCCTTTCATTTGCACTCATGGTCTGCCCCCATGGTGACTAGGAAAAATTTCTCAGGAGCTCACCTGTGCCTTACCAAGTGCCAGATGCACCCAGGCTCTCCAGGCAACTTGTGCCTTCCAAGTGCAGCAGAAACACTTGCCTTCAGGTATAGAGAACGACCGGACCCGGATCCTGCAGCATCATGCTGCTTTAACAGCTTCTGAGCACCAAGACCTCGCTGCACCTCGCCCCGCAGCTCAACTGCCTCTGGTCGCGATACCCCAGACAACCCGGGCAATACTCGACAGTCTTTTTCTGGTCCACACGGGGCACCAATGTTGTAGGGTATCTGTCGGAGGCCTTGGTCTGTGGAGGAAGAAAGACACGCGACACACACACACACACTAGGATGATGAGACACTAGGATGAGCCAGAGAGATGTCTGCCTGCTCAGCGCAGCAGGCAGCTTTTTATTAAATTCTCTAACTTCCACTTTCCCAGACATACAACATAAACATATTCCTACAAAAACACCGAGGAATGCAGCACCTGCACTCAGCCAAACAGATTCAACCTTGTACTCTTTATAACTCAAGTCTGTGTCCATGGGAACTATCTAATTAGCTCCACTGCTCTCATGGAAAACGGCCCAACACTTTGTAATATTCCAAACCCCTCAAACTTCAGTTGTGGGGCTGTGACTTCACCCCACAAGCTGTGGGCTGGACAGTTTGTCCAGAAGGATCCTGGGAGAGACAGTATTGAAAGCTTTACTGACATCCAAAAAGATTACACCAACTGACTTTCCTTGATCAACTAGGTGGGTAATCTTGTCATAAAAGAAAATTATGTTTGACAAGCAGGACCTTCAGTCCAGTCAGCCTCACCTCCATCCCTGGGAAGGTGATGAAACAGCTCATCCTGGATGTCATCTTTAAGCATGTGGAGGAAAAGAAGGTTAGCAGGGGTAGTCAACATAGATTCACCAAGGGGAAAGCATGCTTGACCAATTTGATAGTCTTCTATGATGGAATAACCGGTTGGGTAGATGAGGGGAGAGCAGTGCATATTGTCTACCTCGACTTTTGACACTCATAACATCTTTATAGGTGAGCTCAGGAAGTGTGGATAGTGAGGTGGATTGAGAACTGGCTGAATGGCAGATCCCAGAGAGTCATGATCAGTGGCACAATGTATAGTTGGAGGCCTGTAGCTAGTGATGTACCCGGGGGTCAGTGCTGGGTCCAGTCTTGTTCAACTTATTAAACAAGGACCTGGATGAAGGGATAGAATGGACCCTCAGCAAGTTTGATGATGATACAAAACTGGGGGGAGTGGCTGTGTAGCCGGGAGGATGCCAAAACTGAAACCAGTACACCATTGAAAGCTCAACAAGAACAATATTTATTACAAAAAGTAGCCAACAAAATGAAAACCCGAGAGAGAGGAAAGAGGAAGGAAATAAGCCCTCAGTACGACCCCCCCACTCACTCAGGTGTTGCTTATGAAGTTGTCTTACCGACCCCAGAATGCCTAGAATTACCCATAGAAGAAGCTGCATCCTCAGAGTGTTGGCAAGCTCACAAGATAGCGGGAGTCCCTGCAAAAGGCAAAGTTGTCCTTCATTGTGAAGCTTGAGTCCACTCTCAGCAAGAGCTATCTGCTTTTTATACAATTTGCCTGTGATGTCTACCTGGGCAGGTGTGGCCAGCACCATCCAGCTAGAGGCCTTCAGTCCCTCCCCCCGTTATGTAAGTGGTACCCCTTCTGCACATGCACGTGTGCATTGGAATTTCCCCGCGTCTGCATGTTACACCTTGGGGGGGTCTTTCCTAAATGAGTCTGGGGGCTTACTTCATCCTCCTCCTCTTCACTTTCTCCTTCAAATGCCCTTGGAGGGCCATCAGCCAATAGCGAGGCCCTAATTAATTCTAGTTTATACAAGATGCTTCCTTCAAGGATGAAGTTCCCGTTTATCAGTGCTTGTATTCTCATAACTTGGCAGGAAAAGAATAGACTCTCACAGGTGGCTGGGCCAAACACAGACCAAAGGTAGCAGCATCTAATTAAGCACAAATACAGGTTGATAGACTTGGAGGCTGTGCTGACATTCAGCAGGACCTTGATAGGCTGGAGAAATGGGCAGAGGGGAATCTAATGAAGTTCAACAAAGGCAAGTGCAGGGTCCTGGTCCTGGGAAGGAATAACCCCAGGCATCAGTACAGGTTGGGGGCTGACCTACTAGAGAGTAGCTCTGCAGAGAAGGACCTGGGGGTCCTGGTCGATAACAAGCTGTCCCTGAGCCAGCAGTGTGCCCTGAGGGCCAAGAAGGCCAATGGCATCCTTGGGTGCATCGGGAAGAGCATTGCCAGTGGGTCAGGGAGGTGATCCTGCCCCTCTACTCAGCCCTGGTGAGGCCTCACCTGGAGTGCTGTGTCCAGTTCTGAGCTCCTCAGTACAAGAAGAGACATGAAGCTCCTGGAGCAGGTCCAGCAGATACTGTGGAGATGATGAGGGGACTGGAGCATCTCTCTTACAAGGAAAGGCTGAGGGAGCTGGGGCTGTCACTGAGAGGGGATGCCATTACATGTAATCTAGAAAACCTGTTTTAATATTGTGACAATGTGTCTTGTTATGATATTAGAATAAATATGTGCCAAGAATAGGAAATTATGGTCAGCTTTTATTTGAACCTCTGAAATGTGCTGAATCCAGCTTTAAGCCTACCCATTTCAAGAGGAATGAGGACAAACTGGAGCAAGTCTAGCAGAGGAAGGACTGCCAGTGTGGTTGGGGACTGGAGCAAATGACATCCAAAGAAGAGGCTGAGGTAGATGGGCTAGTTTGGCTTGGAGATGAGAAGGCTCAGGCACCATGACTTAGAGGGTGGTTGTAGAGAAGAGAGGAACAGATTTTCCTCAAAGATGCTGTCTCAGTTTAATGAGACTAAAGTGTTTTGCTAAGGAGGATGAGTTATAAGGAAGACCAAGCTCCTCCCTCTAAGGAATTGTAAATCCAAAATTAAGAGGCTCCAATTGAGGAAGTATGGAGAAAGAAAAAATAGCAGCCCTTTATTAAAGGATATATGTGTATTGGCAAAACAACAAAAGAACACAAAAACAACCAAACAATAATCCTGTACCCAAAAACCCCCTTCAAAAAGGAAACAGTTCAGTGCTTTCTGCCTTTTGGCACAATTCTAACCATGATCAGGAGGGGGCACTGTTGGATCACTGGAGGTGCAGAGCCTGCAGTTCCTCTGTGTTGGTTGGCAGGGGGTGCTGTGGGGCTCCAGTGTGTGGAATAAGCCAAAAATGGAGGTCTTCCACCCCACACTGAGAAGGGGAAGGGGAAAAAGGGTGCTCTTCCCATGAAACTCACGCTGTCTGTGGCTGTCTGTGGCAGGGATTTCCCCCCTTTCGTTGATGGACACAAGCTGCTGCCAACGCAGGAGCGGAGGAGGGAAAGGGCAACCTTCTCCCCAAAAAATTCCTCTGCGGATGGGTCAAGTCTCTGCAATGAAATCCGAGCAGGTCTGGGCTGGGGGCAGAACAGGGTGCAGGAAAGCAGAGGCAAACTGGGGCCAGAAACAGTCAGGTGACCAGGCCATAAACAAAGTGAACCTCAGACCCCTCCAACACACACCTTGCCTGAGTTAAGGCAAAAGTGAAGTGCCTCCCGTTTCGGAGGAGAGGAGAAAAAAAACCTCATCACCCCTCCCCACAGTCTTTGGAGGGCCATCAGCTTGAAATGTGGATCTGCTGGTTAGTTCTTTTGTGTGGATCAATCACCCAAGGCAAACCATCCTCCCCCATTCAACATCTTTCTTTTACAGTGATGCAGGGGAAAGAAAAAAAATCATTCCCCTTTGTTTTGTTTTTTTTTTAGAACAAGTAAACCTATGACAGATGCCCAGTGAAAAGTCAAGAGGTAGCAATCATAAATTGCAGCAAGGGATAACTTGTTTGGCATATGGGAGAAATTCTTCCCAGTGAGGGTAGTCCAGCACTGGAAAGGGTTGTGCATGGAGCCTGGAGGTATTTCCAACGTTTTGAACTTCAGAACTCATTGTGAGTTATAGCCAATCAGGTCAGAAATGCTTATTATTTCTGATTTCAGTTTATTCTGAAAATCTTGAAAAAGGTCTTTCTTAGATGTTCAGATTTGAATTTCTAATCCCAGATGAAGCTGTAAAATGAAAGATTTTTTTTAATAGAATCATAAAATAGTTTTGGTTGGAAGAGACCTTTAAAGGTCATCTAGTCCAACCCCCCTGCAATGAAGAGGGACATATTCAACTAGAGCAGGTTGCTCAGAGCCCAACCTGACCTTGAATGTTTCCAGGGATGAGGCATCTACCACCTCTCTGGGCAACCTGTGCCAGTGTTTCACCACCCTCCTTGTAAGAAAACCTTCTTCCTTATATCTAGTCTGAATCTACCTTCTTTTAGTTTAAAAGTATTGTCCCTTGTGCCCTGCTAAAAAGATTGTCCCCATCTATCTTATAGGCTCTCTTTAAGTACTGGAAGGTTGCTATAAGGTCTCCCCAGAGCCTTCTCTTCTCCAAGCTGAACAACCATAACTGTCTCAGCCTTTCCTCATAGCAGAGGTGCTCCAGTCCTCTGAGCATTTTTGTGGCCCTCCTCTGGACCTGCTTGTCAAAAAATACTGAAAGAAAGCTCAGCAAGAAGGAGTGCCTGTGTTGACTATAGTTCATCAGGGACAAACTGTCTGCACACCTTAGGAGCAGGAACACTAAAGGGAGCATGGTGTACTGCCCTGAGAGGCATGAAACAAAGGATGGAGTGGTACGGAGGTGTTGTGGTCATGCTCTGTTTAAAACAGTGCAGCTAATGGGAATTATGCCAAAGGAATGACCCAACTGGTGACCAAAAGCTGAACTTTGTTTCATTAACTCAGAAATACATGTTACTTTTCACACTTCGCATATGTTAATGAAGTAAAACCTGTACATGCTTTACACGTATGACTAAAGTCACTCAAACTCCACATGATCATGAAATGACATCAGCTTAAACTTTATCTTTTCCCCATCCTCAAAGAAAACAATATAAATATAAGAGAGGAGGGAGGTCAGAGGATATCGGCGGAGGGGTCAGACAGAAATGCACACAAATCAATATGATTGGCAAAAATGTCCGCTTTATTAGAGGACAGACAGCTTATATGCTGCCTGTGACACACAGACATGTGATTCTTCCCCAGGTTACATTGGATACGTAAGGAAAACATACTGTGGTGTACAGTACTAACTGGATAACAGCAGGTGTCCATAAAACTTGTTTTCCTGCCAGAACAACTCCTCCTTCACCTTGGCACAAGGCCTGCAGCCATATTAGTGGCGCAGTATTTTTTTACTGTCTGCACCCAGTCATGCCAAGGTGAAGGTCTCAGAAATGCAATTGAAATTGTTCACACAATTTCTGTCCACCGATAAGAGGAGACTCCATCTTTGTGTCCTGGGATGGTCGACAGACTGTACCTATGTCCTCCCCCATAGGGATGGTGATCAGGTAAGCTTTATACTATTGCTTATGCTTTCTGATACCTTTGACCTAACACTACCTTGTCTACTAGACCATGGCACTAAGTGCCACATCCAGTCTCTTAAATACCTCCAGGGACGGTGACTCTACCACCTCCCTGGGCAGCCCATTCCAATGCCCTCTCTGTGAAGAACTTCTTCCAAATGCCCAATCTAAACCTCCCCTGGCACAGCTTAAGACTGTGCCCTCTTGTCTTACTGCTAGTTGCCTGGAAGAAGAAACCAATACCCACCTGCCTACAACCTCCTTACAGGCATCTATTTGCATTCAAAAGAGGAATTAAAGGTGAGAATGATACTATCAGCTTCCATCTGCAATGGAGATCAAAGGAAGGAACAGAGAATTCTGCCTAAAGACATCAAAGACATCAGAGAAGGTAGTTATAGAAATTAATTTATACTCTTGGGCTTATTCATAGAGGCATGCATTTGTGTGGCTGTTTGGATTTCTACTCCAAAGTGGGAATGGCTTTAAACTTTTATTCCTTCTCCTTCTTTCATTTTTCTGTCTTCTCTGTTTTGAGTATTTAAATATGGCAGTGCCTTTTTAATTATCAAAGAACTTTATAACAGAACTCTCTGTATACTTCTACTGACACAGTAGGTTCTGTAAGCCTTTTTGATCAACTGTTAGGATTTGGTTAATGAACCCCGGATTTTCCAATCTTCATTTAAATAAATCATAGAATCCTAGAATGGTTTGGATTTGAAAGAACCTTAAGGATCATCTTGTTACACCTCCCTGCCATGAGCAGGGATACCTTCCACTAGACCAGGTTGCTCCAAGCCCCATCCAGCTTGGTCTTGAACACTTCCAGGGATGGAACAGCCACAACTTCCCTGGGCAACCTGTGCCAGGGCCTCACCACCCTCACCACCCTGTCAGGGACTCATTCTCCAGGGTATTGGTGCCATTACTTTTATAACTTCTGGTGTTAACCTTATTCTGGATTCAGTTTTATAACAATACAAAGGGAGAATTATCTTTCCCGTGGCATTAACAATTATGCAGAGAACTATATAACTTTCTTGATCAGGAATTAAGCCGCTCAGGACTATGGGTAAATAGGTTTTAGTGACCTGTTCCCACCTTCCAGATGCAAAAATTTCTGAGCGGTCCTGGAGTTCAGTGCCCTCACCAATGTTTGTCTCATTCATTAAGATATCAATTAAAGGCCAGCTGTTATCCTCACTGTAGAAGCGGCTGGACGGACAACACCAGCCACCTGGATGATAAAAGAAGAAGAAAATACTAAAGCAAAAATATTGTGGTCCTGAGCGAGCCAGAGCTAAGACTAGTGTGTGTGTGAAAAGAATCACAAGGTCAAGTTGGAAAGCTGTTTGAAGCATGATTGTTCTCTGTGGCTGGAAGCAGTCACGTGGGTATGTGTGTGTAGTGGTTTGAAAGCTCCCAAAAATCCAATTTCCAAGTCGCCCCACAATTTGCCTCAATGTGAGAGAGAAGGTTTCAGACAGGCACAACTCAGCATGGGGGAATTATATCAAAATTTATTACTAACAAAATAAAAAACTATAGAAACTAAAAAGCAAATAAATACACAGTATTAATACAATTTCTACCACCCCTGGGGCCCTCCCACATCAGTTCAGAAGAAAAACCTTCAGGGCGATAGCTAAAGTCTCTCTCTCATTGGGGTATCAGGGAAGGGGTCTTCTACATCCCTACCAGCTGCTCGGACTCTGCCGAGGTCTCCTCCTGAGCTGCAAGGGAACACTTGCTTCATCAGGTCTGCATCACGAGCTACAGGGAGTCAGCTTTTGAGTCCTTTCCCCCTGCTTTGTGAAGGTTCCTCCCAGGGAGTAAGATTTCAGGGACTTCTCCACTTTGGGTCCACTCTTCCTCCCCAGGTTGCAGGATTTTCTGGGTTTTTGCTCAGTCTTATACCCCAAATAGTTTTCATCAAAAGTCCTTACCCAGAAAAAGCCTGCTTGGTTTGGCTTCTCTCTATCTCAGTTGCAGCATCAGTTCGACTTTCATGTGGCAAGGGGGGGGCATTCCCCCGCATTCCTCGTCCTTCAGTTTTCGACTGCCCTAGTCCAAACCTACGCGGGGCACCTCCGAGCCCCTTGGCCCGTCTCCATTGCTTCAGTCTCAGCTCCAATCTCCCCCTCCCCCACCATTGTGGGGGAGGTGGCAGCGAGACTGCTTGAAGTTTCTCTCTCCTCTGGTTGGAATTCTTCCAGCTCTGCTACATGATCATTGCTGTCCCCACTCGCAGTGGGGGGAAACGGTGAGAAAACCACCCCAACCCTGCCCGAACCAAGGCTGTGGAGGCCTAGGGGCCTCCCGGGTTTGGGGGCCCCTGGCCACCCCTCGTGGCTCTGATCCTCTCTGCCAACAACTTCCTCTCTGGCTGTTGCAATATGCTAATTTCACAGGGGCGAAACGCAGCTTCTGGTTGGCTCTATATCAGAAGAGCCACTTTGGAATTAACCATTTCCCCGGGGGCTGACCAGCCCAAACCACCACAGTATGGTATGTGGGTAGATAAAGAAACATCTGCCTGGCTGGATAGCTTGGACCCAGGGTCAGTAGAGAGTCTGTATATAGGTATGGAGTAATAAAGTTACAAGAGAGTTCTTCCTGGACAAAAGTCTGTCCCACTTGAATTCGTTCGCCAAAAATGGTGCTGAGTGAGGGATTTTTTCCACACCTCACCAATTGTTGGCATTTGAGCACAAATCCAGCAAGCATTTTTAGGAAGAATATCAGACACATTTTGAACTAGAGTCAAATGCAAACTTGATTCGTGGTTACTGGCAATACACACAGAAAGAGTAGTTTAAACCAGATCCTCTTTATCTGTAACAGTCTCTGTTGTTCCACTTGTCCCAGGATCAGAGGCCTTCCAACCCAAAATTTGTCTGCCCCAGAACCTCCCTCAGGTCCGCCCCTTGGCATGCCTTCCTGGAATTGAGTCAGAGATCTCAAGACCCCTTCTTCTTCACCATCATCACCCTCGGGTCACATGCCTTCTTTGGAGTTTCTCCAAGATCTCTGGGCCTTCTATGTTGCTTTGTATACAATGATATCTTCCTAACAAGATGTACTCATTAAAATCTTTTCATTGAAAAGAACATTAAACAAAACTGGAAGAATTTCGTGAATTTGATATGAAGCGTGAGAAAGGAGTTTTACTTAACTGCTATTCTAAAGTGTTAGAAATTATACAGCTATATTACAAATCTATATGCTACAAAATCTTAAGAATCCTTAAGGCATCACTATCACTGTCTTCTTCAAATGTTTCACAAGATTTTCAGTTTCCCAATGTGTACTCTCATGTTCCCGCAGGGCTATCTCCTGAAGAAGTTGGGGCAGCACTATAACTTGCCCTGTAGGTGTAACAGCCCACCCCCCTGTCATGGGTGGGAGTGGAAGGTTTAGACAAAATTGATTAAAAAGACCTGCTGTTGAGTCACAAAGTGCAGAGAGGACTCCCTTGCTTTTTAAACCCCTTCTCAGAGGAGTCTGGGTGTGGCTAAATCCAATCTTAGCCTCGGATTATGTCAACAGTTTAAGGAATTATAGAGGTGTGATTGAACAACTTTTGTCCTGCAGGTTTTAATGATTGGCAAAATGAGAATATTTATATAAAATGAATCATTTAATTATTACAAATGGTCAGACAAAAGATCTTAATCAGAATTATTTACTGCGCAACATTATAAACACTAAAACTACTAGTAGTATAGTATAAGATAGGATAGGATAGTGCACTGTATTGAAGCAATTATTGAAACAATTATATTGAAGCTTGCAAAAAGAAATAATTATTAAGTAGACATTGATGTAACTCACCCATACCAATGCTAGTGGGGAGATCTTTTTCTTTCAACCTCGAGGAGTATCCTTGGAGGGTGTCCCCAGCTAAGGGAGGAATCTCCACACATACATCCCAAGAAGGGTTATGTCAGAAGAACCTAACTGTATGAGAGGGGACGGGACTTTTATAGTATAAAGTGACTGACTGTTAGTCACAGATCTACAAGCTAGCAGACTAGCTTATCTGTCAAATCCTGTTTCAATAGCAGGATGTGTATTAAAAGTCTGGTGAACCAGGATGGTCTTAGCATAATTTAACACCAAGACAGCACCCTGTTGATAGCTTGCATTGTATTGGATTTTAGGTCTTTAGGGGTAGGGTCTCCTGCCACATCCCCTTTTTGAATTTCAGCCTTAAGGGACTCAATTAACTGGTGGTCCCTCTTATCATATTTTGGGGTTAACCCTGACAGAGTGATTTCTTTTTGTGGTATTACTGCTAGGATACCTTTTTCTGCAGCCCCTTTTGCTGCTTGATTGGCAAAATGATTCCCCAATTCGGGATTTGTTTTTCCCTTTTGATGAGCTCTGCAATGCATAATAGACATCTCTGTAGGTTTCCAAATGCTCTGCAGGAGTGCATGAATCTGTTTGGCATGCTTGATCCCATTGCCCTGAGCAGTCATCAGCCCTCTTTCCTTCCAGATGGCTGCATGGGCATGTACAACACTAAATGCATATTTAGAATCAGTCCATATATTTACCTTCTGTCCTTTACTCAGCTCCAGAGCTGAGCTCCAGAGCCCTTGTCAGTACAATCAATTCTGCCTTCTGTGATGATACATCTCATGGCAAGGCCTTCGCCTTGATTACCTTGTTGTCACAGCACATCCTGTCATTCGCTTACCATCCCTCAGGAAGCTGCTTCCATCAGTATACAATTCTCAGTCTGGGTTTTCTAGAGGCATGTCCTTGAGGTCTGGTCTGCTGGAATAGGCCTCTTCTATAGTCTGCAAACAGTCATGCTCTGGTACACTGTCAGTCAATGTTGAGGTGTCTTAGTTCAACAAGATTACAATTTAGAAATTAAGAAACTTCAGGTGGAAGTGTGGAAAAGGAAAAAAACCCAGTTTTTTATTACAAAATCAGAATAAACAAAAAATGGTGCAATCAAAAACTTTCAGAAGAAACAAAACAAAGTCCCAATTCCCGAGGTGGGGGAGGAGAAACCCATGGCAACCCAGGGAAGGGGGAGAAGGCAGGACTGTCCTGGCCTTTCAACAGCTGCTCGCAGCCACCTGCGCTTGCAGCCAGCAATGAAAAAAGTCCTTTTTCCCACAGGCAGTCTTTAAAGCAGAATACCTCGCTCTGAGATGGGTCAGTCTCTCTCTCTCAGTTGTCCTCTGCAAGGTGTCCCGTGGGGAAAAAAAAACTTCCTCTCAGGAAAAGAAAAGGAGGTGGCCCAAACCGGGCTCCTCGCTCTGTCCGGTCATCAGACCAAACCCAAAAGCCCCCGAACAAAGGACTCCCCCAGCTGTCCCTGCAGCAACTGCGCTTCCCCAGGAGACCTCCCCCTCTCCCTGCTCCCACGCTGCACAACATGTGTGGCTCTACTCTGCCTCCACCCCCTCCCTGACTCCCCCCATCCTGGAAGAAACAGATGGGGGCAGATGACGGAGGATGGGGATGGGAGCCTAGGGGAAAAAAAAAAATTCCAACATCTCCTGATCATTGAGCAAAAACAATCCCACAAATGGGTTTGCCTTTGCTCAAGGCAGGATTAATCCAAACTGTTTTGCCTAACATGCCCCTCACATGACTCACTGGGATGTTGTCTCCATCTACAGTGTGAAGGGACTCTGATTGGGCAGGGCCGACTCAGCTGATGGAGCCTCTAGTGTTGATGAACCACATAGCCTTTGCTAGGTGCTGATCCCAGTGCTTGAAAGTCCCTCCACCCAACACCTTCAGGATGGTTTTCAACAGTCCATTACACTGTTCAACCTTCCCCACAGCTGCTGCATGGTATGGGATGTCATACACTCACTCAATGCCATGCTCTTTCGCCCAGGTGGTAACTAAGCTGTTCTTGAAATGGGTCCCATTATCTGACTCAATTTGCTCTGGGGTGCCGGGTCTCCACAGGACTTGCTTTTCAAGACCCAGGATGGTATTTTGGGCAGTGGCATGGGGCACCACATGTGTCTCCAGCCATCCAGTGGTGGCTTCCACCATGGTGAGCATATAGTGCTTACCTTGGCGGGTTTGTGGCAGTGTGATGTAATCAACCTGCCAGGCCTCCCTGTACCTATACTTACTCCAGCATCCACCATACCACAGGGGCTTCAGTCTCTTAGGCTGTTTAACGGCAGCGCATGTCTCACAGTCATGGATAATCTGGGAAATAGTGTCCATGGTTAAGTCCAACCCTCGGTCTCGTGCCCATCTATGGGGGGCATCTCTGCCCTGATGGTCTGAGGCATCATGGGTCCATCGTGCTAGGAACAACTCTCCTTTGTGATGCCAGTCTAGATCCACCTGTGACACCTTGACTTGTGCAGCTCGGTCTGCCTGTTCATTGTTGCAATGCTCCTCATTGGCTCGATTTTTGGGCACATGGGCATCTACATGGCGGACTCTCACAATCAGCTTCTTTACCCCGGTAGCAATGTCTTGCCACATATCAGCGGCCCAGATGGGTTTCCCTCTGCGTTTCCAATTGGCCTTTTTCCATCTGTCCAACCACCCCCACAGAGCATTGACCACCATCCATGAGTCAGTGTAGATGTAAAGCTTTGGCCACTTCTGCCATTCAGCAATGTCCAATGCCAACTGGACAGCTTTGAGCTCTGCGAATTAACTCAATTCCCCTTCTCCTTCAGTAGCTTCTGCAACTTGTCATGTCGGGCTCCATACAGCTGCTTTCCATTTATGTTTCATCCCTACAATGCGACAGGAACCATCAGTAAAAAGGGCATAGCGTGTTTCTTCTGGTAGTTGATTGTATGGTGGGGCTTCCTCAGCCCATACCACCTGCTCTCCTTCTTCTTCATCTGGTAGACCAAAATTCTCACCTTCCAGCCAGTTTGTGATGATTTCTAGGATCCCAGGGCGATTCGGATTTCCAATAGGGGCACGCTGCGTGACCAGGGCGATCCACTTACTCCATGTAGCATTAGTGACATGATGTGTAGAGGGCACCCTTCCCTTGAACATCCAGCTTAGCACCGGTAATCAAGGTGCCAGGAGGAGCTGTTCTTCTATGCCAATCACCTCGGAGGCAGCTTGTACTCCTTCATAAGCTGCTAGGATGTCCTTCTCCGTTGGGGTGTAGTTGGCTTCAGATCCTCTGTAGCTTCAGCTCCAGAATCCAAGTGGGCAGCCTCGGGTCTCGCCAGGCACCTTTTGCCAGAGGCTCTAGGAAAGACCATTATCCCTGGCTGCAGAGTAGAGTACATTTTTCACATTTGGTCCTGTCCTGACTGGCCCAAGGGCTACAGCGTGGGCAATCTCCTGCTTAATCTGTTTGAATGCTTGCTACTGTTTGGGACCCCAATGGAAATCATTCTTCTTGTGGGTTATCAGATAGAGAGGGCTTACAATTTGGCTGTACTCAGGAATGTGCATCCTCCAGAAACCTGACACCCAGAAAATCTTGCGTTTCCTTCTTGCTGGTCGGTGGGGCCATTGCTGTGATCTTATCGATGACTTCTGTCAGGATCTGACGACGTCCATCTTGCCATTTCACCCCCAGGAACTGGATCTCTCGGGCAGGTCCCTTGACCTTACTCTTCTTGATGGCAAATCCAGCTCCCAGGAGAATCTGGATGATTTTCTTTCCTTTCTCAGAAACCTCCTCTGCTGTGTCCCCCCATATGATGATGTCATCAATGTACTGCAGGTGTTCTGGAGCCTCACCCTTCTCTAGGGTAGCCTGGATCGGTCCGTGGCAGATGGTGGGACTGTCTCCACCCCTGGGGCAATCGGTTCCAGGTGTACTGCACACCCCTCCAGGTGAAAGCAAACTGCGGCCTACACTCTGCTGCTAAGGGGATAAGGAAGAACGCATTTGCAATGTCAGTAGTGGCGTACCACCTCTCTGCCTTGGACTCCAGCTCGTACTGGAGCTCCAACATGTCTGGCAGAGCAGCGCTCAGCAGCGGAATAACTTCATTCAGGCCACCATAGTCCACAGTCAATCTCTATTCTCCATCAGACTTCCACACAGGCCAGATGGGACTGTTGAAGGGAAGGGTGAGTGGGTCTTGCTGATCACCCCTTGGCTCTCCAGCTCAAGGATCATCTTATGGATGGGGATCACAGAGTCTTAGTTCATTCAGTACTGCTGACGAAGCACTATTGTGGTGGCAATTGGCACTCGCTGTTCCTCAGCCTTCAACAGTCCCACAGCAGAAGGGTTCTCTGAGAGGCCCAGTAATGAATTCAAGTGCTTAGCCACCTCTATCTCCACAGAAACTCTTCCAAAAACCCATCTATGTCCCTTGTCCCTTCCTGAGATAGTCAACGCCCAGGATACATGGGGCATTTGGACCGGTCACAATGGGGTGTTTCTGTCAGTCCTTCCCAGTCAAGCTCACTTCAGCTTCCAACACAGTCAACTCTTCAGACCCTCCTGTCACCCCAGAAATGGAAATAGTCTCTGGTCCCACATGTCCTGATTGAGGGGGATTGCGTCCTCGTGGAAGAGGAGAGGGGGAGCTTCGGAGGGCACAGAGGTTTACCGGTCCAGTTTGGGGGAGGGGAGGGGTGTCAGGCAGGCTGTGGGGGTCCTCAGACCGGCAGGAGGGTGGGCGAGGCAGTCACCTGTATGCAGGTGAGCAGTGCGAGGGAAGATCTGTGGAAACACGGTGGGGGGAGGATAAGGTCAGGGTGGATAGTGGGTTCTTCTGGGGGATTAAGGGGTTTTGGCTGGGCTGGGGCCATGGGAGGTACCCGAGCCCTGGGTGGGTGCGGGGGCTGGAACAGTTTGTTTTTGGCTCACCTGCGGCTACTGCCCAGGTTTGGTTGGGTTTCGATTTATTTATTGCATCCCGAAAGTGTGGTCAGGACAAAGAGATGTTCCTGGGTATTTCCCTGGGATTGAGTATAGATGGGTGCCAGAAAAGTAGGGAATGAAAGGCTTGCCCTAACCGTTTTAGTGGGAAAGAAGCTTGTGTACCCCTATGCAGTTGCGAGCTATGATGGCAATGGTACATGCCTTTGGTAGGGTCTCCCATGCCAGACAGGTCAAAAACGAAGGGTCAGATATAATATGTCCATGGGCAGGATGAGCTCGCTAGCCTTCTGGCAGTCATCCTAGGAGAAGGACAATTCTAATCCCAAACCTGGGCAGATGCAGCTCGCATAGCCCTGTAAGGTCATCCATCTAAGAGAAGGATACTCTAATTAAACCTACCTCCTGAGGACCTTGCTGCCACCGTGCAAGCTCACTAGGCCCTGACAGATGAACTTAGGATTAAAGGGTGGGTCCAGTTCCGCGCATACTGCATCTCACCTAAAAAATCCACTGCGCAGGCTCTAAGGTTTTTACCCACATTTGTGAAGCCCTGCAGCAACGGTCGAGGGTCGAAATGGCAGGTGATAAGGTGCACTGGAAGCTGCAGACCCAACCCTGCATACAGGCAGTTCAGGACATTGGTCGCTAGAGACTGACCCCGGAGATGACAGTCTCTTTTGGCAGCATCCTGAATGACCAAGCAGCCTTTTCAAGGACAGCACTGCTTGCTCCACTTGGAGAGGGGTCTAGAAAAGGTGACCTAACCAAAGCTCATCTTCACCCTTCACCGGGTTGGTTAACCCTGGCCAATGGGCATCTTCTTCTAATGCAGTCACACAAAGATCAAGAGACAAAGGCATACACCTGCCTCCAAAGGTGTACCCAAATTGACTCTCGCATGCTGGAACATCAGAACCATGCTTGATACTGCAGATAGTGGATGTCCTGAGCATCGCTCTGCCCTAATTGCCCACGAACTATCATGTCTCAACATCGACATCGCTACTCTCAGTGAAGTTCGTCTCCACGAGAAAGGCAGCCTTAGAGAACATGGTGCCAGTTACACACTCTTTTGGTCAAGTAAACCCAGAACTGAAAGGCATCTTTTAGGAGTTGGCTTCATGATTAAAAACTCTATTGTTCCTTAACTCGAAAATCTGCCGACAGGTCATTCTGACCGCATTATCTCCCTACACCTTCCACTACACAACAAGCAACATGTTGTCCTCTTTAGTATATATGCCCTGTCATGGTTTGAGATAGTCCCAAAATCCAAGTCCCTAGCTCCATCCCCCTCCCACATCTCAACCTAATGTGAGATGGGCTTTTCCAGACAAAACACACCAGACTCAAAGTGGGGGAAAGGGAATATATTACAATGACTGTACAAATAAATACCATATCACATTATACACACGATCACAAACTATCTCTACCATGACATATAGTATTTACAATGAATCAGATCTCCTCTCCCCTCCAAATAAAAGTCCAGGAGGGAAAGAAGGACAGATCCCTTCCAGTCTCTGAGCAGCAGCATCTTCTGAGGCAGCAGTCTGTCTGTCTTCTCCACATGCAGCAGCTGATTGCTGGCTTTCTGCCAGCACTCAACGAGGGAGGTATCCAAACTCTCTCTCGGCCCCATCGCCTCACAACCGAGGGGTCTTCCGTGGGCTTCGTAACCCCAGACAAGGTCGTATCACCACGTCATATCACAAAGACACAGGGGGGTCTTCGCGACGGTCTGGTATCTTTTGCAGGGCCTCTGTGCCCTGTCTCTCAGGCTGCCACCGTGGCAGCAGTGCGAGGGGGGGAGCCAAGGTCAACTCCCCCCGCATTCCATCTGGCCGTCCTGGTCCAGCTCCCGGGACGCTCTGAGCTTCTCAGCTCCTCTCTCTCTCTGGTGCTGCATGTCCAAAATTGCTCTCCAAAATAGGAGTCCATGTCCCTCTTCTCCAAGAGGGGTCTCAAGGGAGTTTTGGGGGATCTGGTACAGTCTTACCCCAAACTCTGTCTCTCAGCTGCTGGCTCTCTTTCTCCTTCCTTTCCAGGAGTCTTCTCTCCGGTGCTGCATGTTGTTTCTGCTGCTCCTTCAGTTCAGGTCTTTATCTCTGGCTCTTTGCCACCGTTTCTCTGGTCAGTGCCGGCTGCTGCTCTGTGCCCATGGAGAAAAACCATCTCCCGGCATAACTACAGGCACCTAACCCAGCTTTATGCTGTTCCAGGTCCCTGCAGCCCCCGCTGGGGGCTGGGAGGCCCCAGAGGGCCCAAGGGGCTTAGAGCCCCTTCCTCATGGCTCACAACATGGCCACCACTCCTCAACAACCAAACTACAACTCATCTCTTCCGGTCTGGTTGTGGTATGTTTACAATTTTGCAGGAGCGCCCATTGGACCAAACTTCAAAACTTTCAGGGGTTTCCACCCCTTGGGGTCTACCACTTTTCTTAGCCTCTGGGGGAAAACAAGATTCAAACCATGACATGCCCCAACTCTCCAAGCTGACCCTGACGAAAAAGATAAATTTTACACCAACCTGCGCCACCTTACCCAAAAGGTTCCTGCAAATGATAAGATCATTATCCTTGGTGATTTCAATGCCAGAGTAGGAAAGAACTTTGAAGCCTGGAAAGGAGTATTAGGCAAGCATGGTGTTGGAAACTGCAATGATGATGGTCGCCTTCTGCTAGAATTCTGTGCGGAGCAACAGCTCACCATCACTAATACTATCTTTCAGCAGCAAAATTGTCTGAAGACAACCTGGATGCACCCTAGATCTAAGCGACGGAGAGATGTTTGCGATGTCCATCATACCCGCCTGATGCCTAGTGCAGAATGCCAAACAGACCGTCGACTTGTGCGCTGTAAACTTCAATCTTAAGTTCAAACCTAAAAGGGGCGGTATCTCAAGGAGGAGACTCCAAGTCAACAATCTCCAATCAGCCACAGAGACAGATTCCAGGCAAATCTTCTGACTAGGCTCAAAAACCATTCCATAGATTCTACAGATGCCTCTCCTGAAACAATGTGGCATCATATTAAAAACAGCATCCTACAGTCCTCTGAAGAATCCTTAGGGTTTTCCTTCAAGAAGATCAAGGACTGGTTTGATGAAAACAATCAAGAGATCCAGGAATTACTGAGGAAGAAATCTACTCACCAAGCACACCTTCCTGTCATGTAAGAAAAGCAGCCTTTCGTCTTGCATGCAGCAAGCTCCAACAGAAACTCCGTGACATCCAGAACAAGTGGTGGATCGATCTAGCTGAAAAAACTCAATTATGCGTAGATACAGGCGATCACAGAGGATTCTATGAGACCTTGAAAACAGCATACGGGCCTACATACCAGGTCCAAACGCTTCTGACAGATAAAAACTCCATTCTGAATTGATGGTCTGAACACTTTCAGACTCTTTTCAGTACTAGCCGTGTAGTTCAAGACTCAGCAATTCAGTACATCACACAGCAACCCGTGAAGAATGAATTGGATATCGCCCCTACTATGGGAGAAACTCTTAAGGCCATACAGCAGGTGAAAATTGGCAAGGCAGCTGGGGTTGATGGAATTCTACCTGAAGTCTGGAAACATGGGGGCCAAGCACTCCATGCTAAATTTCACGAGTTTGTGGTGTGCTGTTGGGAACTAGGCGAACTACCATCAGACCTTCGTGATGCAGTCATCATCACTTTGTATAAGAAGAAAGGAGTTAAATCAGACTGTTCAAATTACCGTGGTATTACTCTGCTCTCCATTGCTGGCAAAATCCTGGCAAGAATACTTTTGAACAGACTAATACTCGCTATAGCAGAAGGAATTGTACCTGAAAGCCAATGTGGTTTCAGAGCCAACAGGAGTACCACAGACATGGTATTTGTTCTCAGACAACTGCAAGAGAAGTGTAGGGAACAGAACAAAGGTCTCTCTGTAACCTTTGTTGACCTTACCAAGGCTTTCGATACTGTGAGCAGAAAAGGTCCGTGGCAGATTTTGGAACGTTTAGGATGTCCCCCCAAGTTCCTTAAAATGATCATCTCACTTCATGAGGATCAGCACGGCCAAGTCAGATATGGCAACGCACTTTCTGAGCCCTTTCTAATAACCAGTGGTGTGAAACAAGGCTGTGTTCTTGCACCAACCCTATTCACAACCTTTTTCAGCATGATGCTCCAAGGGGCCACGGCAGACCTTGATGATCAAGATGGTATCTACATTTGATATCGTACTGATGGAAGCCTGTTCAACCTAAGGCAACTGAAGGTCCATACTAAGACCTTAGACCATCTTGTCTGGGAGCTGCTTTATGCTGATGACGCCGCCCATGTTGCCCACACAGAAGTAGCTCTGCAGCTTTTAACATCCTGCTTTGCAGATGCTGCTGAGCTCTTTGGGCTGGAAGTCAGCTTAAAGAAGACAGAAGTTCTCTATCAACCTGCACCTCAGGACGTCTTCTGTCATCCCCATATCACCATTGGCCAATCAGAGCTCAAATCAGTCCAACAGTTTAATTACCTAGGTAGCCTCATCTCCTTGGATGGTAAGATTGATGGAAAGACAGACAACAGGTTAGCAAAGGCATACAGTGCTTTCAGAAAACTCCATAAAAGAATTTGGCGAAATAAACACTTGAAGAAAAGTACAAAGATCAGTGTTTACAGAGACATTGTGCTGTCTACTGTTTTATATGGATCCGAATCATGGGTCATCTACTGCCACCACCTGCGACTCTTAGAACGCTTCCATCAACGCTGTCTCCGTACAATCCTAAACATCCACTGGTCAGATTATGTGACTAATACATCTGTTCTAGAACAAGCAGCAGTCACAAGTATTGAGACCATGTTGCTGAGAACACAGTTGCGTTGGGCAGGAGATGTCTCAAGGATGAAGGACCACCGCCTCCCTAAGATCATGCTTAATGGTGAGCTTGCCACCAGCTGCCGCAAGAGAGGAACTCCAAAGAGAAGATACAAGGACTCCCTGAAACAACATCTGAGCCTTGGCCATATTGATCAACATAACTGGTCTACTCTGGCCTCCAATCGGGAGGTCTGGAGACACACTAACACTGCTGATACTTTTGAGAAAGCACACAGGATCACTCTTGAGGAGAAAAGACAATGCAGAAGGAATCATGTCTTGCAGAATATACCACCTAAAGAGTCCTTCTGCTGTGCCTTTTGCAATCTGACATGTCTATCTTGTGTTGGCCTTTTTAACCACCAGCAAATGTGGGTAGAGCCCCTCACAAATCTTCATTCTCGAAGCCTAGCCATGATACATGAGTGGATCAAGGGTTGAACTTCATGATCTCAGAGGTCTTTTCCAACCCGGCTGATTCTGTGATTCAGTGTCGTTTCACTCTAATCTGCCCCAAGGGATCTATGAACTTGAACCTGGTTTACCCTTGTCCCCTGGGATGGGTTATGAGAAATAAAAATATGGTTTTATTACAAACAAATTATTTTAGAAAACTTATAGGTGTATCGTGAAGTTGTAAGGTACCCAGTCCTGCATGGGCCTGGTGCCAGGGCTCCTTGCGGCTGGAGATAGGGAACTGTAGGTTGCATACAGCAAATGTAAAGCTGGAGAAAGAGCCCCTGTAAATGAAAGCCTTTTTGGCCATTTTCAGCACAGGAGCCTCTCCCCACATGCTGAGAACAAAGGAGGATCGATCATCTTGACAGGGGATGCCTCGCGGCCAATCAGGAGGAGGGGAACGTCCCCTCTCTTCAGAGAAACAACCTTTTAAGGCAAAAATGAATATGTATTAGCTGATATGAAAGGGTGGGATTTTGTAAAACTATAAAATGTGAGATATTTAAACGCGAAGGGTCCTTCTTCTCCTGACTCAGGTGGAGGAGGCACCCAGTGCATGCTGCGAATAAACTTTCCTTGTCATTACAGTTCCCTTGTTTCACAGGTGTGGTAGTTTGGAGTTGGCTCTTTGCCAAGTTTCCAACACCACAGCAAAAGCTTCCTCCCCCTAAAAATAAGAGAAATCTTACTACTTTCCTTGAGATAACACAATTGCACCAAATGGCGCCGCCATGCAACCGGACTCCGGATCGGCAGAAACAACAGGCCCCGTAGTCCTCCTTTGGCCAAGTTCCTTCTCTAGATTCCAGGGAGAAAAAGGGCCTTTATTCGAAGTTCCTGTGGCTTATATGGGCTCGGGGGGAGGGCTACAAGGAGGAATGTGATTGGGCCAAGGTCCAGGGTAAAGGGAGTGGCTTGAGGGTTCTACCGACCAATGGGGAATACAGGAGGACTGCATTCCAGTAACAGAACGAGGGATTGGGGAGGAACGGAAGAGACAGCCTATCATGCTTGTGCAGAGGCGGAGTCCACGTTTGGGGAGGGGAGATGACATGACTCTGAGTGGGGGGGAGACCGCGCGGACTGGGGGAAATGCATAACTCAGGGAAAACCCGTACAATAAAATGCAAGTAGCTGTTGTTTTTCCACTGCGCTCGGTCCTGGGGAGCTGCTGCTGTGATGGATCCATTTCTAAAGCCAGGTTTCATAATCCCGGCATTCACCCACAGGAGCAGTTGTCTTGTCGTTGAAGATCAGCACCAACATCAGTTCAGTTCGAATCTTTGGCCTTCTTGGTCACAGTCATAGTTCTAGTTTAGGGCTGGTTCATTGTTCTGGGCTGTCTCATCATCGGATACCGACATCAGTTTAGTTCAGGTCTTTCTCATCTGGTGACTAGCCTCCTGCAAAACACAACTCAGAGCATGAAATTAGTTTTTCCCCAAGGTTAAATTTCTTTGAGGCACACACTGGATCTTTCCATCCTTCTTCATTACCCACCAGGTATATCCTGGCCCTTGAGTGAAGACAATCCCACAAATGGGTTTGTCTTGGCCTGAGGCAGGGGTAACCCAAACAGCTTTCCCTAGCATACCTCTCAAGTGAATTGCTGGAACTTTGTCTCCATCTACAGTGTGGAGGGATTCTGCTTGAGCAGGGCCAGTTCGATTGACAGAACCCTTAGTGTTCACTAACCATGTGGCTTTTGCTAGGTTTTGAACCCAATTCTTGAAGGTTCCCCCACCTAGTGCTTTCAGAGTAGTTTTTAACAGTCCATTACACCATTCAACCTTCCCAGCGGCTGGTGCATGATATGGAATGTGATATACCCACTCAATACCATGTTCCCTTGCCCAAGTAGTAACTAAATCGTTTTCAAAATGAGTCCCATTGCGTTCTGGAGTCCCATGTCGCCACAGGACTTGCTTTTCAAGACCCAGAATGATATTCCAGGCTGTTGCATGGGGTACCAAAGAAGTCTCTAGCCATCCAGTGGTTGCTTCCACCATGGTAAGCACATAGCATTTACCTTAGCGGGTCTGCAGCAACGTGATGTAATCAACCTGCAGAATAAAGTATGTTCTTCACTTCTGGTCCCATCCGAACTGGTCCAAGAGCCACTGCATGTGCAATCTCCTGCTTGATCTGTTTAAAAGCTTGCTGCTGTTCAGGATGGCATTGAAAATTATTCTTTTTATGAGTCATGAAGTAAAGAGGGCTCACAATTTGACTGTATTCTGGGATGTGCATCCTCCAAAAGCCTATGGCCCCCAGAAAAACTTGTGTCTCCTTCTTGTTGGAGCCATAGCTACAATCTTATTGATGACGTCTGTTGGTATCTGTCATCGTCCATCTTGCCATTTTACCCCTAGGAACTGGATCTCTAGGGCAGGTCCCTTGACCTTACTCTTCTTGATGGCAAAACCGGCTTTGAGGAGAATCTGGATGATTTTCTCTCCTTTCTCAAAAACTTCGGCTGTGTCCTCCCATACAATGATGTCATCAATGTACTGGATGTGTTCTGGGGCCTTGCCCTTCTCTAGTGTAACCTGAATCAGTCCATGGCAAATGGCTGGACTGTGCTTCCACCTGTGGGGGAGTCAGTTCCACATGTACTGCACGCCCCTCCACATGAAAGCAAACTGCGACCTGCACTCTGCTGCTAAGGGAATGGAGAAGAACACATTAGCAATGTCAGTGGTGGGGTACCACTTCGCTGTCTTGGACTCCAACTCATACGGGAGCTCCAACATATCTGGCACAGCAGCACTCAACAGTGGCGTGACTTCATTCAAACCACAATAGTCCACAGTCAATCTCCATTCTCCATCAGATTTACGTACAGGCCGGATGGGGCTGTTGAAGGGTGAGTTCTACTGACCACCCCTTGGCTTTCCAACTTCCAAATCATCTTATGGATGGGGATCACAGCATCTTGATTCGTCTGGTACTGTCATCTGTGCACTGTTGTAGTGGCTGTTGGCACTTGCTGGTCTTTGACTCGCAATAGTCCCACAACGGAGGAATCTTCTGAGAGGCCAGGCAGGGCAAATAATCATTTGGATTCCTCTTCAGTCACTGTGGCTACATCAAAAGCCCATCGGTACCCCTTCGGGTCCTTGAAGTATCCTCTTCTGAGGTAATCCATGCCGAGAATGCAAGGGGCTTCTGGTCCCGTCACAATGGGATGCTTTTCCCATTGGTCTCCTGTCAGGCTTATTTCGACCTCTACCACCGACAGCTCTTGAGACCCTCCTGTCACCCCAGAAATTGAAACAGTCTCTGTGCCCACATGTCCTGAGGGCATTAACATACACTGTGCACTGGTATCTATTAAGGTTTGGTATCTCCGAGGATCTGATGTGCCAGGCCATCGAACCCACACAGTCCAGTGAACTCTATTATCTTTCTCGTCCCTCTCCTTCTCCTGGCAGAAGGCAGGGCCCCTCTATTGGTTCTGGTTAGAGCATTCACCGTCAGATCTTTGCTTTGGCTTATCAGAGGCCTTCTTATCATCCCGGAAACAGACCTCAGTCTTCCTGCGTCTTGGAGATCGCAGTTCTCTTTCCAGGACATTTGCATCTACCATGTAGACAACTTTCTTATCAACTTCCTTGCATCTTAGTTCTCTCACTCTGGCTTCAAGTTTGGAAGTAGATTCACCATCCCACTTTCTCATGTTTTCTCCCTGGGCACGCAGGTAAGACCACAGTTCACCACGTGACCTATGCTTAGGGCTTTCTCTCCTTCTACATGTGAAGGAAGGAGATCATGAGGGGGACTGGGACCAGGACCAAGATTGTGGTCGAGACTGTTCTACTGGTCTATCTGTGTAGTCTCTGTAGTCATCCTCATATTTGGAGTGCTGTGGTGGTTTGAAAAAACACACAATTTCAAAGAGGCCAATTTAAAAGGTTTGCTACAATTTGTCCTAATGTGAAAGAGAAGTTTTCAGACACACACATACACAACTTGGTATAAGGGGGGAAGGGAAAATATTACAAGTTTTATTTACATACATATATACATGTAACAACTTAACTATTTCTTCTACAGTAAAACAATATATTACATTAGATTAAGTCTCTCCTTTCTTTCAAAAAGAGTCCAAGAAGTAAGAAGTCCTTTTTTCACTTTCAAACTATAGTTCTTCTAAATTAATTTCTTGTGGCACTGTTAAGTGTCTCTTATCTTGTCTTTATCCCGTTTTTACTTCGTGAAAATCCCGGCTCCTTCAGGGAGTTTCTTTGAAGATTTCACTCCTCCTCCTCGGGGTAAAAGAATTTTAAGGATTCTTAGTTTAGTTCTTACCCCAGAATTGATTCCAATCGATTCACTGGTGTTGCTGACCTTTTGCAGGGGGCCTCTCTGTTCCAAGCTGTTGTGATAGCTCAGGCTACTCCTCTGCAGAAGTTTGTTCCGTGACCGCCTCCGCCTCAGAATTCATAGCTGAACAGCTCAGCTTGCTCCGGCCACCCCTCGCTGGCTCAGTTCCAGCGCTGTGTCTGTCCATCGGTCGCAGGCTTCTGCCTGGCTGATTGAGCATTTTGCTGCCGTTTTTCTCCCCCATCTCTGCGAAGTGGAGTAAATTCGACCTGGAGGCTTTTCTCGATCCTTCAGGGTCCTCCTCGGTCACTGGCTTCAGGGGGGGCTCCACTGCATGGCTGGCTGCTCCTGGCCCAGCCGGTAGGAGCCAGGGGGCAGAGAGGCCCCCCGGCCCTGAGCCACACCAAACACGCTCAGAGCATGGCTACTTCTGCTTCTAGCCACGCAGTAAAATTAACCCCTTCTCTTCTGTTTCTGTGAGCATGTAACTTCCGCAAGAGCATACAGGTTGTTAATTGGTCCAGTATGAAAAACAATACCTCCTGAGGAAAAGCCTTTTTCAAACCACCACAAGTGCTCATAAGGCCCCTCTCTAACAGGTATTCGTTGGTAACTGGGATCGAAATTGTCCCTAGAATATGAGTTGCTGGATTCTACACCTTCTTCTATATATCGTAATATAGTACACTGTGCCCACAAACCTTGGTTCCGTGTTTGAAAGCATCAGTGCTGCCAAGACATGAACATATGGTGCAGGAGCACCTTGGAGTATCTTTCTCCACGTAGGTAATGTGCAAGTGACACCCTCTGGTTCATCAACGATGCAATCGTATTGAGGGTCATCATACATAAGTTCCAACAATGCCAATTCTCTTAAGTACTGGATGGCTACTTCAACCTCAGTCCACTTTCTTGGGGGACACGTTAAATATTCTTTGAATGTATACTTTTCTTTCACACTTGTGACAAGCCGCACCCAAAGACTGCTTATGGGTTTCCTTTCTGCAAGTAATTGGTCGAGTTCGCGATCTCTGGTGATAGATCCTAGTTGTTGTGCTTCATGACCTACTAACATGTGAGTGTGGTAGTTTAGTCTAGGTCTTCCTTGGGGACCAGTTTGTAACCAAGGAAGTGCCCAGATTTACCCACTATTCCGGGGTATAAGAAGAAAGGAGGAAAGGCCTTCGCTCTCTTTCCTTCCGGTGGCTTTGGAGGTGCGAGTTTCCCTGCTGTTGGGTCTGTCATATTGGGGAGTGAGGCCTGGTAAGGCCTTGCCGACCTTGGGAGACGGAGATTGCCGGCGGTCATTCCAGCACGACTTTCTGTTGTCCCAAGGAGAGTAGTAAGATACTCTTTTGCTAATTCTTTTAGTTGCTAGATCTTGGGCTATTGATCATGTATATTTTATTTTGGTTTTGTTCCTTTTTTTTTCCTTCCCTCTCCCCCTCCCCTTTCCCTTTTCCTTCTGAAATTGTATCTATATTTCAATTGTATATAACTGTAACATAAGTGTAAATATATTTATATATATTGCTGTAGCTGTCTCTCATTTCGGTTCTCTTGGTTTTTTTTCTTTTCCCTTGGTTCAGGAGGCGGGGGGAGTTTTTGTGGTGAGGTTTGGAGACTTGGCAGGGAGCCAGCTTCAAAACATATCAGTGAGCTTTAGCCCCACTGTCTCAGCATTAGAGCAGCCCGGGTAGAATTCGTTCACCAGGCTGACGACTGTAATCTCTTCATAAGTCTCAGAGTTCTGCTGGGGTCATTGATTGCAAAACTTGACTTTCTATCTTTGTGAGTTTTGGTGGAGTACTGGCACTGGTATCAGTATCGAGTCTCACTCTGTTGGGCCCCACCCTGTTATCATCTGACTTGCTTTGATCTCCCATTGGTCGTAGACTTATGCTTTCGGGCTTCAGTATCCATGACTTTCTTGTCACTACAGGGGCAAGAGGTATCTCAGGTGGTGTAGTTTGAGTCTCACTTTCAGTGGACTTCGTAGAGATGGCGTTAGTTTCAGGTGGTGTAGTTTGAGTTTCTGCCTCAGCCTTAGCCCTTCGAGAGTAGTCAACGGCAGCTCGATAAGCACTCGCCAGGCCCCAGTACAAAGCAAAAAATTGCATATTTGAATCCTCATATGAAAAACACCCTTCTGTTAATCGACATGCCATCTCGTCAGGATCGAACACTTGTTCTGGCATGGAGTCCCAACTAATGGGAGGTGTCACGCGTCCTACCAATTTGCCAAAATTTGCCCACATTCCTTGCTGTCCAGAAACCGACCTTTTCAAGGCCCTTCCCAAAGTTCCAGAGAATCCTTTATAGGTTCGGCCTTTCCTACAACAAGGGAAGCAGTACGACACCACCTTTCCAATGTTAAATAACACTTCCATGGCCTTTATCAATAATAGCACCATTGCTAAACAATTTAGGTAAGGATTGGGGCCAGTTCTAATCCTAGTGACCTCCGTTACTAGGCCTTTGATGTCAAAATTAAGGAAAGGAAGAAAATGGTAGATGCCTTCTGGGTGACTTCTCACAGGGTATCCAGAAACATATATAAAAATGGCTAGGATGACAAAAAAAATGAATAAAAAGTCTACGTTTATATATTCTTTCTTTTTGTTCCCAAACAATAAGTATGTTTATATAAACAAACCCCCTCTTGGCAGCTTTCCCTGTAGTGTCCAAAAACAGTGGCTATGTTTATACCAACTTGGTTGCCTTCCCAGACTCTGTTCTGAAAACCAAAACAAACTGGGCAGAAACACCAGAAAAAGTGTGGTAGTTTGGAGCTGGCTCCCTGCCAAGTCTCCAACAACTCAGCAAAAGCTTCCCCCCCCTAAAAACCAAGGGAAAAGAGAAAAAAACCCAAGAGACCCGAAATAAGAAAGCTAAAGCAATATATAAATATATTTACACTTATATTACATTTATATACAATTGCAAAGACTATATACACATGAGAAAGGAACCCCCAACACCCCCAAAGGGAAAGGGAAAAGAGACAAACCAAAAAAAACCCCCAAACCAGGTATACACACTCAATAAAGAACTAGCCAAAGAAAATCTTACTACTTTCCTTGAGATAGCACAATTGCACCAAATGGCGCCGCCATGCAACCGGACTCCGGATCGGCAGAAACAACAGGCCCCGTAGGCCCAACCATGCCTCAGCTCCCCCACACAAACGAAGCAAGTTTTTCTTTCAGGGAGGGATAAACATCAAGATTCAATTGTGTTTCTAGCTTGTATCTTAATGGTTCTTAATGGGTCTCCCATTGAAGGGTGGATGGCTTTCCCTGCAGAAGTGGAATTCTTCTGTTTCTTCTGCCTATGCCCTAGTGTACCGGGGTGAATTTAGGTTGATACTTTTGGTCTGTGTTTGGTCCCAGCCATCTGCAGTAGTTTATATTCTCTCTGCCAAGTTCACTGATAAAACAGTGAATTCTTCCTTGGAGGGAGAACTTCTGTATAAACTGTTTTAATTGGTGTTCTGTGATTGGTTAATTGTCCTCCAAGGTCACTTGAAGGAGAATTTGAGGAAAAGGAGGATGAAGTAGTGCCCCCAGACTCAATTAAGAAAGACCCCCAAAGCATACTGCGTGTGCATTAGGGGATTTCCAAAGTTCTCACGCATGTGCAGAAGAGATGTACTTACATAACCGGGAGGTGGGACTGAGGGCCTTTGGCTGGGCGGTGCTGGCCACACCTGGGAGGTTGTGGTCACTCAGTTAATTGTATAAAAGTAGATAGTGCTTTCTTGGAAGGCAATTAACTTCACACCAAGGACAATGTTGCCTTTTGGCAGGGACGCCTGCCAGTTTGTGAACTTACTGACTCCAAGGATGCAGTTTCCGCTATGGGTAATTATAGGTATGCTAGGTCGGTAAGATAACTTTATGGGCAACAGCTGGGTAACTGGGGAGGTCGTGCTGGGGGCTTATTTTTCTCCTCCTTCCGCCCTTTTGGGTTTGTTCATTTTGTTGGTCACCTCTTGATAATAAATATTGGTTTTTGCTAAGCTTTTAACGGTGTCATGGTTTCAAGTTTCAGTATGTCTCGAACCCCTCCCTAACACCTAGGCAGTGGGGGAAGCTCCATTCCCTATGTAGCCATGGCTAGGGCACCAGCCCCAAAGGGAGGGCTCTGGGAGAGGAGCGGAGGCAAATAAAGAGCTGGCAGTTTGGCTTGGGGATGCCTTATTTTGCTCTGGGACCAGGGCTGCCTAATGGCCATGTGGTGCCGCCTGGAGCCATGCTGTCTTGCCCTGGACTGCTGCACCCAGCTCAGCAGCATGGTTGAGTTCTACCTGCCCCTTCCACCTATGCCCGCTGCTCACCTGAGGGTCCTAGCCACCGCCCGCTGATTCAGACCTCAGCAACTACCTACACTGAGACCAGCTGCCGACAGTGTGAGTTTGCAGGAACTCCCTGAAAGGGAGACCTCCCCCCTTTCCCTGCCCATGCCGGCGGCAGACCACACCACCCAGGGAAGCCCGGAGCTCAGATAAGACAACCTCAACCACTACCCATGGGCTGTTTCCCGCACACGTGGTGGTCACCACTGCCATCAGAACCAGCCAGCACTCTCTGACAGCTGCCAGTGAGTCACTGCAGCCTTTGCCTTGATGGAGCCCGCCAGCACCCCCTGTTGGTTGTGGTTATAACTGCACTGAAAGGGGAAGTAGTACTTAGCTGGTTGAAAGCTTCTGTTATGGTGGTGTTGTTTGATCTGTTTTGTTCTACATATTTTTAGTGAAGAACTGTTATTCCTTTTTCTGCATTTTTGGCTGAAAGCCTCATAATTTCAAAGTGATAATAATTTTGGAGGGAGGGGTCTTCTTTCTATTCCAGGAAGGTTCCCACCTTCCTTGGCAGACATTTGTCTTTTAAACAGAGACAGTGGGTTACCTTGACATAAAAGGAAATAAGGTTGGATAAGATTGAAGCTGTGCTGGCTGTGACTGATGACAGTGTTGTCTTTCATGTGTTTTTCAATATCTCCCAGAATAATTTTCTCCATAATTTTACCAGGCACTGAAGTACGGACTACTACCCAGTATTACTTTTTCATGTGGGTACAAAATGACGTCACAAGCCAAAATCCAGGTAGAATCAAGGACGACTACAAAGCCCTGGTGAGGCAGGTGAAAAACATTGGTGCCCAAGTCATCATCTCATCTATCATACTGGTCAGAGAAATGGGGACAGCCAGAAGCAGATGCATAGTTGTATTGAGTTTGCATGGCCAGGTTTTGGTAGTGGGAGGGGCTACAGGGATGGCTTCTGTAAGAAGCTGTTAGAAGCTTCCCACATGTCCGGCAGAGCCAATGCCAGCCAGCTCCAGGATGGACCCGCTGCTGGCCAAGGCTGAGGCAATCAGGAATGATAGTAACACTTCTGTGATAACATATTTAAAAAGGAAAAAAAGTTACTGTGCAGATGAAAATTGCAGCCAGAGAAGAGCAGAGTGAGAACATGTGAATAACTATGCAGACACCAAGGTCAGTGGAGGAGGAGGGGGAGGAGGTGCTCCAGGCACCAGAGCTGAGGTGAAGACCATGGTGAAGCAGGCTGTCCCCCTGCAGCCCATGGAGGAGACCCATGCCAGAGCAGGTGGATGCCCAAAGGAGGCTATGATGCTGTGGGAGGTCCATGCTGGAGCAGAGTCCTGGCAGAGTCCTGCTGACCCGTAGAGAGAGGAGCTCATGCTGGAGCACGTTTCCTGGTAGGACTTGGGGCCCATGCTGGAGCAGCCTGTGCCATGAAAAAAGTGACCCATGTTGCAGCAGTTTGTGATGAACTGTTGCCTGTGTGATAGACTCACGTTGGAGAATTTCGTGAAGGACTGTCTCCTGTGGGAGGGACCCCACATGGAGCAAGAGAAGGACTCCTCTCTCTGAGCAGCAGCAGAAACAACAACTGACCGTAACCCCCATTCCCCATCTCCCTCTACCCCTGCAGGGGGAGGAGGTAGAACTTGGAAGGAGGGAGGGGTGAGGGGAAGGTGTTTATAAGATTTATTTTATTTCTCATTATCCTGCTTGGATTCTGTTAGAAATAAATTTAATTAATATCCCCATTTTGAGTCTGTTTTGATCATGATGGAGGTTGGTAAATGTACTCTCACAGTTCTTAACTCATGAACCCTTTGTTATATTTTCTGTCCTCTGTCCAGTTGCAGAGGGGAGTGATAGAGCAGCTTTAGTGGGTGCCTGCCATTCAGCCAGGGTCAACCCACTACAGTACTGCAGATCAATGTCTAGCTTTGTGGCTGGTGCCGTTGAGAAGGTTTTGGCTTTTATGACAGTGGGTTGTGCTTGAATGATTGTGGCCTGTTAGGGAGGGATGGGATCCACCTGACTAAAAAGGGCAAGAGAATCTTTGTCACAGCACATGAGACAGACACAGCAAACTAGATGCTGAATTGGTTTATTAGATAAAGAAATCATGCTTATATGTTCTCAATACACTTTGATCCTATACATTGACAGATTTATAGTTTTCTTTTCCTACATAACTAAAAACAACTAAAGTCCATCTGGAGACCCTAATCTATTGTTTTGTCTCTGGTCGTCCACACAGCATTCCACCCTCTGGGTCAGAACATGGTCAAAACATCTTGTCCAAGTCCTCCAGCATGTTCTCATCACGTATTTAGGCCAACCAATGTCTACAATTCCCCCTTTCTGTTTTTAACAATAAGTTCATCATAACTTGGTTATGAGTTTGTCGCATACCTTTAACAACTTGAATCACAAAAGTAATTACAATCATGCAGATAATAAACATCAAGATTGCAATTCCAATAAAGGCCCAAGTTCTCAAATTCAATTAAGTAAACCAGTTTTTTGGGTTTATCCATGATACATTATCCTTAAGAGTTTGTAACACTGAGTTTGTAGCTGTTGCAGTTGGTGTAATTGATCCTTTAATTGGAACTTCAAAGTTTCTACATGCCCCTGTAAGGATGTGTCAAAAGCACCCTGAACGTGTTGCTTGACTAGGTCCCAACTGTGTACACTTTCGTTCCAGGGCAATGATGTAACACACAAACCTTGCTTTTGAAACTCCCAGTCACATTGTAAACTAATGTGAGTGTGCAAAGCATCCTGTCTGTCTCCCAACCACATTACTGCTGCCTCTAAGGCTTCCAGTCTTCATCGACTGATTCTTGTGTTCCAAATTCCTTTGTAACATTCACGAGAGCCTCACTAACTGTTTTTGCAGTTTGTATGGATGTAGTTAAGGAAGCAACAGCTACAGAAGCTAAGCTTCGCCGGCGTGGCCTTGTGCCCTCGTGAGAAAGGAGAGAGAGGAGAGTGGAAGCCTCGGAGTACACAGAGGTTTGCCGGTCTGGTTTGGGGAGGGGGCAGGGGGGTACCAGGCAGGCTGTGGGGGTCCTCGGACTGGAGGGTGGTCAGGTAAGTAGTGCGTGGGAAGATATGAGGAATCATGGTGGGGGGAGGACAAGATCAGGGTGGATAATTGTTTCCTCTGGGGTTTGGAGATCTTGGTCGGGCTGGGGCCTGGAGAGGTCCTCGAGCCCTAGGTGGGTACGGTGGCCAGAACAGTTTCGCTCATTTGTTTGTTTTTGGTTCACCCGCGGCTACTGCCCATGTTTTGGTATGTCCTGGATTATTTGTTACATCCTGAAAGGTTGGTCAGGACAAAGGGCTAATCCTGGGTGCTTCCCTGGGATTGTATATAGACAGATGACAGAAAACTAGGTAGTGCAAGACTTGACCTAAACGTTTTTAATAGTAGGAATGCAGCCTGTATACCCCTATGCAGTTGCAAGCTATGCTGGCGATGGTACATGCCTTCGGTAGGGTCACCCATGCCAGACAGGTCAAAACTGTAGGGTCGGATACAATAAATCTGTGGGCAGGATGAGCTCATTAGCCTTCTGGCAGTCATCCTAGGAGAAGGACAACTCTAATCCCAAACCCGGGCAGATGGAGCTCGTTTAGCCCTGTAAGGCCATCCATCTGAGAGAAGGTCACTCTAATCAAACCTACGTCCTGAAGACCTCACTGCCACCGTCCAAGCTCGCTCGGCCCTGGCAGATGAACCTCAGGATTAAAGGGTGGGTTCAGTTCCGCGCATACTGCATCTCACCTAAAAAATCCATTGTGCAGGCTTGAAGGCTTTACCCACATGCAAAAAGTCCTGTAGCAATGGGTGAGGGTCGAAACGGCAGGTGAAAGGTGCACTGGGAGCCGCAGACTCAACCCTGCATGCAGGCGGTTCAGGATATTGGTCATTTGAGACTGACCGGAGATGACAGTCTCTTGGGGCAGCACCCTGAACGACCAAGCAGCCTTTTCAAGGACAGCACTGCTTGCTCCACTCGGAGAGGGGCCTAGAAAAGGTGGCCTAAACAAAGCTCATCTCCACTTTCACCCGGTTGGTTAACTGCAGGCCAACGGGCATCTTCCTCCAATGCGGTCACACAAAGATCAAAAGACAAAGGCACGCACCTGCCTCCAAAGGTGTACCTAAATTAACTCTAGCATGTTGGAACATCAGAACCATGCTCGATTCTGCGGACGGTGGACGTCCTGAGCGTCGATCTGCCCTAATTGCCCATGAGCTGGTTCGTCTCGACATCGACATTGCCGCTCTCAGTGAAGTTCGCCTTCATGAAGAAGGCAGCCTCAGAGAACATGGTGCCGGTTACACACTCTTTTGGTCAGGCAAGCCCAGAACCGAAAAACACCTCTCAGGAGTCGGCTTCATGATCAAAAACTCCATTGTTCCTAAACTCGAAAACCTGCCGACAGGTCACTCTGACCGCATTATCTCCCTACGCCTTCCACTAAACAACAAGCAACATGTTGTCATCTTTAGTATATATGCCCCAACTCTCCAAGTTGACCCTGCTGAAAAAGATAAATTCTACACTGACCTGCGCCTCCTTACCCAAAAGGTTCCTGCAGATGATAAGATCATTATCCTTGGTGATTTCAACGCCAGAGTAGGCAAGAATTCTGAAGCCTGGAAAGGAGTATTAGGCAAGCATGGTGTTGGAAACTGCAATGATAATGGTCGACTTCTGCTAGAATTCTGTGCAGAGCAACAACTCACCATCACTAATACTATCTTTCAGCAGAAAGATAGTCTGAAGACAACCTGGATGCACCCCGTTCTAAGCATTGGTACCTCATTGATTATGTCCTGGTGCGACGGAGAGATATCCGTGATGTCCACCATACCCGCGTGATGCCCAGCACAGAATGCCAAACAGACCATCGGCTGGTGCGCTGTAAACTCAATTTCAAGATCAAATTCAAACCAAAAAGGGGCAGCATCCCAAGGAGAAGACTCCAAGTTAACAATCTCCAATCAGCCACAGTAAGAGACAGTTTCCAGGCAAACCTTCAAACTAGGCTCGAAAATATTCCCACAGTTTCTGCAGATTCCTCTCCTGAAACAATCTGGCACTATATTAAAAACAGCATCCTGCAATCCTCTGAAGAATTCTTAGGGTTCTCCCTCAAGAAGAACAAGGACTGGTTTGACAAAAACAACCAAGAAATCCAAGACTTGTTGAGGAAGAAGAGAACCGCCCACCAAGCACACCTTGCACTGCCATCCTGTCACGCAAGAAAAACAGCCTTTCGTCTTGCATGCAGCAAGCTCCAACAGAAACTCTGTGACATCCAGAACAAGTGGTGGATCGATCTAGCTGAAAAAACTCAATTATGCGCAGATACGGGTGATCACAAAGGTTTCTATGAGGCCTTGAAAACAGCATATGGGCCTACATACCAGTTACAAAGCCCTCTACTCAGCGCTGATGGTCAAACACTTCTGACAGATAAAACCTCCATTCTGAATCGATGGTCTGAACACTTTCAGACTCTATTCAGTACCAACCGCATAGTCCAAGACTCAGCAATTCAGTCCATCACACAACAACCAGTAAAGTATGAATTGGATACTGCCCCCACTTTAGGAGAAACCCTCAAGGCCATACAGCAGGTGAAAATCGGCAAGGCAGCTGGGATTGATGGAATTCCACCTGAAATCTGGAAACATGGGGGCCTTGCACTCCACACCAAATTTCATGAGTTCGTGGTGCGCTGTTGGGAACTCGGCGAACTACCATCTGATCTTCGTGATGCAGTCATCATCACCTTGTATAAGAAGAAAGGAATTAAATCTGACTGCTCAAACTATCGTGGTATTACTCTGCTCTCCATTGCTGGCAAAATCCTGGCAAGAATACTCTTGAACAGACTAATACCCACTATAGCAGAAGGAATCCTTCCTGAAAGTCAGCGTGGTTTCAGAGCCAACAGGAGCACCACAGACATGGTATTTGTCCTCAGACAACTGCAAGAGAAGTGTAGGGAACAGAACAAAAGTCTCTATGTAACCTTTGTCGACCTCACCAAGGCTTTTGACACTGTGAGCAGAAAAGGTCTGTGGCAGATTTTGGAACGTTTAGGTTGTCCCCCCAAGTTCCTTAAAATGATCATCTCACTCCATGAGGATCAGCACAGCCAAGTCAGATATGGCAACACACTTTCTGAGCCCTTTTTAATTAAGAATGGTGTGAAACAAGGCTGCGTTCTCGCTCCTACCCTATTCACCGTCTTCTTTAGCATGATGCTCCAAAGGGCCACAGCAGACCTCGATGATCAGGACGGTATCTACATTTGATACTGTACTGATGGAAGTCTATTCAATCTAAGGCGTCTTAAGGCCCACACCAAGACCTTAAACCATCTTGTCCGGGAGCTGCTTTATGCTGATGACGCCGCCCCTGTTGCCCATACAGAAGCAGCTCTGCAGCGTTTAACATCCTGCTTTGCAGATGCTGCTGAGCTCTTTGGTCTGGAAGTCAGCTTAAAGAAGACAGAGGTCCTCCATCAACCTGCACCTCAGGAAGTCCCCCATCATCCCCACATCACCATTGGCCAATCAGAGCTCAAATCAGTCCAACAGTTTAATTACCTCGGTAGCCTCATCTCCTCAGATGGTAAAATCGACGGAGAGATAGACAACAGATTAGCAAAGGCATATAGTGCTTTTGGAAAACTCCACAAAAGAGTATGGCGTAATAAACACTTGAAGAAAAGCACCAAGATCAGTGTTTACAAAGCCATAGTGTTGTCGACTCTCTTATATGGCTCCGAATCATGGGTCATCTACCGCCACCACCTGCGTCTCTTAGAACGCTTCCATCAACGCTGTCTCTGCACAATCCTAAACATCCACTGGTCAGACTATGTGACCAACACATCTGTTCTAGAGCAAGCAGCTATCACAAGTATTGAGGCCATGTTGATGAGAACACAGTTGCGATGGGCAGGGCACGTCTCCAGGATGAAGGACCACCGCCTCCCTAAGATCTTGCTTTACGGTGAACTTGCCACTGGCTGCCGCATGAGAGGAGCCCTGAAGAAAAGATACAAGGACTCCCTGAAACAACATCTCAACCTTGGCCATATTGATCACCATAACTGGTCCACTCTGGCCTCAAATCGGGAGGCCTGGAGACACATCATCTATAACGCAGCTGTCTCCTTTGAGAACACACGCAGGATCACCCTCGAGGAGAAAAGGCAACGAAGAAAGAACCGTGTATTGCAGAATACACCAGCTAAGGAGTCTTTCTGCTGTGCCTTTTGCAATCGGATATGTCTGTCACGTATTGGCCTCATAAGCCACCAGCGTGCCTGTAGCAAATGCGGATAGAGCCTTCCCAAATCTTCGTTCGCGAAGCCTAGCCATGATGATGATGATGTACTTATCAGAATTCCAAAGATCAGCGTTGGGAAGGCTTGAGAGTAGATGGTTCTTGTTCTGAGGTCCATACTTTCTCAGGAGCTTTCTTGACTCGAGAGTAGTGGATCCATGTGGGTTTCTCTTTCATTCGGATCGCTGTGAAGGCGTTCATCAACACCTGGAAGGGTCCATCCCACTTCTCTCATAGAGGTTCTCCTGAAAAATTCTTAACATATACCCAATCATCAGGACTAAATGGATGGAATTTACCATCAGGTTGCTTGGGCTGGTGTTCTAACACCACAGTAGCATTTTTATGCAGTTGTTTTCCTATAGCCATAACATCATCATAGACATACTGATTGCCTATTTGATCTAAAGTTTCAATATTCTCAATCTGCATCATATAGGGCCTGCCAAATAAAATTTCAAATGGACTCAACTTTTCTTTTGATCTCAGTTTGACCCTTAGTCTGATTAAAGCAATAGGCAAAGCTTGATACCAATGAAAATTCATTTCTTGACATATTTTAGCAATTTGCTGTTTAATGAGATGATTCATCTTTTCTACTTGCCCACTTGCTTGGGGTCTGTAGGGCATATGCAATTGCTAATCAATTTTCAATGCTTTACTTATTGCTTGTACAATTGTTGCACAAAAGTGTGAACCTCTATCTGAAGAGATGCTCTTAGGCACTCCAAACCGTGGTACAATCTCGTTCAACAGAACTTTAACCACTTCTCTTATTTGTTCTACATGGAAAAGCTTAAGGCCATCCAGAAAATATGTCAGTCAAAACTAATAAATAACGATCCCCCCCTTTTCTTGGGAGTTCAGAGAAGTCAATTTGCCAAATTTCACCTGGGAAATGCCCTCTGCTTATTACCCCTTGGTGGGCTTTTGTTCCAATATTTGGGTTATTTTTCAGACAAAGTTCACATTGGGATGTGACTTGCTTTATTGTAGTAAATAAATTTGGTCCTGCTACTCTGGTCCTTAAGCGTTGATAGAGTGAGTCCAAACCCCAATGAGTTTTATCATGTTCTGCTTTTACAAATTGCCACACTAATTTCTCTGGTAGTGCTAACTGACCTGTTTTTAGTTGACTCCATCCATTGTCTAACAGCTTACCTCCATTTTCATGTATCTATTTATAATCTGTGTCTTGATATTCTACCCATTGATCTGTGTCTAGTTTTTCTGGTAGTAGGGCTGCTACTGGTAGTTCTTTATCTCTTGCAGCAGCTAATTTAGCTTCTGCATCAGCTTTTCTGTTTCCTATTTCTGGGACAGTGTTGCCTTTCTGGTGTCCCCTGCAATGCATTATAGCCACCTGTGATGGGAGTTGGACAGCTTCTAACAATCGTAGAATCTCTTCTGCATGTTTCACAGCTTTTCCTTGGGCAGTCAATAGCCCTCGTTCTTTCCAGATTGCTCCATGGGCGTGTACAACAGTGAAGGCATATTTAGAATCAGTCCAGATGTTTGTTTGCTTTCCTTTTGCCAGTTCAAGACCGCGAATGAGAGCTATAAGCACCCCCTCCTGATTGTGGTTAGAATTGTGCCAAAAGGCAGAAAGTACTGAACTGTTTCCTTTTTGAAGGGGACTTTTGGGTACAGGATTATTGTTTAGTTGTTTTTGTGTTCTTTTGTTGTTCTGCCAATATACATATATCCTTTAATAAAGGGCTGTTATCTTTTCTTTCTCCATACTTCCTCAACTGGAGTCTCAATTTCAAATTTACCATTGCTTAGAGGAAGGAGCTTGGTCTTCCTCATAACTCATCCTCCTTAGCAAAACACTTCAGTCTCATTAAACTGAGACATCTTGAAATAACATATAATCAGATCGTAGCAGGGAATAAGAGACTTCTGGAGCTGTATAATTGAAATCACATCCTTCAGTGGTGATAAAATTACAATGATTAGTATCAACTGCAGTATGTCTATCTATATACAGAGTCACAGAAGGTCTGTAAACAGGCACACCCTTTTCCTATATAGACAATCACAGTTTCAGAGTTTTCATATGGATGTATTTCAAAGTGACAGATACTTTGCTCGGCGTCCAAACAAATATCTTGTGCTCTGATAGTAATACTTTCACAAATGAACCCTTGTTGCTCCTGTACAGTGCATGCCTCTATATCTATGGTTTGCCATTTATTTCCATTTCTTTGGGCCCATACCTTATGTTCTAATGGTAACATTGTAGTTCCATTATGATTTGCCCCTAAAGCAATAATTGGGTAGATTTTGTAAGCTTGTGCCTTCTGTATTGTTAAAACAAAAGCTGTGGTTATACTCCTAACAGGATTATAGGTGAAATTATCTAGTTTCCACCATGATTGAAATTCTATCTCAAATTTAGTTGCATTTCGCCAAACGACTGACCTAATTTCTGTTGGTTGGATGCCACCTTCATCTTCTCTAATGATGCTTCCCATCATTTCTTGCACCCAAGTTTGTGCCTGAATACAGCTCAATACTAGGGAAACATTTGCTTGTACCGTTCCCAAAGCATTAGCTATCAACAGGTGGTCCTTTTAATTAGTTTCCTCCCAGGGGAGCAGTACATCTGATACAAACTTCTGGCTGTATCCTAGAATCGAAAGAGAAGACTTTAAAGGATGCTGTAGCTGGTTTAAGTTGCTTGTTACTGTTTCTAACATATTCATTAATATTTCTGAGTCTATGCTATTCAAAATTCCCAATCCAGAACTTAATGCTCCAGTTATGTCTCTTCTGGGTTGATTGTCTGAAATAAAAGTTCGTGTATGTAACCAGGCTGACCAACTCACGTACAAAGTTTTAAGGAAGGGTGAGCAAGATGGTCAAACTGCTGAAATATTATTTTGTATTTTTAGTTCTACTCTTTTGAGAGATCATGTTGGATTAAACATTACTTGCTGTTGTCCAGTGTATTTCACTACATAAGGTCCAATACTATAAATGTAAGGAATCCATCTGGTAGGCTTTTGCACTGTGGAAGGTTGTGTAGTTGGAGAACTGGTCAGAGCACTGGTTTCTGTATATATTATAAATCTCCTGGATACATTTCCCTCTTTAAATGACCAATTACACACTACAGAAATTGGTTTGTCTAGGACAAAGGGATACCAGCATTGATCAGACTCACAAAACCATTGGCTAAATACATTTCCATACAACACAGGGAGAACCCATGTGTGTAGAGAGCCTCGCACAGTAATCTCAGTTCGAGGTATCCAGTTTTCTCGTGAAGGTGGATTAAACACTTTACATCCTACCCGTACTACTGTCCCAAGTGTTCCAGTTAATATACTTGCCCCTGAGTTTCGATTATGTCATCCTCTCAGAACCTTCATTTCTTCCTGTAAAACTACAGCAGCTGTATTATATTTGTGGATTTGAGTATAATCACCTATATAGTCAAGTTTAAGACCGGAAAGCCCCAAGCATAAGACCACGGCCAGTTTAAAGCAAAAACCTGGCTTAAAGTCATTATACTCATCAAAGTCCCAAGGATCCATGTCAGGAAAACTTGAGTATGGTTGGTCCTACGAGTTCTGATGTCCGTGTTTCCTCAGGCGCTTTCTTCACTCGTGAATAATGGATCCTGGTGGGTTGCTTCTTAATTTTGATTGCAGTGAAGGTCAGCAGCAGCACCTGGTAGGGTCCGTTCCACTTTGCTTCCAGAGGTTGACCTGAAAAAGCTTTAATATACACCCAATCCCCAGGTTTAAAACAATGAACTGCATGGCCAGACCTCTAGCTCTGGTTCCAAAAACTCATTTATTTCATCTAACTGCTTCCCCAAAGCTACTATATACTGCCTTAAATTGTTCTCTCCTATTTGGTTAACATCTTCCCCTCTATATTGGATCTGGTAAGGTCTCCCATATAATATCTCAGATGGACTCAGACCTTCCTTAGATTGACCCTAATCCTACGTAGGGCAAGTGGTAGTGCTTGATCCCAGCGCAAATTAGTTTCTTGACCAATTTTTGCTAACTGCTGTTTGATTAGGTACTTCATTTTCTCTACTTGCCCACTAGCTTGGGGATGGCAGGGAGTGTGCAACTGCCAGTCTATCCCTAAAACTTTGCTAACCTGTTGAGTCATTTGTGAACAAAAATGTGTACATCTATCAGAGGAAATGACTGCAGCTACTCCAAACCTAGGTATTATCTTATGCAGAAGTGCTTTAGTGACTTCTCTAGCCTTGTTTGTTCTGCATGGGAATACTTCTGGCCAGCCAGAAAAGGTGTCTGTCAATACCAATAGGTACTTGTACCCCCCTTTTCTTGGGAATTCAGTAACATCAATTTGCCAGTGTTGGCCAGGTATATTTCCTTTCCCAATTGCCCCTATTGGTACTTTGTTTGTGGTATTTGGATTATTTTTCTGTCAGATTTCGCATTGTTTTGTAACTTGGGCAATGGTGGTGTGCAAATTACATCCTATAATCTTTTTAGTTAGTTCTGGTTTTAAGGCTTCTACTCCCCACTGTGTTTAGTTGTGCTCTTCTGAAACTACTTTCCACATTATGTTCGAGGGAATGAGAATGAGATTGTTGGGTGTGGCAAAAGCTGTCCCTTGCTTGCTTGCATTTAAATCTTTTGCTAATTTTAAATCTGCACTAGAGTAGTTATACTCTATATCAGTATCAATGGGTTTCCCCTCTGGTATCAAAGCTAATGCCTCTACCTGAGCCCCATCTGTGGCTCGTTTGGCCTCTTGATCTGCCAATCTGTTTCCCAGTTCCTGTTAGGTGTTTCCTTTTTGATGTCTTTTGCAACGCATAATTGCTGCTTGCTCTGGCAGATTCATGACTTCCAGAAGTCATAAGATCTCTTTAGCATGTTTGATTTGTTTACCTTGGGTGGTCAGCAATCCCCTTTCTTTCCAGACAGTTCCATGTGCGTGTACCACCCCAATGCAGACTTAGAATCTATCCATATCTTTATCTTCTTTCCTTTGGCTAGTTCTAGGGCTCCTGTTAAAGCAATTATTTCTGCTTTCTGAGTGGATGTTCCTGCAGATATCTTTGCCTCAATTACCTTGTTTGCAGTGGTCACCACATATCCTGTTTTATGAGTCCTGCTCTCACAAAGCTGCTTCCATCTGTGAACCAGGAATCCTCTGCATCCTCCAGCAGCTCTTCTTTCAAGTCTGGTCGACTAGAGTATACTGCTTCGATGGTTTCCAGGCAGTCATGTGTCACTGGTTCTAGTGTGGCTGCAGCTTCGCTAAGGAAAGATTCTGGGTTGACAATGTTAGTTGTCGCAATATTAACATCATCTTGTTCTACCAGTGTAGTTTGGTACTTCAGGAACTTGGATGGGGAGAGCCAATGACTCCCCTTCTGTTCTAACACAGCAGAAACCATATGGGATACTAACATAATCATTGTCTAACCTATAATGAATTTGCGGGCTTCTTAGATGTTAAGAACAACTTCTGCAACAGCTCAGGCATCCGGGCCAGCCTTTGCTCACTTCATCTAGTTGCTTAGAGAAGTAAGCAACTGCTCTTTGATATGGTCCCAATTGCTGCGCTAGCACTCCCAATGCAATGCCTTGTCTCTCATGGGAGAACAGCCAGAATGGTTTGGACACATTGGGAAGGCTGAGGGCCAGGGCTCTCATGAGCTCCTTTTTTAGCTGCTCAAATGCCCTCTTTGACTCCCCTGTCCAACTCAGCTGTTTTGTACTTTCTTTTATCAGTTCATACAGTGACTTGACCAATAAACCATAATTGTAAATCCATAGTCTACACCATTCGGTCATACCTAAAAAGGTTTGTAGTTCTTTTACTGTTTCAGGCCCTGGGGTTCTTCAGATGGCTTCTTTCCATTCTCTCCCCAGTTCTCGCTGTCTTCCTGAGATCTCATATCTGAGGTAGGCCACTTGAGGCTACATCACTTGAGCTTTCTGTTGAGAGACTCGATACCTGTTAAGGCACAGAAAATTAAGGAGACTCACCGTCCATTGCAGGCAATCATCTTCTGTCTCAGTGGCTATGAGGAGGTCATCCACATACTGCAGCAGAACTGTGTTTGGCATTGGAGGGCTCCATCCCTTGAGGTCTCGAGCTAGCTGATTTCCAAAAATTGTGGAGCTGTTCTTAAAACCCTGTGGGGGAACTGTCCAGGAGAGGTGGGATATTTGTCCTGTATCAGGATTTTCCCATTTAAAAGCAAAAAGCTTTTGCCTATTTTTGGCTAGGGCTAAGCAGAATAAGGCATACTTTCAAGCCAAAACAATAAACAACACTTGATTATCTTTTAATTTGGTTAGCAATGTGTAAGGGTTTACCACCACTGGACATAAGTCTTCAACAATTTTGTTGATGGTCCTTAGGCCATTTCTGCTCAGGCTTGGCTCCACCTCAGAAGCGATTAAGGTGAGTGAGGGGCGGGTCAGGCTCGTTAGCAGGTGATAGGGGGGCTATATAAGAGCCTCCAGGAGAGCTAACAGGCCATTTCTGCTCGGGCTTGGCTCCACCTCGGAACCGATTAAGGTGAGTGAGGGGTGGGTCAGGCTCGTTAGCAGGTGATAGGGGGGCTATATAAGAGCCTCCAGGAGAGCTACTAGGCCATTTCTGCTCGGGCTTGGCTCCACCTCAGAACCGATTAAGGCGAGTGAGGGGCAGGTCAGGCTCGTTAGCAGGTGATAGGGGGGCTATATAAGAGGCTCCAGGAGAGCTACTAGGCCATTTCTGCTCGGGCTTGGCTCCACCTCAGAACCGATTAAGGCGAGTGAGGGGCAGGTCAGGCTCGTTAGCAGGTGATAGGGGGGCTATATAAGAGCCTCCAGGAGAGCTACTAGGCCATTTCTGCTCGGGCTTGGCTCCACCTCAGAACCGATTAAGGCGAGTGAGGGGCAGGTCAGGCTCCTTAGCAGGTGATATGGGGGCTATATAAGAGCCTCCAGGAGAGCTACTAGGCCATTTCTGCTCGGGCTTGGCTCCACCTCAGAACCGATTAAGGCGAGTGAGGGGCAGGTCAGGCTCCTTAGCAGGTGATAGGGGGGCTATATAAGAGCCTCCAGGAGAGCTACTAGGCCATTTCTGCTCGGGCTTGGCTCCACCTCAGAACCGATTAAGGCGAGTGAGGGGCAGGTCAGGCTCATTAGCAGGTGATAGGGGGGCTATATAAGAGCCTCCAGGAGAGCTGCTAGGCCATTTCTGCTCGGGCTTGGCTCCACCTCAGAACCGATTAAGGCGAGTGAGGGGCAGGTCAGGCTCATTAGCAGGTGATAGGGGGGCTATATAAGAGCCTCCAGGAGAGCTGCTACGCCATTTCTGCTCGGGCTTGGCTCCACCTCAGAACCGATTAAGGCGAGTGAGGGGCAGGTCAGGCTCGTTAGCAGGTGATAGGGGGGCTATATAAGAGGCTCCAGGAGAGCTGCTAGGCCATTTCTGCTCGGGCTTGGCTCCACCTCGGAACCGATTAAGGCGAGTGAGGGGCAGGTCAGGCTCGTTAGCAGGTGACAGGGAGGCTATATAAGAGCCTCCAGGAGAGCTACTATGCCATTTCTGCCCGGGCTTGGCTCCACCTCAGAACCGATTAAGGCGAGTGACGGGCAGGTCAGGGGGCTATATAAGAGCCTCCAGGAGAGCTACTAGGCCATTTCTGCTCGGGCTTGGCTCCACCTCAGAACCGATTAAGGCGAGTGAGGGGCAGGTCAGGCTCGTTAGCAGGTGATAGGGGGGCTACATAAGAGGCTCCAGGAGAGCTACTAGGCCATTTCTGCTCGGGCTTGGCTCCACCTCAGAACTGATTAAGGCGAGTGAGGGGCAGGTCAGGCTCGTTAGCAGGTGATAGGGGGGCTATATAAGAGGCTCCAGGAGAGCTACTAGGCCATTTCTGCTCGGGCTTGGCTCCACCTCAGAACCGATTAAGGTGAGTGAGGGGCAGGTCTGGCTCGTTCGCGGGTGATAGGGGGGCTACATAAGAGGCTCCAGGAGAGCTGCTAGGCCATTTCTGCTCGGGCTTGGCTCCACCTCAGAACCGATTAAGGTGAGTGAGGGGTGGGTCAGGCTCGTTAGCAGGTGATAGGGGGGCTATATAAGAGCCTCCAGGAGAGCTACTAGGCCATTTCTGTTCGGGCTTGGCTCCACCTCAGAACCGATTAAGGTGAGTGAGGGGCAGGTCTGGCTCGTTCGCGGGTGATAGGGGGGCTACATAAGAGGCTCCAGGAGAGCTGCTAGGCCATTTCTGCTTGGGCTTGGCTTTACCTCAGAACCGATTAAGGTGAGTGAGGGGTGGGTCAGGCTCGTTAGCAGGTGATAGGGGGGCTATATAAGAGGCTCCAGGAGAGCTACTAGGCCATTTCTGCTCGGGCTTGGCTCCACCTCAGAACCGATTAAGGCGAGTGAGGGGCAGGTCAGGCTCGTTAGCAGGTGATAGGGGGGCTATATAAGAGCCTCCAGGAGAGCTACTAGGCCATTTCTGCTCAGGCTTGGCTCCACCTCAGAACCGATTAAGGCGAGTGAGGGGCAGGTCAGGCTCGTTAGCAGGTGATAGGGGGGCTATATAAGAGCCTCCAGGAGAGCTGCTATGCCATTTCTGCTCGGGCTTGGCTCCACCTCAGAACCGATTAAGGCGAGTGAGGGGCAGGTCAGGCTCGATAGCAGGTGATAGGGGGACTATATAAGAGCCTCCAGGAGAGCTACTAGGCCATTTCTGCTCGGGCTTGGCTCCACCTCAGAACCGATTAAGGCGAGTGAGGGGCAGGTCAGGCTCGTTAGCAGGTGATAGGGGGGCTATATAAGAGCCTCCAGGAGAGCTACTAGGCCATTTCTGCTCGGGCTTGGCTCCACCTCAGAACCGATTAAGGCGAGTGAGGGGCAGGTCAGGCTCGTTAGCAGGTGATAGGGGGGCTATATAAGAGGCTCCAGGAGAGCTACTAGGCCATTTCTGCTCGGGCTTGGCTCCACCTCAGAACCGATTAAGGTGAGTGAGGGGCAGGTCTGGCTCGTTAGCGGGTGATAGGGGGGCTACATAAGAGGCTCCAGGAGAGCTGCTAGGCCATTTCTGCTCGGGCTTGGCTCCACCTCAGAACCGATTAAGGTGAGTGAGGGGTGGGTCAGGCTCGTTAGCAGGTGATAGGGGGGCTATATAAGAGCCTCCAGGAGAGCTACTAGGCCATTTCTGCTCGGGCTTGGCTCCACCTCAGAACCGATTAAGGCGAGTGAGGGGCAGGTCAGGCTCGTTAGCAGGTGATAGGGGGGCTATATAAGAGGCTCCAGGAGAGCTACTAGGCCATTTCTGCTCGGGCTTGGCTCCACCTCAGAACCTATTAAGGCGAGTGAGGGGCAGGTCAGGCTCGTTAGCAGGTGATAGGGGGGCTATATAAGAGCCTCCAGGAGAGCTACTAGGCCATTTCTGCTCGGGCTTGGCTCCACCTCAGAACCGATTAAGGCGAGTGAGGGGCAGGTCAGGCTCGTTAGCAGGTGATAGGGGGGCTATATAAGAGGCTCCAGGAGAGCTACTAGGCCATTTCTGCTCGGGCTTGGCTCCACCTCAGAACCGATTAAGGCGAGTGAGGGGCAGGTCAGGCTCGTTAGCAGATGATGGGGGGGCTATATAAGAGCCTCCAGGAGAGCTACTAGGCCATTTCTGCTCGGGCTTGGCTCCACCTCAGAACCGATTAAGGCGAGTGAGGGGCAGGTCAGGCTCGTTAGCAGGTGATAGGGGGGCTATATAAGAGCCTCCAGGAGAGCTACTAGGCCATTTCTGCTCGGGCTTGGCTCCACCTCAGAACCGATTAAGGCGAGTGAGGGGCAGGTCAGGCTCGTTAGCAGGTGATAGGGGGGCTATATAAGAGCCTCCAGGAGAGCTACTAGGCCATTTCTGCTCGGGCTTGGCTCCACCTCAGAACCGATTAAGGCGAGTGAGGGGCAGGTCAGGCTCGTTAGCAGGTGATAGGGGGGCTATATAAGAGGCTCCAGGAGAGCTACTAGGCCATTTCTGCTCGGGCTTGGCTCCACCTCAGAACCGATTAAGGCGAGTGAGGGGCAGGTCAGGCTCGTTAGCAGGTGATAGGGGGGCTATATAAGAGCCTCCAGGAGAGCTACTAGGCCATTTCTGCTCGGGCTTGGCTCCACCTCAGAACCGATTAAGGCGAGTGAGGGGCAGGTCAGGCTCGTTAGCAGGTGATAGGGGGGCTATATAAGAGGCTCCAGGAGAGCTACTAGGCCATTTCTGCTCGGGCTTGGCTCCACCTCAGAACCGATTAAGGCGAGTGAGGGGCAGGTCAGGCTCGTTAGCAGGTGATAGGGGGGCTATATAAGAGCCTCCAGGAGAACTACTAGGCCATTTCTGCTCGGGCTTGGCTCCACCTCAGAACCGATTAAGGCGAGTGAGGGGCAGGTCAGGCTCGTTAGCAGGTGATAGGGGGGCTATATAAGAGCCTCCAGGAGAACTACTAGGCCATTTCTGCTCGGGCTTGGCTCCACCTCAGAACCGATTAAGGCGAGTGAGGGGCAGGTCAGGCTCGTTAGCAGGTGATAGGGGGGCTATATAAGAGCCTCCAGGAGAGCTGCTAGGCCATTTCTGCTCGGGCTTGGCTCCACCTCAGAACCGATTAAGGCGAGTGAGGGGCAGGTCAGGCTCGTTAGCAGGTGATAGGGGGGCTATATAAGAGGCTCCAGGAGAGCTACTAGGCCATTTCTGCTCGGGCTTGGCTCCACCTCAGAACTGATTAAGGCGAGTGAGGGGCAGGTCAGGCTCGTTAGCAGGTGATAGGGGGGCTATATAAGAGGCTCCAGGAGATCTACTAGGCCTTTTCTGCTCGGGCTTGGCTCCACCTCAGAACCGATTAAGGCGAGTGAGGGGCAGGTCAGGCTTGTTAGCAGGTGATAGGGGGGCTATATAAGAGGCTCCAGGAGAGCTACTAGGCCGTTTCTGCTCGGGCTTGGCTCTACCTCAGAACCGATTAAGGCGAGTGAGGGACAGGTCAGGCTCGTTAGCAGGTGATAGGGGGGCTATATAAGAGCCTCCAGGAGAGCTACTAGGCCATTTCTGTTCGGGCTTGGCTCCACCTCAGAACCGATTAAGGCGAGTGAGGGGCAGGTCAGGCTCGTTAGCAGGTGATAGGGGGGCTATATAAGAGCCTCCAGGAGAGCTACTAGGCCATTTCTTTTCGGGCTTGGCTCCACCTCAGAACCGATTAAGGTGAGTGAGGGGCAGGTCTGGCTCGTTAGCGGGTGATAGGGGGGCTACATAAGAGGCTCCAGGAGAGCTGCTAGGCCATTTCTGCTCGGGCTTGGCTCCACCTCAGAACCGATTAAGGTGAGTGAGGGACGGGTCAGGCTCGTTAGCAGGTGATAGGGGGGCTATATAAGAGCCTCCAGGAGAGCTGCTAGGCCATTTCTGCTCGGGCTTGGCTCCACCTCAGAACCGATTAAGGCGAGTGAGGGGCAGGTCAGGCTCGTTAGCAGGTGATAGGGGGGCTATATAAGAGCCTCCAGGAGAGCTACTAGGCCATTTCTGCTCGGGCTTGGCTCCACCTCAGAACCGATTAAGGCGAGTGAGGGGCAGGTCAGGCTCGTTAGCGGGTGATAGGGGGGCTATATAAGAGGCTCCAGGAGATCTACTAGGCCATTTCTGCTCGGGCTTGGGTCCACCTCAGAACCGATTAAGGCGAGTGAGGGGCAGGTCAGGCTCGTTAGCAGGTGATAGGGGGGCTATATAAGAGGCTCCAGGAGAGCTACTAGGCCATTTCTGCTCGGGCTTGGCTCCACCTCAGAACCGATTAAGGCGAGTGAGGGGCAGGTCAGGCTCGTTAGCAGGTGATAGGGGGGCTATATAAGAGCCTCCAGGAGAGCTACTAGGCCATTTCTGCTCGGGCTTGGCTCCACCTCAGAACCGATTAAGGTGAGTGAGGGGCAGGTCTGGCTCGTTAGCGGGTGATAGGGGGGCTACATAAGAGGCTCCAGGAGAGCTGCTAGGCCATTTCTGCTCGGGCTTGGCTTTACCTCAGAACCGATTAAGGTGAGTGAGGGGCAGGTCAGGCTCGTTAGGAGGTTATTGGGGGCTATATAAGAGCCTCCAGGAGAGCTACTAGGCCATTTCTGCTCGGACTTGGCTCCACCTCAGAACCGATTAAGGCGAGTGAGGGGCAGGTCAGGCTCGTTAGCAGGTGATAGGGGGGCTATATAAGAGCCTCCAGGAGAGCTACTAGGCCATTTCTGCTCGGGCTTGGCTCCACCTCAGAACCGATTAAGGCGAGTGAGGGGCAGGTCAGGCTCTTTAGGAGGTGATAGGGGGACTTTATAAGAGCCTCCAGGAGAGCTACTAGGCCATTTCTGCTCGGGCTTGGCTCCACCTCAGAACCGATTAAGGCGAGTGAGGGGCAGGTCAGGCTCGTTAGCAGATGATGGGGGGGCTATATAAGAGCCTCCAGGAGAGCTACTAGGCCATTTCTGCTCGGGCTTGGCTCCACCTCAGAACCAATTAAGGCGAGTGAGGGGCAGGTCAGGCTCGTTAGCAGGTGATAGGGGGGCTATATAAGAGGCTCCAGGAGAGCTACTAGGCCATTTCTGCTCGGGCTTGGCTCCACCTCAGAACCGATTAAGGCGAGTGAGGGGCAGGTCAGGCTCGTTAGCAGGTGATAGGGGGGCTATATAAGAGGCTCCAGGAGATCTACTCGGCCATTTCTGCTCGGGCTTGGCTCCACCTCAGAACCGATTAAGGCGAGTGAGGGGCAGGTCAGGCTCGTTAGCAGGTGATAGGGGGGCTATATAAGAGCCTCCAGGAGAGCTACTAGGCCATTTCTGCTCGGGCTTGGCTCCACCTCAGAACCGATAACGCGAGTGAGGGGCAGGTCAGGCTCGTTAGCAGGTGATAGGGGGGCTATATAAGAGGCTCCAGGAGAGCTACTAGGCCATTTCTGCTCGGGCTTGGCTCCCCCTCAGAACCGATTAAGGCGAGTGAGGGGCAGGTCAGGCTCGTTAGCAGGTGATAGGGGGGCTATATAAGAGGCTCCAGGAGAGCTACTAGGCCGTTTCTGCTCGGGCTTGGCTCCACCTCAGAACCGATTAAGGCGAGTGAGGGGCAGGTCAGGCTCGTTAGCAGGTGATAGGGGGGCTATATAAGAGCCTCCAGGAGAGCTACTAGGCCATTTCTGCTCGGGCTTGGCTCCACCTCAGAACTGATTAAGGCGAGTGAGGGGCAGGTCAGGCTCGTTAGCAGGTGATAGGGGGGCTATATAAGAGGCTCCAGGAGAGCTACTAGGCCATTTCTGCTCGGGCTTGGGTCCACCTCAGAACCGATTAAGGCGAGTGAGGGGCAGGTCAGGCTCGTTAGGAGGTTATAGGGGGGCTATATAAGAGCCTCCAGGAGAGCTACTAGGCCATTTCTGCTCGGGCTTGGCTCCACCTCAGAACCGATTAAGGCGAGTGAGGGGCAGGTCAGGCTCGTTAGCAGGTGATAGGGGGGCTATATAAGAGCCTCCAGGAGAGCTACTAGGCCATTTCTGCTCGGGCTTGGCTCCACCTCAGAACCGATTAAGGCGAGTGAGGGGCAGGTCAGGCTCTTTAGGAGGTGATAGGGGGGCTTTATAAGAGCCTCCAGGAGAGCTACTAGGCCATTTCTGCTCGGGCTTGGCTCCACCTCAGAACCGATTAAGGCGAGTGAGGGGCAGGTCAGGCTCGTTAGCAGGTGATAGGGGGGCTATATAAGAGCCTCCAGGAGAGCTACTAGGCCATTTCTGCTCGGGCTTGGCTCCACCTCAGAACCGATTAAGGCGAGTGAGGGGCAGGTCAGGCTCGTTAGCAGGTGATAGGGGGGCTATATAAGAGGCTCCAGGAGAGCTACTAGGCCATTTCTGCTCGGGCTTGGCTCCACCTCAGAACCGATTAAGGCGAGTGAGGGGCAGGTCAGGCTCGTTAGCAGGTGATAGGGGGGATATATAAGAGGCTCCAGGAGAGCTACTAGGCCGTTTCTGCTCGGGCTTGGCTCCACCTCAGAACCGATTAAGGCGAGTGAGGGACAGGTCAGGCTCGTTAGCAGGTGATAGGGGGGCTATATAAGAGCCTCCAGGAGAGCTACTAGGCCATTTCTGCTCGGGCTTGGCTCCACCTCAGAACCGATTAAGGCGAGTGAGGGGCAGGTCAGGCTCGTTAGCAGGTGATAGGGGGGCTATATAAGAGCCTCCAGGAGAGCTACTAGGCCATTTCTGCTCGGGCTTGGCTCCACCTCAGAACCGATTAAGGCGAGTGAGGGGCAGGTCAGACTCGTTAGCAGGTGATAGGGGGGCTATATAAGAGGCTCCAGGAGAGCTACTAGGCCATTTCTGCTCGGGCTTGGCTCTACCTCAGAACCGATTAAGGCGAGTGAGGGGCAGGTCAGGCTCGTTAGCAGGTGATAGGGGGGCTATATAAGAGGCTCCAGGAGAGCTACTAGGCCATTTCTGCTCGGGCTTGGCTCCACCTCAGAACCGATTAAGGCGAGTGAGGGGCAGGTCAGGCTCGTTAGCAGGTGATAGGGGGGCTATATAAGAGCCTCCAGGAGAGCTACTAGGCCATTTCTGCTTGGGCTTGGCTCCACCTCAGAACCGATTAAGGCGAGTGAGGGGCAGGTCAGGCTCGTTAGCAGGTCATAGGGGGGCTATATAAGAGCCTCCAGGAGAGCTACTAGGCCATTTCTGCTCGGGCTTGGCTCCACCTCAGAACCGATTAAGGTGAGTGAGGGGCAGGTCTGGCTCGTTAGCGGGTGATAGGGGGGCTACATAAGAGCCTCCAGGAGAGCTGCTAGGCCATTTCTGCTCGGGCTTGGCTTTACCTCAGAACCGATTAAGGTGAGTGAGGGACGGGTCAGGCTCGTTAGCAGGTGATAGGGGGCCTATATAAGAGCCTCCAGGAGAGCTGCTAGGCCATTTCTGCTCGGGCTTGGCTCCACCTCAGAACCGATTAAGGCGAGTGAGGGGCAGGTCAGGCTCGTTAGCAGGTGATAGGGGGGCTATATAAGAGGCTCCAG